>NW_012114455.1:5726048-5730094 GCF_000951035.1 Colobus angolensis palliatus | reverse complement strand
TCATTCATTCTGGAGACTTTCCTGCAGTCAGGATTTAGCTCATTGTGTTCTCATAGTGTAGTGTATCTCATGGGTTCCTTGTCCTTTGTATTCCCCACAAACTGTCATATCCAGAGGCGCAAGCAGATAAAGCTTTGCTTTTTCGGGAGGGAAGATGACTTCACAGGGGCTGGTGTGTTCTTCAGCACATGACGGGTCTGATTGTCTCAGATTGTGAGCTCTGCGCTTGAATTCTAAAGTTGTGAGGAAATGGTAACAGCAAGATTTCAATGTTTCATTCCTTGCTTATTTACTTTCTGGAATACTTCTAGAAAGCGAAATTTCTCATCATCTATTTGGTTACCCTGTGGTAAGGTTTGTATAGGAAAGGAAGGATAAATGCCCAAGTCTCCATTTATTTATTTATTTATTTGTTTGTTTGTTTGTTTGTTTTCAGACAGAGTCTTGCTCTGTCGCCCAGGTTGGAGTGCAATGGCACAAACTCTGCTCACTGCAACCTCCACTTCCTGGGTTTAAGCGATTCTCCTGCCTTAGCCTCCCGAGTAGCTGGGACTACAGGCCTGTGCCACCATGCCCAGTTAATTTTTTTGTATTTTTTAGTAGAGATGAGGTTTCACCATGTTAGCCAGGCTGATCTTGAACTCCTGACCTCAGGTGATCTGCCTATCCTCTCCCCTTATTTAGCTGGTGCAAAATAGTTGATTCCCTAACATGTTCCAAAGGCACCAATTGGTGTTTGTTTGCTTGTTTTTGTATTATTATGAACTCTTGGTATTAAACATATTTGATATGTCTGGGTTCGTTGCTGTTTTTATTCTTATTGATGTTCAAAGTGTCCCCTCTTTGGCCATTCTTTAAGTCAGCTCTGGGTCCTTTTGACCCAATTCTTGTCATCTTTGATTTTTTGTTTACTTTCTGGTATGATGTTGCAGATTCAACTTGCACTTTTCCTGCCCACACATGCAATCAGCCGTTTCTTTAAGAATCTTAATAGCTTCTTGTGAACGTGATCCTCCAAGGGGATGTTCCTGTCTACCTGCTTGTTGTTTCTGGGGCTTTTGGTAAGACAAAGCCAGGACTTTTTGAAAGAGATGAAACACCCAACATGTTCATATTGATACTCCCAATTCTAATTTAGGACCACAGGGTCCTGACTTATTTGAGCTGGGATCTGTATTTTCTTTTTCACACTGAGAATTGTTCTCACATCACTTTTTTTTTTAAAAACTCTGATTCCTTAATCAAATCAAGGTAACAGGTATAACTTTCCCATTAGAGTTCAGTGAATTGGCCCTTAATGGAATTTTTGTCAACTTGCAGCTCACAAGCAACAGAATAGCTAATTTGAGGGAGAAAAAAAGGAAATTATTTTAAAATTGTTAGGAGGTTCACAGAATGCCTGGGAAGGCCAGAGAGCTGAGAGAGAAGGAAGCAGAGCCAGAAACAGCCCCAGTCACACCACAAGGCTGCAGGGACACCCCCACTACTCCCGCCCAAGCAGATACCGTCAGAGCTCATCCCCTGAACCCAGACCCACTCACCAGTGCCACGGCCGCTGCTGCCCCAGGAGCGCTTCTACCTCCATCCCAACAGAAAGTGGGCTCACTGCAGTGCCTGCGTCCTTTGTTGCCTCTTGAGTAAGTCTCTTTTGAGTGCATCTCATTAGATCCTAAGTTACATGTCTGTGCCCTACCTACAAGGGAGATGAAAAGGAGAGTTCTGGCTTCTGCCTGAGGTAGGCAGGACTCAAAAGATGGCAAGTCCCCAAATCTAAGAGTGCTGTTCAAAAGACACTGGAGTGCCCCTAAACTGGGTAAATGCAGATGCACGGAAACGCAAGTCGAGTCTGGGAGCGTGTCCTCAGAGCTTTTCCGAACACGCATTTCACCGTGGGTCACTTGTTCGATGCTCTGTTTCTCTGACTTCCTCTGCCCTGTCCACATCATCAGCACATCCAAGTTCATCCCTCCTTCCGTCTAATACGTGTTGTTCTGCCCCGGCCTGCTCCCTGGCCCAGGTGCCGCGTATACACAGGTTTTCATTAAAATCAAAGTCCACTGATTCGCTTGTTTACGTTCTGAGTTCAGTCATCAGCTGAAAACATTTGCCACCTAAGAAGTCATTCCCCGAAAAGTTTCAGTTACTAAGACCATGGATTTACACTTACTATGAATAGTGATATTCTTCACTCTAAATGCATATGGGGTCTTGAGGTATTAACTAACATTATGAGGCCAATGTGATTAATAAGACTTAAAATTTAAATGCCCAGTACATGAAGACAAGCCACTACAATCTCTTCAGTGCTTCAAGTCATGCAATACTCGATTTAGTAATTTACAAAATTTCATTAAGAAATGATAAATGCACAGCTTGAGATTTCTTCACTAAATGCTAAAGGCAGAAAGCTGTAAACCATGGTGGGATCACTTTTTCTTGCCACAGTAAAAGTGGCTGAAATAATACACAGAAGGCCAGGCACAGTGGCTCACGCCTGTAATCCCAGCACTTTGGGAGGCCAAGGCGGGCAGATCACAAGGTCAGGAGTTTGAGACCTACCTGGCCAACATGGAGAAACCCTGTCTCCACTAAAAATACAAAAATTAGCCGGGCGTGATGGCGGGTGCCTGTAGTCCCAGCTACTCGGGAGGCTGAGGCAGAAGAATTGCTTGAACCCGGGAGGCAGGGGTTGCAGTGAGCCAAGATCGCACCACTGCACTCCCGACTGGGTGACAGAGTGAGACTCTGTCTCAAAACAAACAAACAAAAAACACAGAAAAGGATATGGCAACTCTATAATCCATTCTTCTGTCAGTAAATACTGTTAGAAGATACACAGAGTTGAAGAAACAGGTAGAAAACAATCTTTAGAGTATGGGAGATTTGATGAAAGCACAGATGTTGACAATGTAGCTCCGCTCATAGTGTAATATATGCAGATTTTTCTGGTCACGAAATACAAATATTATTTTTTTCTTGCCGGGCGCAATGGCTTACGCCTCTAGTCCCAGTATTTTGGTACGCTGAGGCAAGTGGATCACTTGAGGTCAGAAGTTTGAGACCAGCCTGGCCAATATGACGAAACCCCATCTCTACCAAAAATACAAAAATTAGCCAGGTGTGATGGTGCGCGGCTGTAGTCTCAGCCACGTGGGAGGCTGAGGCAGGAGAATCTCTTGAACCCAGGAGGTGGAGGCTGCAGTGAGCCAACATGGTGCCACTGCACTCCAGCCTGGGCGACAGATCGAACTCCGTCTCACACACACACACACACACACACACACACACCAAAAAACAAAACTAAAAGCAGCTTGATTGAGATATAATTGCACGTATTGAAAGAGTCCAATCTGGTAAGTTTTGACACATATCTACACCTGTGAAATTATCACCACCATCAAGTGCTCTTTCAGTTTTGATAGCCATGAAATAGAGTATTATAACAAACTGACCTTCGAACCAGATTTTCTAATTGCTTTATTTCAAAGTACTAAAACACGATGACAAAAATAAGATATGGGAGAGCATAACTCCCATCCCTTAAGTTCAGGTTGCAAATGGTGCCGTGTGACAGTGCGGGGAGGGGAAGATTCACTTTAGACAACCTGACAAGCGCCACCTCCGCCAGGGGTCAAGGTCAACATCAACAGCAGTAAGTCATGTTGACGGTGTGCCCTTGATGGACTAGGAGGACAGCTCACCTCTGTGGTCTTCCTCCTAATAACACATAACCCACGCATTACCATGAGAAAAACCGACAATACCCCACAGTGGGACATCCTACAAAATACCTGACCAATTGCTCCTTAAAACTGTCAAGATCATCAAAACAAGGAAAGTCTGAGAAACCTTCACTGTCCAGAGGAGCCTAAATACAATGTCATTTCTTGGGAGAAGATAGAAGACAGGGTCGGGCGCAGCGGTTCACACCTGTAATCCCAGCACTTTGGGAGGCTGAGGCGGGCGGATCACCTGAGGTCGGGAGTTCGAGACCAGCCTGACCAACATGGAGAAACCCCATCTCTACTAAAAATACAAAATTAGCC
>NW_012114455.1:5718318-5724678 GCF_000951035.1 Colobus angolensis palliatus | reverse complement strand
CGGGCTGCTCCACAGTGGAAATGCACTAACCAAGTCCGTGGCTGTTACTGCCTATCAAAAGTATGTACCACAGAGGGCAGGACAGACACGACTTCCCCTTATTTCACAGGCGGTAACAGGCAAGATACCAGCTGACACCCGTCTGCTTGTCTTATAAGGACCACTTTACCCTTCGCCTTAGAGTCCACTGTACATAACCGTGGCCTTTGGCTCTGCCCCTAACAGCATGTGACCTTGTGGCCATGTTTCAGCTGTGAAATAATCAGGAGTCATAAGGTCCCTTCCAGTTCCCTGTATCCATTCTATGTCCATGACTTCAAAAGTACCACAAGACAGCATGTTCCTTTAAAAAAAAAAAAAAAAGGAACTTTTTCGCCTGCTCCTATGAGAGCGGACCCTTGGGCCTCTCCAAAACATTACATCCTCATCTGCACCTCCTAATGAGCTTTGTCAGTTGTCACAGCAACAGAAACCAGAGATCGCGGCATCTGATGTCCTGGCTCAAACCTCAGCTGCCGGGCTCTGATTTGCAGCTGAAAGCAAACGGGTGGGTAGAAGGACCTTCGCACCTGTTGGCTGTCAGAACCTGAGGCTGGCCGCAAGGTGGGCAGGGCCACATTCCCCAGAGGTTAAGGCTGAGTCACCAAGGCAGAAACCAGGAGATGAGCTTCCCTCAGTTCCCGGGAGGTGGGTGAGCCACCAGGGAGCAGAGTGGAGCCAGCCTAGGGTGAGGCTGCCTGGCAGCCCTGCCTCTCATTCATTCCACGTCATCTCTCAGGCCTCCCCAGTTCTCAGCTAACCCTGTCTCTGCAATGACCCCATTTGGGTAATGAATGTGTAAATAGAAACCACTGCAGTTTCACCAGCCCCAAACTCCTCTCTAACCCACCAGCAACGGGAATGTGGGTAACAGGTAAGAGAGCTGAGCAGCTGGATGGGTATTGGCTGCGATGCCCCCGCCCCCGCCTCCCCCAGGACTGAAGTACATTGAATAAAGGAGAACTCCCACTGAGCCGGGTTTGCATCTCTGCTCCACCCCTTACTGCTCCGTGGAAGACCTCAGCGTCTTTTCTGGAAGAGGGGAATGCCTCAAAAGGTTAAGACTAAATGGAGCTGGGTGTGGTGGCTCACGCCTGTAATCCCAGCACTTTGGGAGGCCGAGGCAAGTGGATCAGGTCACGAATTCGAGACCAGCCTGGCCAACATGGTGAAACCCTGTCTCTACTAAAAATACAAAAAAATTGGGCCGGGCGCGGTGGCTCAAGCCTGTAATCCCAGCACTTTGGGAGGCCGAGACGGGTGGATCACGAGGTCAGGAGATCGAGACCATCCTGGTCTACACGGTGAAACCCCATCTCTACTAAAAATACAAAAAACTAGCAGGGCGAGGTGGCGGGCGCCTGTAGTCCCAGCTACTCGGGAGGCTGAGGCAGGAGAATGGCGTAAACCTGGGAGGCGGAGCTTGCAGTGAGCTGAGATCCGGCCACTGCACTCCAGCCTGGGCGACAGAGTGAGACTCCGTCTCAAAAAAAAAAAAAAAAAATTAGCTGGGCACGGTGGTGCACACCTGTAGTCCCAGCTACTCTGGAGGCTGAGACAGAATTGCTTGAACCTGGGAGGCAGACGTTGCAGTGAGCCGAGATCGCGCCCCTGCACTCCAGCCTGGACAGACTCTGTCTCAAAAAAAAAAAGACAAAAATTCGGCCCTGACTTGGAGGCAGCTAGTACACGGCAGGTACTAAGCTCAATGAAGCTGGTCTGTTAGCTTTGAAATCAGAATGACCCTGAGATCAGTTTCCAGCTGATACTGCAGAGGGTCAGGTGATAACGCTCTTCAGAGCACTCCAGCAGAAACTGGTTTTGAAAAACAAAAAAGCTCCCTCTTCCTTAGGGCTTTCCTGGCAGCAACTTCAGTGACCAATGCAGGCAGAAGGGAGAGGCTGACTGGGAAGTGGCAATCACTATAAAGACCCAGCCTATTCACCTGGCTCACAAGATGCTTCCTGGCTCATAAAACACTCCCTGGTCCGGTACCCTAGGGAAGATTCGTCATGTATGTACACACATGTACATCTACACACAAGTATGTATGACATTACCTTGATAATTACTCCATATATTTAAACTGGCATTAAACTAGGGTAGGGACTGAGATTTACCCCTGAATTGACCCTCTTCCCTGTAGCTAGGCATTAAAAAAACCTTAGCTCAGTAGATAAAACTGGCCCCAGGCAGAAAGCCCTCTAAGCAGTTGTCAAGGCCACAAACCAAACACCGCCATCAATGAGGGGATAGGGCCTCCCCGTGTCAGGTTATTTAAGCAAATGGAAGCTACAAGCATTTCTCTGAAAATTCAGCCACAGGCCCTACTCGTTTCCAGTAGCATTAAGAAGTCTCATATTAATATCAGTAGCCTAAACTTTGCCAGACAAATGCTCTATGCAGACATTCCCTCTACTTTGTTTTCTAAATGCAAAATGGCATTGGAACCCTAGAGTCAAGGCTTGAGAAGACGTATTTCTGTGAGGTACAGCTGGGGTCCTTCGTGGAGGGCAGGTCTCACCCTCCTGGAGGTAGGGGGCAGAAGCATCACACAGATCAATGCCGTGGTCAATGAAACAAGCAGTCTCGGTGGAAGTTAAAGGATTTATTGATGTGTTTAAACTGTGTACATTCTCCACAGATCATATTAAGGAGTTTGTAGGTGAAGTTTAATCTGTGCATAGTGGGTAGAGACATGAATAGGGTCAAAGGGGAGGAAAAAGGAAAAAAAAAAGTCACAGAAAAATAAAAATACACCACAGGTTACCAGAACCTTCAGATTTAAAAGAAAAAGCAAAAGCAGAAGCTGTGGGCATCAACATCAACTGTACAAGCATTACAGAGACTCATGTGAAGAAAACAATTGTTCACAGCGCTCCACGGTGTCTACAGACTCCGTTTCAGGGACAGCCTGGACTACTTTCCTTTCACACAAACAAACCTCCCCGTGTTCTCTCCTGGGCCAGCGGCCGCCTCCTTGGTGTGGGCCTCTCTGAGTGAACGTCACAGGGTCGGTGACAGGAGGGGTGGAGGTGAGGGGACAAAGTGGAGGCCGAGGGTCAGTGCCTTTGGAGAAAGTCCAGAGAGGGGGGGCCTGCACATCTGGGCAGTTGGAAGGGGAAGTGAACAGTAACAAGCTACGGTAGGTAAATAACAGACAGAGAAGAATGTCAAATACAAGCTACAGGCTAATCTCTGCGGAAGCACTGGATTCTGAAGGAAAGCAGCAGTGGACACCCTCATCTGTATACACGAAGCTCTCTAGAAGATGCTGGAATGAAATGCCTTTAACGTCCTTGGTGACGGGACTTTTACGGAGACACAAAGGTATCCAGCCGTGAAAACACTGGACTTCAAGAAACTGGTCCTTTCACATCATTTTGCAAGGGTATCCTCACGTGCTTCAGTGGCCATTACAGTTCCCTATTCCACCCCATTTCTCAGCAACTTCCTGAAAGCTCATTTAAAAAGGGAATACTGCCTTTTTTTTCTTTAAATAAAAGCCAGGACAGTGAATGAGCCTGAAGAGTTGACTTACACAACGTAACTGGAACGACAGCCTGCATATAAGTCTATTATTGAAAATCGACATTTCCCATTTATTATACATTGACAGCATGTGTCAGACAATACAATCGAAGTGGGGTTTCTGATTAATTTAAAAAAGAAAACTACATCAAATATCTGCAATAGATCATTTTTTTCTTTTAAGGTTTATATATCATATATTGTTATATTAACATTTTCACCCATTTAAAAGAATGGAAATTGCAGTTCTACAGTAGTACTTTATATAGTCCTACAGTCCAGGAGGTCAGGATGTCGGACGCAGCCCCTGGCAGCAGCTGCTGGTCGGCAGTCAGTCGGCATCGTGGGATCTTCTGGCCTGCCTGCACCCCTCCGCCAGGGCTGCCGTGCTCCCTGCCACCTAAATCTGCATCTGCTCCAGGTATTTGTAGGTAGGGTTCTCATAGCCATGGTTCTGCATCTTGTTCAGGTGACGCTCTTCTGGGGTGAGCATTGGATCAACCTGGAAGAACAAAACCTGAGGGTCACTGTGGTGTCTGGCAAGAGACCTGCACAGGGTGTTGGGAGACCTGAGCCATTTGCTGCACGATCCCCTGAGGACCAAATGCAGCCAGCAGCCCGTTCCCACAGGACAGGCCAAATGAGAACCGGTGGTAAAACACAGGAGAAAGAAAATAAGGGAATCAAAGAGGCAATGCTTTCGAAACGAGAGCCCTGAAGCTTAGCCCTCACGGAAGATGACAGTCAACTGGATGTCCTAGCACCATGGTGACAAGCAAGGCTCCGCGCCACTGCTTACTACCTGGGCCAGCCAAGGCAAGCCACTCAGCAGTAGGCTAGCAAGCAGACAGTGGGACCAGGGGATCTCTGGTCTTTTTCAACTCTGAAATTCTACAGCTAGGCCAGTCTCCAGCAAGAGATAAAACCAAATAACTGGCCAGGTACAGTAGCTCATGCTTGTAATCCCAGCACTTTGGGAGGCTGAGGCAGGTGGATCACTTGAAGTCAGGAGTTTGAGACCACGCTGGTCAATATGGGGAAATCCTATCTCTACTAAAAATACAAAAACTAGCTGGGCATGGTGGCGTGCACCTGTAGTCTCAGCCAGGCAGGAGGCAGAGGCACAAGAATCACTTGAACCCGGGAGACAGAGGTTGCAGTGCGCTGAGATCACACCAGTGCACTCCAGCCTGGGCAACAGAGCGAGACTCTTTGTCTCCAAAAAGCCAAAACAAAAAACAAACAAAAAAACACAAATAACTAAGACCAGAATCTGCACTAATTTCCCAGGGCTCACTAAGGTACTTACTGTATTTATATTTAGGGATCAAGGGACTCTGGACATTCCCACTATTCACTAAGGAAAGAGTGGCAAGAGAAGTTCAGTAACCAGCAGAAGACAGAATAGAAACAGTCTGCTTCAGCACTTCGTAAATTTCCTGTTGCTCCCTCCCCCCATTAAAAAAAAAAAAAAAACATACCTGGAAAAAGGAACACTAAGGAAATAATCTGAGAAAAGAGTTTTCACCCTCTGTAGCATAAAATGTTCACACGACTTTCTGACATTCATAGCCAAAGCCCAAACTAACGGTGAAATTTGGCAACAGCCCCTTGTGGCAGGGGCTGATTTCCAAACACATGACCGAGCAATCCAGTGAGTAACTGAACTGATGACAGCAGTATGTTCAGTACTCGAGGAGTAAAGATGCTTATTAATTCCACAGGTTCCCACCCCCACCCAGCCCACAGTGCAGAGCAGGCCCTCAGCAGCCCAGCTCCTCACCTCCACGATCCCGTGGCTTATGGTGCCATACTGCCTCTTCCTCAGCATCACCAGGCTGATGACGATGACTGTGGCAATGGCCACTGCGATGACCAGCAGGCCAATGAGGGCGCTACTACTCAGACTGAAGTCTTCCCGCAGTGGGCCCACGGATTCCTACGTAACAAAGCAGATGTGGAACAAAGTCTCAGTGACCATCTGGCAGCCGTGAGGCAAGTAACTCACTGAGGGCCACGCTCCTGGAAGGGTGAGCCCCTAAACCCAAAGCAGCACCAAGATCCTGCTTTGCAGGGAACCACCCGTATGCGGAGAACGCCCACTCTTCCCAATCTCCATGGAGATTCTAATTTTAGCTTTCTTATCCAGAAGTATGGGAAGCTGGGGATGCGGGACCCTTATTAACTCAGGCATCTCTCCTGCTTTCTACTTGAAGTGAGAAGGTCCAGAGGAGAAATACCTAAGACTGACACGAAACCTTAGGTTCTGGAGCTAAGCACGTACCCGCTCTTCCTCAAGGCCTCCAACTCTCTCGGCATTGAAAATCATTTCCTTAACATCCAGAGTCTCGTCAATGACCTGAAACAGTCATGAGAATGTCGGCAGTGAGCAACTGGGTGAACGGGGAGTTTGGTATTTGCTGCCTCCTTCCTCTGCTACCTGCTGCTTGATGGAAGGAAGCAGGTACCTGTGGGACCCCCATTAACCAACCAGTTCTGTCACAGCCTTCCAAATCCACTCCCCAAACCCCTAATGAAGGGGCAGGTATGGAGGGAAGACTATGTTATGGCAGCTGGTCCTATATGCGTTTTCCTTCAAGTAACCGTTGTGGAGACGTATTTCAGAACACATTGCCAAAAAGCCACATTTAGGCCGGGTGTGGTGGCTCACGCCTGTAATCCCAGCATTTTGGGAGGCCAAGGTGGGTGGATCACGAGGTCAGGAGATCGAGACCATCCTGGCTAACATGGTGAAACCCCGTCTCTACTAAAAAATACAAAAAATTAGCC
>NW_012114455.1:5670897-5718268 GCF_000951035.1 Colobus angolensis palliatus | reverse complement strand
AAATGTATTACTCCTCACGCCATATTTACTGACTGCTCAAGTATAAGAACGTGTTCAGCCTGGGCGTGGTGGCTCACACCTGTAATTCTAGCACTTTGGGAGGGTGAGACAGGAGGATCACTTGAGCCAAGGAGTTTGAGACCAGCCTGGCTAACATGATGAAACCCTGCCTCTACCAAAAATGTAAAAATTAGCCAGGCATAGTACTGTGTGCCTGTAGTCACAGCTACTTGGGAGGCTAAGGCTGGAGGATCACTGGAGCCCAAGAGTAAGTTTAGGCTACAGTGAGCTATGACTGTGCTACTGCACTCCAACCTAGGCAACAGAGCAAGATGCTGTCTCAAAAAAAAAAAAGTGTTCAAACTGTATAATTCCCCCAGCTGATGTGAGAATTTATCTAAAGAGAGTGCTCCAAGTTAAGAGACAATTTACTAAAAAATGGCCACTAGCTACTGGATTTTCATTCGAGGCACTTAATACTAATCATATTGAGTTTAACAACAAAAAAAAGAACCCCAATTTGTACAATGCTGAATGTTCCGTAAGGTTTTGCTGAGTGAAAGAAGAGAGTCAGTCGATTTCTACCACTGGTCAGATTAGATGGGATTAAAAAAGACTGAAATTACTGGCTGAAAAGTAGACTTGGCAACATAGGGAACTATTATGGATTTTGCTTAGTGAAGCAATTGCTTAAATGATTATTGTGGTAAATAATGAATTAGTTTATTCCTATTTAACTAAATTGTTATTTTTTGAAAACTCATGCTGAGGTATAAATAAACCTGATTTTAAGGGGGTGATACAGGAAGACTCATCTACCACAGCTCACTGCCTTTTCTGAATGCTAAAGTTCTTACTAGGGTTATTCATTTAAAAAAAAAAAGCCATATTTAACTATCAAACTCAGTTGAGGATAATCCAGAACTATAAATGATAGAAAATACTAAGTGAATAAAAGGGGGTATAAACCTAAGGCAGTGTAAGAACAAAACCCAACACTAATCCAAGTATTAACTCTACTCACTTGAAAATGGCCTCTAACAGGTTCTTATCTTTAGTTGCAAATTATTTTCCTACTCTATAGCAAGAGATGAGCTACTGCTGAGAAGGGCTCTTTAATCCTTTTCATATCCAGGTGCTAAACACCACGGCCAGTCTGTGGGAGTCGTTGGAGCCCTCCAACCTTCTACCGTGTGGAAAATGAACACAGACGTGCACCTGGAAGCATCTGACATCAGGTCACTCACTCTAATGAGTCTCAAAAGTAAAGCATGTTGGGCAGAAGAAAGAACAGGCTCACCATGTTTTCATCCACTTTATTCTTACTGTTAATCACTTTCTCTTCGGCACCGATCAGTCCCCCATCCTGCTCTCCCACTCCAGATCCTGCGTGGAGAGAGATCACGGCTGAGTTCCCAAGGACGGCCCATCTCACACCCATGGCACAGAAGCAGCAAACTCCCTCCTGAGGGCCAGTGAGCCCCTCCCACGCACCTCCCCCCGCAACTCATCTGCCACCGCGTTCACATGTCTGAGGGTGCCCTGTGCTCTCTGAAGATGAATGAGACAGGCATTTGCAGAGACTGATGGGTATAATGGAGGAGGAGGGAGTGCTTACTTGTCTCCAACTTGGGAAAATGAAATGCAAGCCTTCAGAGAAAATGTTTATTGTAAGATACACAGAAGTGGAGCCCAGAGGCATCCTAGCATGGGAGACACACACCACCATTATAGGAGAAATGACTGAGTACCTGCTACCCACACCCGGCTGCCACAGCACCCATCCTCGCAACAACCTGCACGTTTGCCTTGGACACAGTAGGTGAACCCACAGGGAATCCATTCTGCCTCAAATCCCCTCCCCAACCTCAACTCTTATTTTTCCTTAGAGTTTCAGTTGGGCCTGGGGAGGTTCCCAGGTGATGGCATTTATAATCAGTTTGTCATTATGGATTTCTTCTTGCATCTCCCATCACGCTGAATCCCTCTCAGTGCCGGGATCCTAGATGCTCATATCCTAAGTGGCTATTAGAAGATAAACAGGAAGGAAGCATTCCATCTATAGGGAGAATTCTAATATCAGCATGGAAAGCACCTTTCTCTAAACGGAGCAGCAAGAATAGCAACTCTCTTCTTGCCAAGGTCAGACACTGCCTGAGCAACAACACTCGTGTGTGGCGCTCCGAAGGACAATATCCAAATACGCAGCGCGACGATGCAGCACAGACCCAGGGAGGGAACGTGAGAGGTGGTCCTCTATTTTTAGTTCCAAAGCATGTGATTTCTAGCTATCATAAGAATAACATACAGTTCAACATCAATGTCTGTGATATGAGCCTTTTATAACTAGATCAACCTGACAGCATACCTGGCATTCTAAGGTAACTACCCGCAAGTGAGATTTCAACGTGAGGACACGCAAAGCACTGCTGTCCCTGGGCTCGTCAAAGGCAGGTAATGGCACAAGGCACAGCCACAGCAGAGCTTCTGCCTCACAACTAGACTTGTTCTTAACACACAGCAATTTGTAACAGCTTCCCCAGTTGCTGAACTTGGAGGCTAGCTAACACAATGCAGTCAAAAATGACGCAATTTTTCTAAAGCTTCAACTTTAAAGATGTCTACGACTTGATTCTAGTTAAATCGGAGCCAGCTTTTGTCTCAAAATGCCCATGAAATAGCAATACTGCATTCCAACTATTTGAGAAAGAGGGATCTGGAAGGGTATTGCCTCAGCAAGGATGCTTATGACCAAGCCCAATCAATCGTAATTCTGAGCTCCTTCCATGTTTCTCTCTCGCAGAATTTTAAAGGTCACACGGGCAGGATTTTATTCAAAAAGCAATGTGGCACTAAGCCAACTAAAGGCCTACTGTCGCTGGACACAGTGGCTCATGCCTATAATCCCAGCACTTTGGGAGGCCAAGGCGGGAGGATTGCTGGAGTCCAGGAGTTGGAGACCAACCTGGACAACATGGTGAAACCCCATCTCTACTAAAAATACAAAAACAAACAAATAAAAAAACTAGCTGAGGGTGGTGGCATGCACCTGTCACCCCACCTACTTGGGAGGCTGAGGTAGGAAGACTGCTTGAGCCCCAGAGGAGGAGGTTGCAGTGAGCCAAGATTGCACCACTGCACTCCAGCCTGGGCGACAGGAAGACCCCATCTCAAAAAAAAATAAAAAATAAAAAAGACCTAGCGCCAGTCCAGACTGTTATAATACATTTTTGGTGGTATAGCCCCCAAGTTTCTTTAAAAAAACACATAAACAAGTGACTTCAAGACACCAAAGTTAGTGTTTAAATTGTCCCAACTCGTAACAGTTAAGTATAAAGGCAAAAGCCGGTTAAACTTCTAGAAAATTCATCTTTCTCAACATCTCAGTTATGGTGTTGAAAGGAATGTCGGCACATTCATCCCCAAGAATAGGCATATCCAAGTAGAATAAAATAAAGCATCTATGCGTAAGTCATTTTCAGAAGATTCAAATCACACTTTTGTGTTCTGAGAACAACCTGTGGCGTAAAGCAGAACCCCAGCTTCTTAGCCAGGCAACACCATTTGGCCCATCCATAAGAAGTCTGCCAAAGCCACGGGCGGGCTCATACAACACATTACGAACAAGAAATGCTGAAATGATTCACAATGACTGGGCCGCCCACCCACCTGGGGGATCCCGTGACACCAACAGCTTAGGTAATAAAATCACATGGGCTTGGAGGACAGAGAACTGGGTTCAAATCCTGGTTCCTCCACTTCTTAGAGCAAGTCATGTCATCTCAGAAACCTCTTCAATTATGTAATACAGAAAATAGAGCTAACAACACTACCCATCCTACAGGGACGTTCGGTGGACTAAGATCAAGTATGCAAAGCATTCCCCATAGTGCTTTACGGAGCGTGAACTGTTTTTGAAAACTGGAGACTCAGTACAGTGAGCTGGGCTGTCTCCACGTGTTTGATCCATCGGCTTCTGATGTTCTGAGGAAGGCTACAACTCGGGGACATGAGACAGCTGGCACAGACAAAAGGCAACGAGAGCCAAAAAGAAAAGACGTAAACGGGAATTGCAGAGAGAAAGAGGGAAAACAGAAAGACTCTCCACCTTACTGTAAAGAAGGTGTATGTACACAGATACAGCAGTTCACAACCAACCTAAGTTGGAAATACTTCTAAAAATCTACCCCGATTAGAAGAGTCATGAAATCTATTTTGGCTGCTGCGCATTCTCTGACATCCCAGAGGGAAAGCTTAGCATGACCACGCGGTAACCAACGCCACGGAGACTGGCCTCGGAGTGCTGGCGTCAGGTCAGCTTGTTAGCAATACGGAGGTGAGGCTGCTCTGACTCCACCCACAGCCGCGCCGGAAGAAATGAGGTGGGGAAAGCCAGGTGATGGCATGAAACAGAACATGAAGCTTCGGACACACTGGGGAGTGGAGAGGAATGAAGGTCTTAAAGGGAACATCTTGGACAAACCAACCTTTTTTCATTGGGTGGTACAACTCCGGCTGAGTGTCTAGCAGAAAGGAAAACAATAAAAAACAAAATAAAATAGCACAAAAGGAGATTAAGAAAGAAAATGGCTTCTTTTAAAATTTCTATCTTAGAATTTCTCTATAAAGTGAACAAAAAGTACTCCTCCTTAAAAACACCATGCCTGAACTATCCCACAAACAAACCAGCAGTAGAAGCCACAGCAAATCACTGGAGGGTATCCTTGATAAGAGAGAAAAAAGTAGGTCTGTCTTGGGCCTTTTTAGGGAACCTTTGGGAGATGCCTGCACTATTTAGCTTAGCCCACATAAATATTTTTCTTAGAAAAAAGCAAAAATTGAAGTCAGTGTTGGTTGTGGTTTGCTGACAGGGAGATAAGGTCCTACTTCAGGTATATCCAAGCTGCCCTGACCCCCAATAAGCACATAAGAAGTTTTTTAAGCATGGCCATGCAACAAACCCACAGAGATTTGGGAATGGCACGGTGCCTCTTCATCTATCTGCCACTTCCTCAGATCCTGTTTTATTTCTGAAGAGTCAACTGCTCTGGGATAACTAGTTTAGAACGCATTCCCGTTAAGGTCTGAAGGCTAACATGGATGTACCTCCATCCCCCTACTCCCAGTCTGATGCCTTCCTGAGGCCTCTGTTCCAGTGCTATATCCCATCAGGTCTGTGACTGCAGACCAGATTGGCTTGGGTTCAACTCCTGACTCTCCACTTACAAGCTACATGACCTTGGGCAAGTTACTTAACCTCTTTACACCTCAGAATCCCCACTTGGGGACACTCGACTACCCACCTGCGAGGGTTACTGTGAGGATGGAGAGCATCCGCTGAAGTGCTTAGCTAACACAGGCATATGACAAGGACTATGGCATAGCTGTGGGCCATTCTTAACATTACCCTATCAGCAGCAACAGCAACAAACAGAACTGACGAGGGGGACTACTCTCAGGGCACTGGGCTCAGCAACTTGTTTCTTTCTGGAGCAGGCTCACAGCTTTTAGAGATCCTCTTAGACGCTGAGAACCAGCAAGGGAACAGAGGGAAGAACGTCTGCCTAGCAGCCAGAGGCACAGCTTCTTACCCCACCTCATGTCAGAGATACGACCCTGCACCAGCCCTGTCACCTCCTCAGCCTCTCCAGCACCAGCCTCCCAAGACAGCTGGGCAAAGGTAACAGCTTCACAGGAAGGGGCTGTTTCAATTGCCAAGTGCCTCCCACATGTAAAAAGTGCACAAGTTGGAAGAAGTGGGGGTTTGAAGCCACCTATCTTGACATAGAAGAATTAGTCTTCACTTCATGGTGACATTGACACCAATGATTTGAAAGCATCTAGCAAGGTCCTTGCACACAGTAGGTGTTCAATGAATCCGGTCTCCCTTCCCCTGACTCTCACAGGAACACCATCTCCCAACTCAATTTGGTTTTCAAAACATTGACTTCAATTCTCTCATTTTGTCCTCCCCCTGCTGCCCAGAAGCGGCACCGTCGCCCATACACACCTTCGTTCTCAGGTAAGGCTGGGAAGGGGTGGAAGGGGTGGAACGGCGGGATCTCCTCACTCTCCTCAGAGCTCACCCGGACGTCCACAGGGGTCTCTGAGATGGAGGCAGTGAACTGGTCCACGTCTGCACGCTGCTCCTGAAGGAGCTCATCTGATGAAGACAGGGCAGGGGACAGACAGCAGGCTTCAGAAGGGCCTGGTGTCCAGGCACAGGATGCTCTAGAGCTCCAAGACCCACTGTGGCTCCCAGCTCCTGCCTGAAACACCTTCCCTGATTCTGTGGCACCACAGAGCCCCAGCACCAGGGACCCCAGGGCGTCGTCCCATGCACCCCTGCCTCCACCTCCACACTCCAGTTAAGTGGTATCCACAACACCACAGATTTTGGGGTTTTTAAAAACTGTACATATTTAAGGTATACAATACAATGATTTGATATACATATACACCGTGAAATGATTTCTGTAGTCAAGCAAACACACACATCACCTTCCAGAGTTACTTTTTTAAAAAATAAGAATACCCC
The DNA here is from genome assembly GCF_000951035.1 of Colobus angolensis palliatus. Classification (NCBI taxonomy): domain Eukaryota; kingdom Metazoa; phylum Chordata; class Mammalia; order Primates; family Cercopithecidae; genus Colobus; species Colobus angolensis. Next base: position 5,711,730 of record NW_012114455.1, on the reverse strand, counting down.
AAATCTACTCTCGACAAATTTTTAGTATATAGTACAGTATTACTAACTACAGTCCTCACGCTGTCCATCCCATCTCTAGACGTATCCACCCCACGTAACTACAACTACCGCTTCACACCGTCTGACCTACTTCTCCCCGATGCCAGTTTTCAATACTGACCACACACCACGACTCCCAGGCCCGAATTCTGGACCTACCGCCTGACCTCTGCCGCACCTAAATCTTACTTAGGTCTCCACGTAACACCCAACACAAATGTCTATCTTAACATGTATCAAGAGAGCTCCGGATTTCCTTCTCCAGCTCAGCTGGCCATGGTACCACCATCCCCGAGCTGCCCACAGTGGAACCCTAAGTGCAATTCTTGATGCCGCTCCCCCAACCGCACAGGCAGCCCTGGGCGCAGCCCCACACACTCCCTCAGCACACATCCTAGAGACTGTCCCCAGCTGTCCCTGGGGCGCTCCTTCTCCTACCCTATCACCCCTTCAGTGCATACTCCCAATAGCGCTCTCCTGGATTTCTATAATCGCTTCCTGGCTGGTTTCTAATTTTAATCGACTCTACACAAAGCAGCCAAGTGAGCTTTTAAAAATTCATAATCCAGATCTAGTCTTTCCCTAGCTGAAAATCCTCTAACGGCTTCCCATTATCCTAAAATAAAATCCAAACTCCTTGATTTTGCTGACATTTCTTCCTGATCTGGTCCCTGCATACTTTGGCCGCATCCCCTCTGCCATGTTGTAGCCACACTGATCTACTTACATGTCATGCCTGACTTCCACCTGGGGCCTTTGTAGCTGCCACTCACTCTGCTACCAACGTGCTCTCCCACTGTGATCTTACCATTCGGATCTCAGGCCACCATCCCCAGAGCCAGCCGCCCCGAGAAGCTGCTCTCTACCACTCTGCCCAAGTTTTAACTCTGCACAGCACTTATCACCACCTGACATTTATTTTCTTGTTTTATTGTCTGTTTTTCTCCTGTCGTCACATGAACTCCAGCAGGTACTATCTGCTTGTGGACCATTTTACTCTGTGACACACAGCAGACATAATAAAACTTGTTGAATAAATGAAGAAGATGAAGACTGGGAGAGGAAGAGGAGGTGAGAATTATATAAAATCAGGTGCCTGGAATAATCAGAATTAAGGAGGAAAATGGTAACAGGAAATCTCCTAGTCTCTTGCAATTTCATACCCCAGATATTCTTCCGCTAACGGAGTGAAGGTCAGTGAAACCCAAGACTCCATGGCTCACAGCCAGTGCATCTGTCCTTGGTTCCTCCTTCACCTTGCCATGGAAGCTCCAGTGGATTCTAGGCTTCTGAAGCCAGGGTGTGCTAATGCCCCACTTCACACGCCTTGCTTGCTCATGTCTCTCTACTCTTGCCTAGCTTTCACTCCTGAGCCTCTGCAACAAGTCCCACATGACCTTGACACAAACAGCTGGTACCCACCAATTTCCTCTTGAATTTCTTGGGCTACATAAGGTACTTTGTAGAGCAGAGAGAGGCTTTGGTTCCTTCTTTCTTCAATCACGTGGAGATGTGTCATCACCTGGAAGCAGAGTTAGGGTGCAGAGGTGTTGTGACTGAAAACAACTAGGCCAGGAGGGAACCTGCAGCTGGAACATCGACACAACTTCTGGAAAAACCACTTTACACAGTATATGCTCTACAGAGTCTAGCAAAGCAACTGGTCAGGGGAAATGTATTACTCCTCACGCCATATTTACTGACTGCTCAAGTATAAGAACGTGTTCAGCCTGGGCGTGGTGGCTCACACCTGTAATTCTAGCACTTTGGGAGGGTGAGACAGGAGGATCACTTGAGCCAAGGAGTTTGAGACCAGCCTGGCTAACATGATGAAACCCTGCCTCTACCAAAAATGTAAAAATTAGCCAGGCATAGTACTGTGTGCCTGTAGTCACAGCTACTTGGGAGGCTAAGGCTGGAGGATCACTGGAGCCCAAGAGTAAGTTTAGGCTACAGTGAGCTATGACTGTGCTACTGCACTCCAACCTAGGCAACAGAGCAAGATGCTGTCTCAAAAAAAAAAAAGTGTTCAAACTGTATAATTCCCCCAGCTGATGTGAGAATTTATCTAAAGAGAGTGCTCCAAGTTAAGAGACAATTTACTAAAAAATGGCCACTAGCTACTGGATTTTCATTCGAGGCACTTAATACTAATCATATTGAGTTTAACAACAAAAAAAAGAACCCCAATTTGTACAATGCTGAATGTTCCGTAAGGTTTTGCTGAGTGAAAGAAGAGAGTCAGTCGATTTCTACCACTGGTCAGATTAGATGGGATTAAAAAAGACTGAAATTACTGGCTGAAAAGTAGACTTGGCAACATAGGGAACTATTATGGATTTTGCTTAGTGAAGCAATTGCTTAAATGATTATTGTGGTAAATAATGAATTAGTTTATTCCTATTTAACTAAATTGTTATTTTTTGAAAACTCATGCTGAGGTATAAATAAACCTGATTTTAAGGGGGTGATACAGGAAGACTCATCTACCACAGCTCACTGCCTTTTCTGAATGCTAAAGTTCTTACTAGGGTTATTCATTTAAAAAAAAAAAAAAAGCCATTAGAAGTGGTCACTATTTTTACAGCTTTTCAGGATGGAAGTGAAAGGTGACTTGGGCTAGCATCCACCCCAATGACATGGCGAGGTGTGTTGCTGTAGCTCCCATAAGCTTAAAAAGCAAAGTCATCCCTGCCTGGTTAGACCTGCAATTACCAACCTTTTCCTAAAGAGGGCGCTGGAAACCAATGGATTAATTACATGGTTGAATTGAAGCCATTAACATGAAGGGTCAACATGAGAAAAAAAGCTAAATGGAAAGATGCTTTTATTGTAGATTGACATCTCTCTGACCTTTCAAAGCAAGGATGAAAGCAATTTAATTTTATATTTGCCATTGTGTCAATCAAGGAAAGCACAAGAGTGCCTTGAAGAAAAAATGCAAATGGAGCCAAAATGCAACACCCACAGGTTCAGCAAGCGTTGTCCTGCTACACCTCCCCAGAGGAACAGGTAGCCGTGTGAGAGAGGACGGTTCATACACTCACAGAGGACTAGAACCACAGGGTGGGAGACTGGAAATTAGTGTCTCTACAGCAAACCACTGGCTATAGTATAGGGGTAAACTCATATCCAGACAAGTAGATATGGCACAAGTTACAACAGGCTGAACATCTGCAAATTTTTCTAATGTTTAGATAACAGAATAGGGAACAAGGCAGAAGGTAAGCTTTGCCAGAATTACAGCTAAGAGCAGACAGTAAGTAGCAGACAGGAGAGCTGGGTTTTCTCCCCAAAGGTGTTTTAAGATGGGAAGGTTCTACTTCCCACATTACTTGCTGTGGAAGCTTGATCTCACTTGCAGGAATTCTCTATTTACTACACTGATCAAAATCTCTCCTTCCCTTCTACTCTCACACAAAACTGGCTAAAATACAACACAATAATTTAATTTTAAAACAGGAAGTTTGGAAAGTGATTAAGTCTTTTCAAAAATCAAGTAGACCCCAAAAGCAAGAGAACTGTTTGAACCCGGGAGGCGGAGGTTGCAGTGAGCTGAGATGGCGCCATTGCAGTCCAGCCTGAGTGACAGAGTGGGACTCCGTCTCAAAAAACAAACAAAAAAACCCCACAAAACACCTGCTCTTCACTGTCTCTACACTAGCGTGTGAGCTGCTCAAGGGCACTCAAGGGAGTCAGCCCGGCAGCACTGAATGCCAGTGTGGAGTCTGGCACTCAGACAGACCCCAGCTCCACAAATGGAGCAGCTCAGCTCCAATACCCCAAAGGCCTTTAGGCACGTTTCCTTTTCATCTTCACACACACACACCAACTGTGGGGAAGGAGGGTTTCTGGACTGACAGGCCAGCAGCCGTGCAGTAAGTGAGCCCATGTACCCTGGCACTCACAATCGGCACAGCACTGTATTTACAATATGAGAGGAAACGAAATAAGATCAGCGTTGTTACTATAAGGCCCTCTAGGAAAACTAACAGGATGGGCTACGAGACTTCCTGTTTACACAGAAGCTAGCAGTCTTGTAGGCAAGTTCATTTTTATGAATATAAGAAAGTAAAACTCAAGTTAATATATGAACACCACCAATATTAGAAATAGGAACCAGAAACAAACCTCTATAGATGAAAGTAAAGCTGGACAAAACCTAGGAATGTAAAAGTGTCCGTCTAAACAAAAACTATACTGCACAAAACAAGAGACCAATTTTTAAGATCTGCTTGATAAATATACCTAGAAAAGGATCTTGAATATTGGTTCTGGCAATACTTAAATCAGAAATAAATAACATAAAAAAATCGGAAATTGTTTAAGTACAAAGTAGTTAATACAAAAAAGTATAAAAAAAGATGTTTTAAAAATAGTACCCTTGCAAAAACCAGTTCATGTACCCAATGTCTTCGGAAATCAAAAATCATTTTCTAAGGACTAATAACAAGCACAACTAGCAGTCCTGTTCAACCAGTAGTGCTGTTCAACCATGAGTCAAGGCATCATGTTCCCCACTGGAAATGCCCTCACGGCAACAATTTCTACTACATCTACTGTACCTGGGATTTCATCTGGGCCGCCTTTTCTGGGTCAACAGCCAACACATGCTGGTAATGACGGATGGTATGCAGGCGATCTTTGTTTTCAGCACGGACATAACGCCGTAAGGCCTGGAGAATGCGATGAGGCTGCAAGACAGAACAGTCGTTTTAATATCCAGAGACTAGAGAATTGAAAACAGGCAGGAAAACAAAAGCTTAGAAAGTTCACTTAAGAATGTAAAGCTCAGCTAGGCACAAGAATGAAAGCTGTAACTCTGAAGGCTTTTTTAGCTTACCAAGTAACTAAAAAACTGTCTAGGTAAAATAGCAAAACTAAGTTCTAAAGTTATATCGGCTCCTTAACATACAGTATTTTCCAGAATCTCCAGCCCACTGTTCTCTTCAGATCTGTCCTTTTTCCTGGCTCAGCCTCTGACGTCTGAATCACAAGCTAGGTAGTCTCCTGTGTCTCCCAAAGAGAGAAGACTTGAACCGGCTTACTTAAGGATACAAATATCCTCCTAATTCTTTCCATCCCCCAAAGCAAGACAGGTTAGTGTTAAGGGACAAAATCATTTGAGACCACTCACACAAGAGTTTCAGAAGAAATTACTTTATCCCTTTCTTCATAATCTTATTTACAATGTAACTTCTTCAAAAGTCTTCATGAAAAGCATGTTTCCATTCTTTGAAAGGAAGTTCAATAACTGTATAATTACCAATCAATTTCCCAAGGTTATACTTTTCTAGGGTAAAACACTTTCACATCACAGGTGGTATATACAGGCATAAAGCGACGTCATGCTTAGCATATATACACAGATACTGGAATGTAATACCTTTTCCTCCCTAATCGTCTTTTCTTAGCTTCAGCTTTGCCAGAACTAGTCATACAAATGTCACTTTTACTGACCTGAGTGTCATACACTGGTCCCCTACATACACCACCTCAGGACAGGCAGCACTAGGCGCAGGACTCATCAATGATTTGGCTCTGTCTGTGACTCACCCGTGGTGGGTCAGACTGCAAGGCAGCCAGGTAGTTCTCCAGAGCCATCCGACGGCGGTCGTTCAGCATAGCCTCCACTCGGGCCAGGTGAGTCTCCACCAGCTGCTGCTTCTCACTGGCTGCTTCCTTCTCTAAAGCTTTAACCATGGCTTGGAAGTGCTACACCGAGAGAGCAGGAACCATATATGATTTGTGGCACCCGGAGGAAGCATAAGCAAGCAACCTTAGACCGCAGTGCTTCTCCTGTCAGTGCCCATGCAAGACAGTAACAGGTTCGGAGAGTGGAGCAAGGGTAGGATCCACAGTCTACTTCATTCTACCTTCATTCTACTTCTATCAGGAGAATTACTTCCTTCTTTAAAGAGAGCAAGTTAAATCTCAGTGTCAGAGGGCTTCCTTAATATATGTATAACTGAAAGTGCTAGTGCCTGCAAGCCCAAGGCCTCAATATGCACTATAAAAAAAGGAACACTGTCCTTCCCACATTGCAGCAAGGCACCAACTTCCAAACCCTGAGACGACTGACCAATGGGAGATATGTGGTAAGTTCTGTTGAAGCATTCCTGTCATTAGGTTGGTGCAAAAGTAATTGTGGTTTTTGCCACTACTGTCAATAAAATCATGAAGGGCATGTTATCTGTGAGGTATCCGGCCAGGTTTACAGGTACAGTTTAAGCCTGCTGAACTAAACTTCCCTGAACAAAATGCATTGGCTTCTGTAGGAATTAAAATTGTTAGATACTCTAAATGATCAATAAAAAAGGTTGTTAAAATTACTTTTAACACTTTATTAAAGTGTTAACATTTGGAGGAAAGACATTTCAGCTAAACATAAAATGATTTAAAATTTACACAATCAGTTTTGTAAAAACCAAATCAGTCCTGGAAATTGCTATCCCTATTCTTAGCAACACTCTTCTACTGAAGGGGAATGCAGTTTGCTGCTATGATTTTAGTTATAGTCGACAGAGTTAGAGATGAATTGTATCAGAGATCTTTATTTTCTATCCTTTGACTTTCAATTAGTCTTAAAAAAAATTCAGTACTGCTGAAAAACAAGTCACAGTCTAAGATTGAAAATGGCAGAGGACTTTTGCCAGGAAAGCAGAATTAACAAGAGGCAGCTGAGCTAAGGTTACCTTCTGGCATGAATTAGGTGCGCTCTGGTGGGGGTCTGGTTTTCTTCTACCATAGGTGAGCAATACGTGAGGTGAAAAAGAAAATAGGCCAGCTGCAACTTCCTTGTAAGCCCTCACCTAAAAGGAGGCAGTGTCCAATTCTAACTTCGTTGGGAATGGGGCTCTGACCGTATTTTCCAGTGGTGAGGCTGAAAGCTATGTCCCTGGAGAAAGCATCTTACCTGAATCAGAGTCTGCCTCTCTGCTTTGGGGAGGTTCTTCGCTTGAAGCTCTGCCTCTTCCCATTCCTTCTTTACCTAGAACAAAGGTCGAAAACACTGTCAGCACCCTGAAACAACAACTCCATTTTCTAAAAATATCGTCAGATGCTAAATCTAATAGGAAACTACAAAAGGAAACCAATCACATGATGCCTTATGAGCTTAGCATTGTTACTGCCACAGAAGGTTCTAGGCCTCAACTATCCCCAGATGGAGCCTCAATTCCATGACCTCTTTGTTACATAACCTTGGGTAAGTTATTTAAAAGTCTCTGTGCCTTAGTCTCCTCACCAAAAAAATTGAGGTTAATACCTACTTTTCAGAGCTGATGCGGATAAAACAATGAGCATTTTTCAAACGGTAAGCCCAGCAGCATGGGACTGTGTGGGATTGGGGTGGAGCTTAGGCCTAGCAAGACATTCCCTTTTCAATTCTCTTTCAATCCTGAGTAAATCCAAAAGAAAAGATGCACTTTGGTGTTCCTGCTGCTCTCTTATAACCCTTTTAAAGGAAAAGAAACACCTGAGACTCAGAATCTTCCACAGACAGCAGTATCTGGCTAGCATGTATTTGGACATGTTTGCTTTCATCGAATATATTTGTATGGTTGGTCACTTTCTTCTCATGGCAAATGGTACTAGCTTTTTATTGATAACAGTGATACAAAGTTTCCTTCTTTAAAATAAAAGAAATTTTAAAGCAAGTTAATTGCCAAAAAAAAAAAAAAGGCAGATAACGGTATAGGAAGTACTCAGCAGAGTGTCTGGGACATGCTAAGTGCTCAGAGGGTAATTATATTATTATCTAGATGCAGGTGGGGAAGAAGTCCACCCAGAAGGCAGCTCCACTGGTAACTCTCTCCTGCCTCACCAGTCCTTACACATCAGCACGACAATCTAGGAGAAGCTATTACTTTTCTTCATCTGTGAGAACCATGCTACCCAGAGCCAAGTGCCATGAAGATGAAGGAACTGTCGAGGTTTACCCTGTCCATTCGGTTGCGGTGCCGAATCTCCAGCTGCTCCTTAGCCTTCTGGAAGCGAGCATGCTCATTATCATCTGCAGAGGTCTCGAAATACACATCGACATCATTGGTTGGCAGAGGAGTTGGAGGAACTGAAACAAAATTACAGAGGGAGTTCTCTTTGGGATCAGGTGCACTGTGCTCCAGGAAGAAAACCCAGCTCAGGACCTGCAGAATGGACTCAATTTGTTCTGTGGCATTCTCTAAGCGCAGGGTGCTGCTATCTGCCAAGACTTCACTTGGTTAGATTACAGTGGGCAATCTTCCTTACACAATATCCATCAACCATGTCAGACCATGCTAATACAGCAATTTATTGGCAGCTACAGCACCAATGAGGCATCTACTTAAGACCTCAGGGCTGAAAAAGAGGTGGTTTCTTCTATACCTTCCCTTCAGTGCTCGAACCCTGGAAATCTAAACGATAGCTACTTTATTGCTCATAACTGAGCATCTGAACAGAGACAAGTGCAGAAATCAGACCCTGTAGAGGCACTTTTATGCAATTCCCTATTTTTGAAGACATTTATTACTCAGGTACCTCCGCTCTTCTGGCTATCTTTGAGTCTTAATTTAAAATGGAAAACAGGCTCAACTGAATGTTCTTTGCATATACGCTGGGTAGAGAAAGTCCCAATCACTCCAGCTGTAATTTTGAGTTTTCAGTATCACTGAAGGACTCTCAGCGCCACCAAAGTGACAGAACCAACAAAGATAAAACTAAGTTGCTCTATTTGACAAGGACACTTTTCACCGATATGAAGATAGGGCTTTTTGATCCATGACACTGACCAATAGGGCTTCCCAAGCGTTCCCCAGAGCATAGGTCTATTGGAGCACCCCCGACTGCTGGACGGGCATCATCTCTTACAGGGCCCAAGCAAGTGAGTGTCTGCACAATGGAATTTAGCCTGATAAGGGAAAGGACTAAGATGGCAAGTTTACTCAGTCAGCCTCCCAAGACATACCTAAGGTAACCCTTACTAGCCTAATTCATACAAGATTTCCCAAGCTGGTGTGGACTTGCTTGGTAGATTATGACACAATTTCAGAGCTAAGTGGAGAGTGAATGGCAAGATTCAACCAATTTTTAATTCAGAAGCAAATTCACCTAATTTCTAGAATTTCATCATTTTAATACATTAAAACAACTGTATAATTGATGAATATAGCTACAAAATAGCCAGCCAGTTCAACTTTTTCTGTCGGAAGCATCTTTTATTTGCCCCTTTGTTTAATAGAACTAAAAATGACAACTAAAGTCATGAAGAATATGAGCCCTATGTAAGTTTTAAAAGGATGTCAATATCCCACTTTCAGATTAACTAAATTAGAATCTATAAGTTAGTAAACGCCATTCCCCAAGACACTCGGAAGCTCAGTGAAGGAGAACTTCAAGCACTGCAGTCCATCGTGCAGATCAGCGACATGTGCCTGTGCTGTAAAGGCCTGAGCGCTGGAGACGGAGCCTTTGGCTCATATAGCTGGACTGGATAAAGATAACAGCAAACACAGGCTGCTTCCACCCTCCCTGGGACCAGAGTGGAGAGGACAGTGGGCTGAAAGGCTTTTTTCTGAAGACACCCTGGGTCCCTGTGGAATCACCCACTCACAAAGCCGGCACATCCGCCAGCCTCAGCCCCTTCAAAGAAGAACAAAAACGTTCCCACTGGAAGGAAACCTGATGCTTCTCAATCTGCACAGCCCCCAGGCAGAGGCCCCACAAGAGCATGAACACTGCTTCTCCGAGGCAAATCTTATCCAAGCCACAGCAAACGGGAGTTTTACAGACCTGCCACTCCATCATGTCTCACAGCACTTCCTAGCTGACCCTTCAGGTAGAGCTCACCACCTCCACACTCACTGGCATTCCTCAGGCTTCAACCCAAGTTTTACAAAGTAGTAAGTCTCACAATAATTTCTATTTCTAAATCTTTCCTGAAAACGCAAAGTTTATTCACCAAGGTTCCCTAAGGACTCTTTTCATTTCACCTTTCAACTGTTACAGAATAAATCAGCTTTCCTGGAGTTGGAAGGGAAGCACTCAAAGCATTGCTGTATTACATTAAGATTTGAAAGATCTTTTGGTAGAAGGAAGACGGAACATGAAGAGATTTGAATGAAAATCCATCAGAGGTATAGCCAAATCCTTCATAGCAAATTATTATTCCAACAAATTCCAGAGTAGGAACCAAGAAAAACTGTCTGGCCTGAGGATTTTCCTCATGTGTAGGTTAGTGCTGCAAGGTGAGAGACTGAAGGTCTTAACGAGAAAAAGGAGTAGCCGTGGAGAAAAGGGAAACTCTTGGTAGAAACTCTTCCTACCAACGTCCAGCATAAACCCAACTCAACTGCACCGCTGACCTTCCTGTCACACCAAAGCACACACCAACTGAAATCCTCTCACTTCCTAAAGCTGTGTGACCCGGTTGCACAATACTGAAGAAACACAGTGAGTCACTACCACTTGGCTGCTAGCTCTCTTCTAGAGTGCATTATGCAAGATCTTTCAATATTCTAGACTGCCCAAAGTACTTCATTGTCACTCCTTTCAAGAGCAGGCATCCCGTGAGCTGGCATGCATCACAAGGGTCAGAGACAGGGCAGTTCAAAGACAGGAACGTTCAGTGCCTCTAAGCTAGAGCCAGCCCAAGGCACAGCTGCCTTCCCCTACCAACACTACAGTGGCCCGGGGCCTGCAGACTCCACAGCCAGACGAGAAAGGACAAGCCCCTGGCCGTGCCGCCCGCTATACCAAGGCGGGTGTGCACCACCACCACCAAGCACCACCAGACACACGGTGAGCACAGGACATGACAACTGAGCTTACCACTGCCGGCAGGAGAGCAAAGCCTAGACCTAGAAAGCACAAAGACGAGGGGAAGACGACCGACAGCAAACACCCAAGTGGGCAGGGACACCACACAGATGCGGCCACGAGGACGGCGGGGAGACGGACGCCGGACAGGACGGTGCTGCCGCACAGGACCAGCGCAAGGCGGGACTTACTCATCGCTTTACACACAGCCATACAATAATCCTCAGACTCAAAATTGTTCCTGTTGCCGCCGCAGCCGCCATATATAAAGCGCACGCACTTTCCCTTGGAGAGGTCGAAGTACCAACGAGGCATCACGGCCCGGCAGGGCCCCGTCATCGCCTCCTGGGAGCAGACAGCTGTGTGAAAACGGTCAGAGTGTCAGCAGGACAGAGGCAGTGACGTCAAGTGTTTCAAAATGCTACAGGCCGGCAAGCCGGGGAATGGGCTGGGGGAGGCCTGAGACAGGACAGAGCCCACAGGCCCTGGCTGGCAGAATGCTCCAGCTCAGGCCAGCCGTGCTGAGGACAAGTTGCTTCCCCATGGAGCACAGACATTTAGGAACTGGGATAAATATTCTTTTGGCACCCTCTGGAGTCTAGATCTAAGTTTAGATTGACGTAGAGCAATCCTTTTGTCTCACAGCTGTGAGAGCCTCGCATTTCTGATCTGTTCAGTGGAGTTATCTGCCTAGTCTGTCTATTCAGGAGACAATGTGAGTGGAAAGGCTGTTTTAAGTGGTGGTGATACCGGAGTAAAGACTAAAGCACCTAGAACAGACAACTGTTTCCCTTTTTTTTTTTTTTTTGTTGAAATGGAGTCTCGCTTTGTCGCCCAGGCTGGAGTGCAGTGGCACCATCTCGGCTCACTGCAAGCTCCGCCTCCCATTCTCCTGCCTCAGCCTCCCGAGTAGCTGGGACTACAGGCGCCCGCCACCTCACCCGGTTTTATATATTTTTTAGTAGAGACGGGGTTTCACTGTGTTACCCAGGATGGTCTCGATCTCCTGACCTTGTGATCCGCCCGTCTCAGCCTCCCAAAGTGCTGGGATTACAGGCTTGAGCCACCGTGCCTGGCCTTGTTTCCCATTTTTATGTTCTCTGAGGCAAATCATAAACTTCTCAACTGGTTAAGTAATTTCCCCCAACTTGGGTCCTAAATAATTCTTCAGATCTTAATTGCTTTCAAATATACAATCAGCAGGAGGCTGCATGTTACTGGCTCTGGAACTACTGCAACCTTTTCTTGTTTTAATTGGCAAGATGAAAAAAAACTGCAGGCCCTAATCTGTTACCAGCAGGTCAATAAATTTCACCCTCCCAACTAAAACATCTGGACAAATAGGGCAGCCTACAGATTAGAACAAATGCAGGAAAAGAAAAACCAAGAAAGCCAGTTCTATTCTAGGAGGCCAGGACTTGAGTGGTATCTAAGAGGGGAGCTCCCCTTAGGGAGGGAATATTTTAGGCTGAACGTGCAAGAATCCTGCTGAAGGGAGGACTATGCTGTCTTTCTTACTCTCTAGTCCTTGTTCTCTAATTCAATCCTACACCTCTCCCTGGATGTGCCTGCCTGCCCACTTTGTTAAGACGGCACCATCACTGCACTGAAGAGCTGAACTCAACTTCAGTGCAGAGATACCACACCTTTCCTTCTATGACTGACTTACCTGTAACAGACGCAATGCAAAAGTCTAAGTGAATAATTACCATGTGGATTTCAAAGCCATGGCTCTACATGGGGTTACCTTTGACGTCGTGAGTAATTTCCTTGTCTGACATGGTGCCATCGCTGTTGGGTTCAGTGGGGTTCTCCTCATTGTAGTCATCTCCTTTAAAGGTGTCGTAGTAGTAATCTCGGTCTTCCACTACTTCCTCCCCTTCTTCCTCATCCTCATCATCCTCATCCACAGCTGCTTCTGTGAAATCTTCCAGATCTGCTTCAGTAGGAAATTCACTGAAGGCCAAAATAGAAAAAAGGAAGGTTAATAACTCCTATGTGCAAAGCACAACAATGGGTCCCGTCTCTATTCTGAAACACAAAAACAGACGCAGGAAATAAGCTCAACGCACATTTCACTGTGCCACTAAGCCCCTGAGCCCAGCTACATCAGCAAACGGGAAGCATTTGAATCTAATCATGATAAAACAGTAAGACAAATCCAAATTCAGGGATATTGTGTTAAACAAATGGCATGGACTCTTAAAAAATATCATAGTAACCTGCAGAAAATAACACAGCCCAGAATGACGTAAACACAAAAGTCACAGGTACTCCCTGTGATTGGCGACGGCTAGAATGAAATGTTAAGCTTAATCAACTCTAGCAGAACACAAAGGAATGCCCAGCTTATCCAGACGTGAGGGACTAGCAGCCAGCAGCCATCTTTACCGAAGGGCTAACGAAAAGGCAAAATGACTTCACAGCTCAAAGTAGAAGTTACCTTTTATAAATATCATAGTCTTCCTCTTCATCTTCTTCTTCTTCTTCCTCTTCTTCTTCCTCTTCCTCCTCCTCTTCTTTTGACACAGACCCAATAATCTTTGTCTGAGGGCAGCACACATATTCAGTGCCATGGAACTGGTCTACCCCACATGGGAGCAGCATGCCGTAGCTATATAAGGTCATTCCCTGAGTCAGACACGCCTAAAATAAACCCACAGACCATATCAGAACATACTCCAGAGTAAATGTAGTCAAATACACTCTGATCTCTACCCTCATCCAAAATAAACCCTTATCAAATCACTTCGCAATGCTTTCTCTTATGAACACATAAATTTTCTGTCAAAAAATTGTAATATTATTGTAAGATTTATACACGTTAATTTACAATGGGAAACATGATCTGGTCCAAAAATACTGAAATCCCAAATGTGGAAAAAAGTAAGGAAAAGAGACGTTTTCTTCTAATAATGACCAAAGCCAGATAAGGTGGTCAATGTTAATTTATATTCATCACTGGTGCAAGCACTACTACTTCAGTATTTGATCAAAGGAAGACTACTGACAAAAGAGCAGAGCCAACCATATTATAGAAGACAAGAAAGGGTATTTCTTACCACCAGAAAAGTGAGATGGCATGCAATCCTGCCTGTGCATATGTCCAGACCCACACTTTCTATAACTGGCAATTTCCATGCAGGCCTTAGGTTAGGATGGTTTCCTGGGAGCCTCACCAGCAGCATACAATATTCTCGCTCAGCCACCTCCTTAACATCCTCAACTTCAGGAGCTGGACTGTCAACGCTGAACTGTCCTATACAAATACCTACTTCTCTCCCAAAAATTTCTAACTTGTAAGACAGAAGTAATTATAAATCTTAAGGAGATAAGGGGGAAACAAAAGTAACTGAAAAGCATGGTGAGATTTGGAGAAAACTGCTACCTTCTCTCCTAATAGATACAACAAGAGCTGACTTTCCCCCGCTTAGTTCTCTTACCTCTTTGACTACTGTGTGCCAGTGCTGGTGATTCTCACACACCTCCATCCGCTCTTTGTGGAAAAACTGGCACTTTTCTGGAACTAGCAGAACATCACTCACAAATTCACCCACTGGAAAAGAGAACCTTTGTCAAAGTGGATCTGACCACGATTTCAAGGTGAAAATGCCCCTCACTGAAGTTTGTGGTGATAGTTTACACAGCCAGGAGCAGTCTAATGTATACGAGCAGGTGCACATCTCGCACCTTCAAAGGCTGACTGGACAGCACAGTTCTAGCCAAGCAGCCACAGGAACTCACCAATCTGTCAAGAGCCATGATGCCAGGGACCTCTGAAAAGCCCCCTGACTGCAGCCCCACGGCAGGGCTACAGCAACACGTGACGGGGAATACAACAGGATCGCCTCCATGCCCACCTCAGACACACACGGCTACTCTCTCTCTCCATGGCTCTCACTTCCGTAGTTCTGCCCACACCTCTTCTAATCAAATGCCGAAGAAACTAAAACCAGCTGTTCTACTGAAGTACAGATGAATCTTACTTCAGACAAAACACAATGTAATAAATGAATCCAGTAAGAATAATCAATGATTAATTACAAAGGGGCAAAGGTACCTTTACAGTGGGAAGCCTTGGAAAACTACCTTAGCCAGATAACCAATTTAACATACTGATAATGAGCAAAGTGGCATGTGTGACGTCCTACAAGACTGTATCACCCACACAGCGTTTCTGCCAAAATACATGTCATCTGAATCTAATCAGGCTGAAACAACAAGACAAATCCAAATTCAGGGATATTATGTTAAACAAATGGCATGTAGCCGGGTGAGGTGGCGGGCGCCTGTAGTCCCAGCTACTCGGGAGGCTGAGGCAGGAGAATGGCGTGAACCCGGGAGGCGGAGCTTGCAGTGAGCTGAGATCCAGCCACTGCACTCCAGCCTGGGCGACAGAGCCAGACTCCATCTCAAAAAAAAAAAAAAAAACAAAAAACAGTATCATTGTAATGAAAGTTTTTGTTTTTAAAGAAAGACTAGGGAACAATTCTAAATGAAATGTAGTATGTGATCCTTTTAAAAAAGATCTAAAAAAACACTAGTTGGACACTCAGGAAAATTTCTCAAACATGACAACTGTATTGTCATTATATATAGGAGAATGTCCCTGGCTCTTAGGACAAACCAGCTGAAATACTTAGAAATGAACTGTCATGGTATCTCAACTTACTTTCAAATGGTTTAGCAACACAAAAATATATGAGATGCAGAGAGAGAAAAACATCAGGCAAAACTGGAGAATCTAGGTAAAGGGTATAAAGGTATTCACTATTACACTTTCTAAAACTTGTCCCAAACAGTTGGGAGAAAGATACACACAGCTGTTAATTTATGGGGGAAAAAAGTGGTATCTGATTTGTTTCCAAATAATTAGGGTTGTGAGGGAGTGGGCCTATAGAAGGAGGAAGACTGGCTCATGAACTGATGATGGTTACACAGCTGGGCAACCAGTACGTGAGGGTGAACGGTACCATCGTCTCGTTTGGCCATGTTTGTAACTTGCCACAATAAAAGGTTAGAAACATATAATATACACATCACTGGATGGTCACCCCAAGGCTCTGATTCAGCAGTGTAAGGTGAGGCTCAGTAATCTGCACTGCACATACGTCTGCCGTGTGCTCCACACAGTGTAAAGGGAGAGAAAGAGAGGGAGAGAAGAGTGCTTAGCCCAGGGAGAGATGCAGGAAGCAGTGGCAGAAGATGCAGCAGGCAGGGTAACCTCTGAGGTTAAGAGGGGAAAACCCTGAAAATATCACGAGAAAGTAATGTGGTCTAAGAAAGGGCTTAGGCTCAGCTAGTGGGAAGTCTATACAGA
The DNA here is from genome assembly GCF_000951035.1 of Colobus angolensis palliatus. NCBI lineage: Eukaryota > Metazoa > Chordata > Mammalia > Primates > Cercopithecidae > Colobus > Colobus angolensis. Next base: position 5,695,574 of record NW_012114455.1, on the reverse strand, counting down.
CCCGCCCCAGCCTCGCCATCATGGATGGGTCTCTCAGGATCCTCTGCCTTGGGCCTCAGGCTCAAGCACTGAAGGCAGTCTTTCTATTGCCCCAGTGGTAAGAGGAAGGGAGTTGCTGATGTGGTAAGTATGGGCAGATGAGCTCCTGACATAACAAGCTGTAGCAGTGTAACAGCGCCCCCACATGAAAACAGCGTTACAAATGGCAGTCGCGTTTCTCAGCACTGCTAGCACGGGGATTTTGGGATCAAACAGCTCAATGTGACACTGAGGCAGGAATGCGAAAGTGAGCTTGACACACTGCTACCCTTGAGGACCCCAAAGGCTCTAGGGGAGGCAGTACCTGAACACAGGCCTTAGCAATCAACTAGACTTATAATCACTGCTTAATTTAAAAATAGCAAAAACACCAATGGTAAGCTAGAATCTGCCTCTACGGGGACGAACAACCCTAATACTCAATCTAAGTAGAAATCACTTCAATTCTGACATCCAACCACCAACTCACATGGCTTAATGTGATTATTCTGAATTAACTAGGCCGTTTTTATATTTGTTCATTTATGACAAAAAGCAACAGAAGCGTATACTTAAGGAAAAGTATATGTAGGGCTGAATGCCAAGGTTCAATCTCAGCACTGTCATCTACTAAGAGAGTAATCTTAGCCAAGTTACTTAACCTTTCTGTCCTTCGATTTCTTTATCTTGTGGGGACTAAATGACATAATCTACACAACAAGAAAAGCTTAGAACAGAAACTGCTGCTCCACATTTGAGTTTGTTGTTTAAAATAAAAACAGAAACTGATACCTGGTAGGCATTATTGATGTTAATGTTACTGTCAAGTCTTGGGTAACAAGTTTTATACGAACTATACAACCACACTCATAAAGCAATTTATTTTTAAGCAACACTTAATGCACTTTAATTTGTAAAACCTCACTTTTAAATGTACAATTGCAACATCAAAACAAACTTAAAGCAGCAATTTCACTACTAATCTATATTCTATATAAACACTACAACGTTTTTTGTTTGTTTGTTTTTGTTTTTGCTTTTGAGATGGAGTATCTGTTGTCGCTCTGTTGTCCAGGCTGGAGTGCAGTGGCGTAATCTCAGCTCACTACAACCTCTGCCTCCCGGGTTCAAGCGACTCTCCTGTCTCAGCCTCCCAAGTAGCTGGGACTACAGGTGCGCGCCACCACACCTGGCTAATTTTTTGTGTTTTTAGTAGAGAGATAGGTTTTCACCATGTTAGCCAGGATGGTCTCAATCTACTGACCTTGTGATCCACCTGACTTGGCCTCCCTAAGTGCTAGGATTACAGGCGTGAGCCACCGTGCCCGGTCAGAAATACTACAACCTTTAACTAAATCTACACAACACCTTGGATAAACTCAAAAATGATGCAAAGTAAAAGCAAGCTGTAAAAGGTCAGGTACAGTATGATGCCATTAATGCAAATTTTAAAACACAGAAGCATTGTTTATAGATGCATGTGAATGTTGCAAAAAGAACTGAGTTCGAGACCAGCCTGGCCAGTATGGTGAAACCCCTGTCCCTACTAAAAATACAAAAATTAGCCAGGCATGGTGGCATGCGCCTGTAATTCCAGCTACTCAGGAGGCTGAGGTTGCAGTGAGCCGAGATTATGCCACTGAACTCCAGCCTGGGCAACAGAGACTCCGTCTCAAAAAAAAAAAGATGGAGATGAAGCAAACATGACAGAACATTGAAGAACTGAAATCAGGAGGGTCAGCATATGAGCAACCATCACATTATGTTTTATCTCTTCAGGATGCTTGGTATAATATTTCAGAATTAAAGTTTAAAATCAAAACCTTTTTGGAAATGCCAAAAATTTAATAAAATAATTCCATGCTAAACCATAAAATTAAATGCCACTGATCTTCAGCTATTCCATGACTGAGTCAATCTGTCTGATCTCTAAAAATCAAAAAAGAACACCACTGAATTTGAAAACTAACTAAATTCTAAAATTTAACTTTTTATTTTAAAATGGAGTCTCATACCATCACCCAGGCTGGAGTACAGTGGCGCAATCTCGCTCACTGCATCCTCTGCATCCCAGGTCCAAGCAATTCTTCTGCTTCAGCCTCCTGAGTAGCTGACATTACAGGCGTTCACTACCATGCCCAGCTAATTTTTACTATTTTTAGTGGAGTCGGGGTTTCACCATGTTGGTCAGGCTGGTCTTGAACCCCTGATCTCAAATGATCCTCCTGTACCAGCCTCCCAAAGCGCTGTGATTACAGGCATGAGCCACCATGCCTGGCCTAAATATATATATATATATATATAAACACACACACACACACATTTTCTTTTTAACAGTACTCTTTGATTCAACAATTCCAGTTCTAAAAATATACCCTAAGGATATCTGGAGGCAGTGGCTCACGCCTATTCCCAGCACTTTATGAGGCTGAGGCAGGCGGATCACTTGAGGTCAGGAGTTCAAGACCAGCCTGGCCAACATGGGGAAACCCTGTCTCTACTAAAAATAGTAAAAACTAGCCAGGCGTGGTGGCGAATGCCTGTAATCTCAGCTGCAGGGTGGAGGCGGGGGACGTGCACGGACAAAGGCTGCCGTGAGCTGAGATCACACCACTGCACTCCAGACTGGGTGACAGAGACCCTGTCTCAAAAAAAAAAAAAAAAAAAAGACACACACCCTAGGGAAATAATTAGGCAAGTGAATTAAAATATTCATTAGTGTTATTAATATCAAAAAACTAGAACAAACCTAAAGGTCCATCAAGAGGGAATTAATTACATGATAATACATATATACAACAGAATACTAAGGGGTTACAAGAAATATGGCTTATGTGCATATTTAACATGGACATTTTTCCATGGCAGTTTAATAATTTTTAAAATCATTGAACAAACAAAAGCAAACCCACTGCATATCTCTAACCCCTTCTTCAGGCTAGTTACTTAAGGCCAACTTTATCTTTTTTTTTTCCAACCTTATCTTTTATTCAAAGATGTACGTATCCCTAAAAGTAGCACATGATAATAAAAGCTCAACAAATGTCAAATAAAAATAAACAGAACTTAAAAAATAAACAGAGGAGCATATGTAGTATAATCACATTTAGGGAAAAAACATTTAAAAGCATATACATTTCCACGTGTATCCAAGGAAAAAAATTTCCATCTATACCCCAAAATGTTAATCACAGTTAACTTAGTACATAAACTGAAAATAATTGCTTTTGTCCCCTTCCCCCAATGCAAACTTCTTTTATTGAAAAATAAACTCCCTTCAAAAAAGACTGAAAGAGGAAACACATTTCAATCCCAGCATCCGCTCTATCATTTCATTGCTACTCTTTGCCTTTGCTACAATTTTTTATCAGAAGCTCCTAGGGAAAAAAATTTACCTAGGCAGATCAGTATTACTCTGTTTTATAGAACACTGAAAATGGTTTGCTTTCACTTTAATAGTTTATATCCAATCTGGTAACATCCTCAATTTAATCAGCAAAGTATAATACAATTGCCACAATTTCCTAAGTCACTGACAAACATAAAGCTCTATTGTTTTTGCTGATCAATGAATACAGCAACATAGCAAAACCTAACCTATACAATATTCATTTAAGCTGCAGTTAGGATTTATCTCCAATTTCTAATCATCCCTGTGATTCAGCTTTTCTTTCCTACTACTTCTCTCCAGCAGTGCTGTAGCAGCGATCCAGGTTTTAGAGCTTTTTCAGAGTTGCTGAAATTCCTTTCAGAATAAATACCAAAGGCTGTTTACCTACTTGAGGAAACCTCCAACACCAACACCCATGTGTATAAGTACATCTACTACATACCCTGACATGACTATTACACCCTATATGCCTGTATCAAAATACCTCGTGTACTCCATAAATACAGACACCTACTGTGTACCCACAATAATTAAAAAATACAAAAATTAAATAATAAATTTACTACAAAAGCACATTCCAGGTGCAAACAGGAAAACCATGTAATTTAGGGAGGTGGCAAAAGCTATACCCAGGTGGGAGAAAACAGCCTATGTAATGAGGCCAGGTGGTCACCCGAGGTATGTTTCAGGGAAAACAGGGTTCAGCGAAGTGAAGGATCCATGCTACCTCTCACGAGTGGAACATTCACCTTGCACAAGGGTCCACACCAGCAACAGGGTGAACTGTCGATGGCTGTCATGAACTCAAAGGCTAGAAGATTTGTAAAAGGACACCTTCAATGGACACCTGCAATGAACTACGCCAACAGACCGAGGTACAAATGCAGAAGACAGCACCTCAAAGCTGCCGAGACCAGTTCTGTTTTCAAAGTAGATATTAAATCAGAACTTTCGTAGTTTTCATATCGCAATAACACTACCTGTCCAAATCTCTGTCCAAAAATAACCAAAAACAAAAAACAAATCATCTAAGGCCCAGATCTGGATTTCAAAACAGCATTCCCCACTAAAAGAAACCACGGTGGCTTAAAGAAAACAAACTCCAGGAGTGGAGTAGGGAAAACACAGAATGGACTTGGAGAATCTTTTGTATCAGAAAGCAAAGTTCTCAAAGAATGGTAGGGACATGTTAACAGGACACAGGAGCCAGCATACAGGGGCCCCCACTGGCCAAATGCAGACAATGAGTATAAAATAAAGCAAACGAATGTAGACACCATCTTAGCCAGGTGATGAAACAAGCTGGTATGGCAGAACTCCTACGATGATGCAGGGAGAACACTTCTGTGGTACTCCCCTCAAAAGCGAAGAAATCAAAAGGATCCCAGGAAAACACAAATTGCAAGGCATTCTATAAAGGAACTGAGCTCTGTGCAGTGGCAGTATTATAGCCAATGAGGTTTACCCGAGGCGTGAGTGTTGCTAATTGAAAACTTCTATAAAGGAACTGGCCTGTAGTTTAAAAAAAAAAATCAATGTCACAAAGGAAAGGAAATATGCAACATGTAATCTTAGATTAGATCCTGGATGTTACTAGAACAACAAGTGAAACCTGAGTAGGGTCTGTAGATTAGATACTGGATCAACTAGATATTGTCTATAAGATCTTGATTTTTGATGACTATACCACGGTTACGTGGGAGAATTTCCTTGTTTTCTAAAAATACACACTGTAGTATTAAGGCATAAGGATACCATGTTTGCCTTATTGCCAAACGATTCAAAAAGCAACAAGTCTCAAGTATGTGTGTGAGGGGTGGTGGGAAGGGAGAATAAGACTTTTTACCACATTAATCAAATGTTAACAGTTGGGAAAATCTGAAATCTGGGTGAAGGGTACACAGAGGAACTCTGTGCCATTTTTGTAACCATTCTGTAAATTTGAAATTATTTTTAAACTGTTATTTTTTAATTTAAAACAGCAATAGCAACTCTAAAAGACTATCATCAAAAGGCTTTCCAAGGAGTCTATGGGGGAAAAAGGTGGTGGCCATTATTACCTAAATGATGTCAGTTCTGCCTGGGTGCTCAAAGGGGAGGTGATAGTGGAAGGGACACGGAGACACCAAAATCTAACTGATAAGGGAGAACTGTAATATGTCTTTCCTACTCCCTCCCTTCAACTCCAGTCATGTCGTCCCTCATTAGTTTAGACTCAGGCAACTGTGCTTACGTAAAACTACCGATGGTATCTCTACTGATTGGTTAAGAAGTTGTCCAAATGGATACTGGGGTAAACGTGAATAACTAACTGTCTGAAGTAACACCAAAGATTGTGTAACGTTTTATTCAGTGACCACAACGCAAAGAAGGTACCAAATGGATATGGTTAAACTGTCTTTTATGCATTTCATTAACAACAGTATTATTGTTTGGTTCTGTAACATGCTAACAAATTTAAACTATATCATTTGGGAAATAAAGCAATAAAATAAAATTTCGGTTGTGTACCAACTACAGCAACATTCTTGTGTTATAATTATCGTAAACAGTATATCCTATATTCTAGGCACTACCACGGTGCTGAGGGGACAAAAAAGACGAAAACAGGGTCGCTGCTGGCAAGGTGTTCACAGCATAGTTGGAGAAAGGTCTGTGAACAATCATGGTACAGTGTGATAAGTGCAACGGCAATAGCAAAGAGTATTACAGAAACCCGGATGAATGGATAGAAAATAAGACCAGGAAACTCCTGAGGTAAGCCGTGCAGGAAGAACTTCCCAAGCAAAGTCAGCAGAGGAAAGCCATTCCAAACGCTGAGAGCTGGATGGTACGTGACCCAGCACCCTGGGGTGGTCAATGCTGATAAAGTCTAAAGCATGAGATCACAGAGAACAGGGGAGAGTTGAGTAAGGGCCAGATCCTGGAGCTCTGAAGCCATGCTAACGAGTTTCAACATTCAAGATGTTGTGCATGAGAGACATGATTCGGTCTTTATTTTCCATCAGCAGGCAACAGATTGGACAACCAGCACTGAGAAACAGCATGGAGGCTGCTCTTGGCCCAGACAAGAACTGACCAGAAGCTGAGCTAGGGCAGTGGGAATCTGATGCAGGAAGAGGACACAAGCCAGAGATGACCACATTTTTGACTCATAGCACCCTGAGTGTCTTAGGAATTTTTTCACAGGACTCCTGGGCTAAAAAAATACCTAAAAGTTAAGCAGTTAGACCCAACAACTTAATACGTACTACGTCCTATCACCTTAGTGCCCACTGGGCCCTGCACACCTCCCCCAACTGCAATCAGACCAAACACCATCACCCTCATTTCTTTTTCAGTGATTTTCAAAAGATACTTGCTTTTTATCACAGGAATAACTAAGAACACAGCTTCACAGAGATATGAAATCATCAAAATAAATGATCTCACATTGAAACTGTAAATTACTTCCAGATAGTAGTTTGCAGAATGCCCGACAGATGTCACTACATTTCCCTTGAAAAATCAAAAATATCCTGGAATGCCCTGTGAGTTTTGCTGCAACGCCCCAAGGAGTCTTGGCGCACAGTTTGAAAATCATGACTGTAAGTCTATTTAAGGGATAAGTATCAGGCTGGCTCAGAAACTGACCGGATACAGGGAGATAAAGGATAACAGAAGAATCAAAGAGTCTCCCAGGTCCCACTCAGATGTCTGGGTGGGGAGTGAAGCTGGAAGGTGACAAGGACAAACAAGAGGAGATAATCATGCTGCAAAGTCTTTAGGGGGAGCAATCAGAAGGAATGATTTCAAGTACTTTCTATCCACTGTCTACAAATATTCCAGGATAATCTCATTTCACTTTCAGTTTGAGAATGTTTTTAATGAATGAATGAAACCTCATACCTAGAGATTTCTCAGAGCCAAACAGAATAGAAAGCATCCTTCAACCACATCACACCAAGTTTTTAACAAGTCTCCAATCTTGAGATGCCCAGTTTTAAAGTAAACGGTGGTAAGCACACATGATGTCCCTCTTTCTCCTTACGAATACTTTTAAAACAAACTTAATTGCCACACACTTTAAACACTGTGGTTCAGGGGCGCTGCTTCTTCCTGTTGCTTGGCTATTGCCCCTTGCTACATGTGAGAATGAGAAAAAGTATCACATTCCACTTTGTTGCCATCAGCAGTTGAAGGAAAGGTTTTAAAGAAGGAAGGGAGGAAGGAGAATAAGTTAATAGTTCCAATTACATATAGCTACAGAACCACTCAGGATGTCTATATTAATGCTGTATCTACTTTAATCCCATCAGGGCTAATCTAAAATTGACTGTTTTTGCCCTTTGAAGTTTCTGTGACCAAATCTGTTCCTGAATCACCCAGACCACAGACAGGTGAGTGTAATTCCAATGTATCAGGCACAAATGGTTAAAATGAATATATTCCCTGAGCATTTGAAGCAACAACTCTGTTTCTTGCACAGCAAACTGTTACCGTTTTACTCAAATTGGCTCTGAATGTTGACACCAGCAACACAGTCATGAACACCCTTACCAGCCCCAAACCCCTCAGAATGGCAGGTCCTATAAGCACTGGCCCTGGTACCCTTGACTGTCCACAGGCTGCTGCTGTAAGTCACTTTTCTTTCTCCTGAAAACTACCAGAAGTTTGGTCAAATGGTGCAAACGTGTGTGGGATGAAGTAAGGGAAACAGAAGATTCTTCTCCTGGGGCTGCTTTCCTTAATGTTACTCCCCACTATCACCGTAAACCACTGATATCTAACAATGTGAGGGCATAAGTGCGATTGCTCTGTGGGTAGCCGAGGAAGGATGTCTATAATGGGAAGGCAGTCAGTCATCACTGAGAGGAGGACAACCACCGACACTCGAAGCCAGTAAACACCCCTAAGAGAAATTCTCCCCAATAAATTCATGCCGCACTCAGCTCCTTAACAGGTGTAAATATTTCACTGTGGGCCAAGAGAAAATTAAATTTAAAATGGGAGGGGGCTGGCACTTCCTGAAAAGTAACCAAGAACACTCACCAAGACACTTGAAAGGTGTAACAGTGTGACTCTTGCACTGCTTTTTGTCCCTCCGGCACCAGTTGTCAATAGTGACCCGCTGGTTTGCCTCCATCACATTTGTGATCTGTAGCTCTGGATACATCTGTTAAGAAAACAGAAACACACACAATCAATCAATCTGCAGACAGACACGCGCATGCAAGTAAGGATGGAGGATCTACGCTGACTCAGCCTCCACCCTTATCCTATAATACATCTACAGTTCCACTCCATTACCCTGCTCCAACTGAAGTCATCAAATAAAAAGATACTGTATTAGTTTTGACAGTTCCGACTTCTGAAAACTTCCATGCCTTCTCTTTTCAAAAGGAATATATATTTAAGGACAAAAAAAAGCAGCAAGCTTTTAGCCCAAAACAAATTCATGAGATGTCAAGTTTGCTTGTAGAGCAGGTGTTGAGTTGCTGAGTCCATGAGGCGAGTCTATGGAAACATCTGTCAGTGAAATGACAGAACAACTTCACCCCGGCCCTGTGTGCTCATCTCACTTCACCCCGGCCCTGTGTGCTCATCTCACTTCACCCCGGCCCTGTGTGCTCACCTCACTTCACCCCGGCCCTGTGTGCTCATCTCACTTCACCCCGGCCCTGTGTGCTCACCTCACTTCACCCCGGCCCTGTGTGCTCATCTCACTTCACCCTGGCCCTGTGTGCTCATCTCACTTCACCCTGGCCCTGTGTGCTCATCTAACTTCACCCTGGCCCTGTGTGCTCATCTAACTTCACCCTGGCCCTGTGTGCTCATCTAACCTCACCCTGGCCCTGTGTGCTCATCTAACCTCACCCTGGCCCTGTGTGCTCATCTAACTTCACCCTGGCCCTGTGTGCTCATCTTGGTAAGAAGTGGTGGCTCATGCCCATAATCCCAGCACTTTGGGAGGCCAGGGAGGACTCGAGGCCAGGAGTTTGAGAGTACCCTGGTCAATGTAGCAAGACCCTGTCTCTATCAGAAAAAATAAATAAAAGTTACAACATCTCATATCATTTTCTCTTTAACCCAAAGTTGAATCAGACCTGAGATGATCATTTATAATACTGGTGGCTTTCTATCAGTAAGCAGGAAACACAAGCATACACTTGACATGTTTTGTTTTCTATCTTCCAAGACAAGTGGGAGGACGAGAACCAGGCTGCACTTCCATGGTACTTGCCAGGCTTCTGCAGCATCCCTTCCTTAAACAACGGAGAGCTCACAGAACAGGCAGGCAAAGCCTTCGAGAGGTCTCGGTCATACCACACATTTAGAAACAAAACACTTGGGGCTCCAGTCATTAGCATCTTGGTCTTACGTCAAAAGAGAATGACAATATCTATTTCTAAGGTAAACAGATTCAACCCTGCCCCAGAAAAATGGTTTTAACTTGCTGGCAACACCCTTACCTCCTGACAGTACTGAAGAACTTCTTCTTTTGTTTCAAAGCAGCTCTTGGTGCCTGTTGGATCAGGTTCCCACTTCCCAGTCTGAATGTTCACATGCATATTTAACTGCCCACAAAACATTGCGATTTGAGGTTCAGCAACAGCAAATCCTGTTCCAGCATTGGCTGCAAGAGCCTACCAAAGGAAAAAAAATTTGCAGGTTTACTCCAAAAAGGCTAGCACAGAGGCAACAGTCATTCAGGTTTGTGACAGAATTCATCTTTTAAAAACCTTAATTATTTACTATTTGTATCTTTATAAACAAATCCTTTTCCCAGGAGCTGGAACAGAATAAAAAGCGACTTCTGGATGTATATGATCAAAGTTAAAGGCAAAGGAAAAATTTTATTTATTTATTATACTTTAAGTTCTAGGGTACATGTGCACAATGTGCAGGTTTGTTACACAGGTAGACATGTGCCATGTGGTGTGCTGCACCATTAACTCATCATTTACATTAGGTATATCTCCTAATGCTATCCTTCCCCTGCCCCCCACCCCACAACAGGCCCCCGTGTGTGATGTTCCCTTTCCTGTGTCCAAAGTGATCTCATTGTTCAATTCCCACCTATGAGTGAGAACATGCGGTGTTTGGCTTTTTGTCCTTGCGATAGTTTGCTCAGAAAGATGATTTCCAGCTTCATCCATGTCCCTACAAAGGACATTAACTCATCCTTTTTTATGGCTGCATAGTATTCCATGGTGTGTATGTGCCACATTTTCTTAATCCAGTCTATCATTGATGGACATTTGGGTTCGTTCCAAGTCTTTGCTATTGTGAACAGTGCCACAATAAACATACGTGTGGCATGTGTCTTCATAGCAGCATGATTTATAATCCTTTGGGTATATACTCAGTAATGGGATGGCTGGGTCAAATGGTATTTCTAGTTCTAGATCCTTGAGGAATCGCCACACTGTCTTCCACAATGGTTGAACTAGTTTACACTCCCACCAACAGGGTAAAAGTGTTCCTGTTTCTCCACATCCTCTCCAGCACCTGTTGTTTCCTGACTTTTTAATGATCACCATCCTAACTGGTGTGAGATGGTATCTCATTGTGGTTTTGATTTGCGTTTCTCTGACGGCCAGTGATGATGAGCATTTTTTCATGTGTCTGTTGGCCGCATAAATGTCTTCTTTTGAGAAGTGTCTGTTTATATCCTTTGCCCACTTTTTGATGGGGTTGATTTCTTCTTGTAAATTTGTTTAAGTTCTTTGTAGATTCTAGATATCAGCCCTTTTGTCAGATGGGTAGACTGTAAAAATTTTCTCCCATTCTGTAGGTTGCTTGTTCACTCTGATGGTACTTTCTTTTGCTGTGCAGAAGCTCTTTAGTTTAATTAGATTCCATTTGTCAATTTTGGCTTTTATTGCCTTTGCTTTTGGTGTTTTGGTCACGAAGTCCTTGCCCATGCCCATGTCCTGAATGGTACTGCCTAGGTTTTCTTCTAGGGTTTTCATGGTTTTAGGTCTAACATTTAAGTCTCTAATCCATCTTGAATTAATTTTTGTTTAAGGTATAAGGAAGGGATCCAGTTTCAGCTTCCTACTTATACGGCTAGCCAATTTTCCCATCACCATTTATGAAATAGGGAATCCTTTCCCCATTTCTCGTTTTTGTCAGGTTTGTCAAAGATGAGATGGTTGTAGATGTGTGGTATTATTTCTGAGGGCTCTGTTCTGTTCCATTGGTCTATATCTCTGTTTTGGTACCACTACCATGTTGTTTTGCTTACTGTAGCCTTGTAGTACAGTTTGAAGTCAGGTAGCGTGATGCCTCCAGCTTTGTTCTTTTGGCTTAGGGTTGTCTTGGCAATGCAGGATCTTTTTTGGTTCCATATGAACTTTAAAGTAGTTTTTTCCAATTCTGTGAAGAAAGTCATTGGTAGCTTGATGGGGATGGTACTGAATCTATAAATTACCTTGGGCAGTATGGCCATTTTCATGATATTGATTCTTCCTGTCCATGAGCATGGAATGTTCTTCCATTTGTTTGTGTTCTCTTTTATTTCATTGAATAGTGGTTTGTAGTTCTCCCTGAAGAGGTCCTTCACATCCCTTATAAATTGGATTCCCAGGTGTTTTATTCTCTTTGAAGCAATTGTGAATGGGAGTTCACTCATGATTTGGCTCTCTGTTTGTCTGTTACTGGTGTATAGGAATACTTGTGATTTTTGCACATTGATTTTGTATCCTGAGACTTAGGCAAAGGAAAAATCTAACCCTCAATCCCCATCTGGGATACTTCTAACTTTAGAACATATAATTCAACTGCAGTCTGTCCTCGTAAAAGCAAATCTACTTTCTAATCCTTTGTACACACCAAATCATGAAAGTAGAGAATTACTAAAATTCCAATAATTTTACGTAATTTACCCCCAAAACAAAATTTTACTGAGTAACTACTGTTTTGCAAAGCAATATGCTAAATGTTTAGGACAAAAGAGTGGGCAAAAAAGTCATGACCTGCTTTCTTGGGGCTCTAATGCAGGAGTTAAAACTCACAAAAAGTATGATCACATTCCCAAATGTCCTAAGAAGGAAAAGAACAAGGTGTTGAGAAAGCACATAAAAAAGGAACCTAGGCCGGGTGCGGTGGCTCACACCTGTAATTCTAGCACTTTGGGAGGCCAAGGCAGGCAGATCACGAGCTCAGGAGTTCAAGACCAGCCTGGTCAATATGGCGAAACCCCCGTCTCTACTAAAAATACACAAATTAGCCAGGTGTGGTGGCAGATGCTGCTAATCACAGCTACTCAGGGGGCTGAGGCAGGAAAACTGCTTGAACCGGGGAGGCAGAGGTTGCAGTGAGCCAAGATCGCACAATTGCACTCAAGTCTGGGCGAGAAAGGGAGACTCCATCTCAAAAAAAAAAAAAAAAAGGAATCTGACCTAAGCCTGGGTAGGAAGCCGATCAAGAAAGCTTCCTAAAGAGAATGACACTTGAGTAGCGCTTTAAGCATCCCATATGGAGGCAGTGTTGATTGTGAGGCAGAGAGATGCTGAGAGAGGCATGCGGGGACAAGAGTCTGTAGACCAAGAAAGGACTTCAGTACTTATCACTTAAGTCTTTGAGACTTCAGTGAGAGGCTTTAAGCATAAAGTTACTATTTTCATAACAAAGCTCTGAAGCTTTCTCTAGTTGCACGGTGAAGAACAGACTGAAAGGAAACGAGTGTATGCAGGGAAATCATTCAGGACACTGGAGTTGCACATTCCAAGAGAGGAATAAGTGGTAGTTTGGGCTAAGATGGAGTGGTGGACAGAGAGATTCAAGAGACCACAGAGACTAAAATAGGCCAAGGTGTGATAACTGATATGAGGGATGAGGAACAGGAAGATGTCAAGTTTGGCTCCCATGACTCCAAATGTGATGGCATCATTCATAAACACAGAACACTAAAGGGGATTTCATGAACAATTTTATCTCATGTTGGGTAAAAATAATTAACTATTCCATAAGATCTGTCTTTGGCCTGTAATCCTTTTATGTGCAGTCTAACCATTAACAGTTCAGAAACTATAGGTGAGAAGTAACATTATGACAGCAAGGCTCCCGCAGACATGCACAAGAAAAGCACAGGCATCAGCCGGGCATGGGGGCTCACACCTGGAATCCCAGCACTTTGGGAGGCTGAGGCAGGAGGATCACCTGAGGTGGGGAGTTTGAGACCAGCCTGACCAACATGGACAAACCCCATCTCTACTAAAAATACAAAATTAGCTGGGTGTGGTGGCACATGCCTGTAGTCCCAGCTACTCAGGAGGCTGAGGCAGGAGAACTGCTTGAACCTGGGAGGCAGAGGTTGCGGTGAGCAGAGATCACGCATTGCACTCCAGCCTGGGCAACAAGAATGAAACTCCGTCTCAAAAAAAAAAAAGACAGACAGACAGGAAGACAGAAAGACAGGGAGGGAGGGAAGGAGGGAGGAGCACAGGCATCTCTCTAGAAATACGCCATTACTCATGGTTATAGCCGTAAGAGTTAAGTGTCCCCAGATGCAAAACTTCCTTCAAAATTAAAAAAAATAAATAACAGTTCTTAAGTTAAAACTTGTGGAGGAGGAGGGTTAGATTATATGGTCTACTATGTTGTTCTTTTTAAAAACAGCATATACATAACATGGTTTTCCTATTAACAAGAAAGGGTAGCTTTGATGCCCCGCCTTTTTTTTTTTTTTTAGACAGGGTCTTGCTCTGTCAGCCAGGTGGAGTGCAGTGGGGCAATCACAGCTCATTACAGTCTCCACCTCCTGGGCTTAAGCCATCCTCCAGCCTTAATCTCCAGAGTAGCAGGGACCACAGGCATGCGCCATCACACCCAGTATATACATATTTATTTTTTGGTAGAGATGGTGTCTCATTATGTTGCCCAGGGTGGTCTCAAACTCTTGGGCTCAACTGATCCTTCTGCCTTGACCTCCCAAAGGACTGGGATCATAAGCGTGAGATATCACGCCTAGCTGACTTTTAAAATATATGGAAAATGTATAATTTTCTAGGAAACATTTATTTATGCTGATGAACTACACAGACATGAACAATCCTTCTAATCAGGAACTTAAAATTTGATTGTGAAATATATTATGGTCTTTTTCCAGGACCAATTTACCATCTGACATATGTTTTGCTTCGAAGCTTATTAAAATAAACCTGCTTTCTACTAGTATAAGAGAAGGAAGCACCAAACCTAGTTGGACAGCTGGAAGAAAGCTAATTTGGAATTAAAATGGTGCCAATATCTATCAGGGCTGAAAAACACCTCAATTAAGCCCAGCAAACAATTAGCACCTTTATTAACTAGAATTGACTTGACCCTGCTGGGATGAATACTCATTGATTAAAGTGGAAGGCCCTATGCCTTCAATATGAACGCATGTGAAGCTACAGACTAATGTGAGTTCCTGCTTCCCCCAAAGAAGGAAAAAACACCTAAAGATATGTGTACAAAGGAACACACACCTATGCATAGGTAATACCCTAGTGGTGCTCAATTCAAACAAATCAAAAGGTATAAAGGATGCACAAGACAGACGTGCTTAATTTTCACACTTAGTTCAAGATGTGGACCAAGCCGGGCATGGTGGCTCACACGTGTAATCCCAGCGCTTTGGTAGGCTGAGGCAGGTGGATTACCTGAGGTCAGGAGCTCGAGACCAGCCTGGCCAACACGGCGAAACCGTCTCTACTAAAAATATAAAAATTATCCAGGCGTAGTAGCGCGCCTATGGACCCAGCTACTTGGGAGGCTGAGGCACTAGAATTGCTTGAACCCTGGAGGCAGAGGTTGCAGTGAAGCCGAGATTGCGCCACTGCACTCCAGACTGGGCAACAGAGACAGAGAATCTGTTTCAAAAAAAGAAAAGATGTGTACTAAAAAGCCTGTTCTTTTGTAATCTAAGGATTATGACTAAAAACTTGGATTGTGTGTGGAGAAAAATGGGGATATCCAAAGATAAAGGTAAGGAAACCCCAGGGATATTTTTGTGTACTGAAACCAGTGCTCTCACCCGAATCCTTTGCTTCCCACTTCAAAAGCTCAGATAGAACTAAGTGAAGAAAATCAGGAAGACATGATAAATACGTGTATGAAAAGCCAAATCTACAGGTCGGAAGGAATGTGCTTCCTAAACCTGCTATGAAAGAACTCCTATAGTTAAATCTGAAAGCTTCTGAGCAGTGTTTCCTAGATTCTCTCTAGCCTTCTATATTTTTACATTAAAGGCAGCTACTAAACAAAACAGATTTCAGGTGGTATTTAATTTTTCAGCAGTTCAGCCTGCAGAAGGAGAAACCATTTACTCCTTAAATTCCAAAAATGAATATAGCTAAGAAACAGTAATTAGTTACATGAGGTCACCCAAGCCACAGTGTGGAATAGTCAATTTCATCATAAAAAGCCATTTATCAGCACCAAAGCTTATGTTCCACATGTTACTCATTACGCCTGTTGGCTGAAAGACCACAAGAGTTCCAACTGTATAAATGTTCAGTTTCTGGGTCAACCACTAAGGTCAACACATCAGTGGTAAGTGCATTGCAGCTCTGTGCTGAGATGGTCAGTACTCTCTTCCCTAAAGAGAATCTTAAAATACCAGAGGTTAAAGCAACAGGAAGACACAGCTAAGCACCAAACAGATCCTCACATCAGTTACCACCAAGAAAAAGCAGAGAAACTGGAATCAATCCAGACAGCTAATATGCTGTAGTGATTCACTTTTGAGTTCAGAAAGATTAATCCTTGTGGTCATGAGAGACTCTCAAGAAGGTATCATCTGAAATATAAAAAGCCTCTGTGGACCATGTTTTAGGAGTCAACTGATCAAACATACCCCAACCTTACCTAGAGTATATGAGGCTAATTTTTTCTGTAACGTTTGTACTTCTACCTTGAAAATGCCCTTATTTAATGTGCTCTCCATTTCCTTAAGCACAGACTGTGCCTTGATCCATTACATCAACATATAAATCAATCTGTTTCCTAATCTAACATGTTACAAATGGGATTTTGCTGCCAAGTCAGCACTTCTGATATCCTGTAAACCTGGAGTCCTCTACAAAAAAAATTAATGCCCCATGCGTTGGCACTTAAGCCAGTCCTTGTGATCTATGCACATTGCAGCACTTTTAAGGCTTGGAAAACAAATTGCATCAACTGCTTCCCTAGCCCAGCACTTCCATTTTGCTTAATAATTCATTCTTAATAAGAAATTCCATTTTATTAATTTGGCTTGGGGAACAGTTTAGCAATCCAAGGACAGAAATTCAACTTGGTAAAAAGTGCTTCTAGTAACCTGGTCGAAAACCTGAAATGGCTTAAAGAAATAAATATGTAAATCTAAATAAATCTAAGTCTCAACCTACTTTAAATCAAGGCCTTTAATCACCTCAAGTGATGCAACTCCTGGGCCCATCCAAGCCTACGTTCCTTCACAAAGCCCTCAGGACCAGGCAGTCCTCTCACTCCAAAGCAAATGTGCACACCCAGTTATCTGTGCCCTCATTGAAGCTACTACTCCAGGAACAAATCTGCCTCCAGGGTTCGTGAAGGTGCCTGCCATAGAGGGAGCCTCTTCCCATGGACATAGTTTGATCCTACTACTGGGAGAATCAGGTCTCTTTGAATGGGAATCCGGCTTTATGAGACACACGAGTATTCAGGTTTCACCCCGCGAAGGCAAGGTAACACAGTTCTAGTTCTAATAAACGTGGAATGAAGCAGGCCTTTGAGGCATCTAGTTACCACTCGCAAGCTATTGATAGCGAAAGGTATGACGCTCTTGCTCAAAAACCTTTTTTAAGGAAAAGTCGGTGAAAGGACCATCTATTAAAAGATACGAAGATCCTATATATTATTTTCATTCATATTTGTTCAAGTGCTGAGGTACTTCAAGATTCACGAATTAAAACAACTTCAATTTATGCCCATGATGAACCTTCACCAAAGATTTACTAAACGGAATGAAGTGAAAAAAAAAAAAATCCTGTTCTTAGTATCCTTTCAAGGTATCTTACCCAAGATATTAGCTACAAAAGGGAAAACAATTACTTGAGAGCAGAGACACCCACCAGACACCTACATTAATCTCATCCACAATGAGACATTTGAGGGTGCTGATCAGGGAAGACTGGGGACTGCAACAGATCTGAGAAGACTAAGCAGAAATGACAAGTAAATGCAATGCAGGCGCCTGGACAGGATCCCGGAACAGGAAAAGGACATTAGTGGAAAAACTGCAGCAATTATTTGAATAAGGTCTGTAAGTCAGTTAATAGTGCTGTGCCAGTGGCAAACCTGGTTTTGATCACTGCATTACAAGTTATGTAAGATGTCAACATTAATGGAAACAGGGTTACGGTATAGGGGAACTCTTGTAGTATTTTTGTGACTTTTTTTTTAAGTCTAAAATTTGTTCAAAATACAGTGTTTTTGTTTTAAATTCTGCTTATTATATGCCTAGAATTCAATCTGGAATGCATTGTTTCAATATTAAGAGTCTAATCTGTCAAAAAGAGAAGACAAAATTTGAGGTGGAGGAACTAGTAATAAAATTGGAACAGCTTCAATACCTGAAAAGTGTATTGTTCTAAACACACAGGCATGCATCCTAATACAGTAAAGCCCCATGTGTACACATATTAAATTATATTTTTCTGCAACTGGAAGACTATTATGATTCTGACCCAGAGCCTAATGTGTAAGAAATGCCACATTTTTTTTACTGTCCAAACAGTGACCACAGTTTGAAATCTTAGGAGTATCTTTTTCAGCAGCAGAGAAGTAAAGCTTCAAACCACTCTCTAATAAAATAGCAAGATTCTTGTTAAGCATTTTCTGGTTTTAACGCAGTAAAATGAGAAAACCTATTCTTGAGAGTTTGCATTACATGAATGGAAAAATTCTTGGTCTTTTTATTTTTTAACATTTACACTTAATTCTAATTAGAAACTGGTGAACTGGGTGTAGGGGGAAAACTCCAAGTGTAAAAGGCCATTATTCTTACAGTGACATACGCCAGCAGTTAGGTATCATTTTCAAAGGCAGTAATTTATACAAATAACCCCAGCTTTTATTAGAGCTTTAAATATTAAAGTATAAATGAGGTATCATTTCCAAGATTGAAAATGGTTTAGGCTGTCTCCAACGCTTTTTATGGTAATTTGGAAACATGGTAATTTGTCCATCTGGATTGGAGTGGTAAGGAGCCAAGCATCATGATTTAATAGAGGTCTGTCTTTCAGTATGTGTCTGAGATCACAGCTAAGGGAAGGTTTTGAAAATATACAAATACATAAAATGCTTTCATATAAAAAAAAAAAAAACATGCAGAATGGTGTTCACACACCTGAAATTCTCAAATGAACAGGTTCTTCATCGGTCCCTGTGTTTTTTCTGATTGCCATTATAAAATAGGAAGTCCAAGAAACTTATTTCCGGGGGGTATGGAGACACTAGAGACTGGCCTCGGCCAATCATTATTTTTCTCCTCACCACACTACTGACGTGGGAGAAAGACTAAGTGTGTGGCTTTAAGGCACAGACACGCAGTGACTGAGCCCCACCTCCATCACTGACTGGCTCTGCCAACTCTGGCAGGTCACCTAGCCTCTTTGGGCCTCAGTTTCGTCATTTATAAGGTAATGACAATAACAGTTAACTACACATCAGTGCTTTGATGTTTAAATGAGTTAATACATGTTAAATGTTTGAAAAGTGCTTGTCACATAGAAGCGCTCTTCAAGCATTGGCAGCTTTTATTATTACCAGGTTTTAATTTTTTAATCTACAGAACAGGGTTACTAACGTACCGACGGCTCAGGGCTGTTGTGAGGATTAGATTAAGATAACACGCAGAAGCACTGAGCACAATGCCTGCCACAGAGCAAGCACTCAGACGTTAGCATCACTATCATCAGGCTGGCTCTTTCCACTCTCTGGCCGCAATTACGCAGAACTGGGGCTTGAACCCAAGGCACACAAGGGAAGAGGCCACGAAGTCCCCACATGACTGGCCATCCTTCCCAAATCCAGGATGGCATGAGATGGGTTTAAAACAGTGAACATTCCTTCTTTACCCTTTAACTATGGACATGAGGAAAGCAGGTTACATTAATGTTTCATATTTTGTGGGAATTCAGTCACTAAACGTTTAGATGAATGATTTAATACAGTCCTACCATTTAAAAGAAAACTGTCAAAGAGTTGCTGACTTCCTGTCTGGCCCAGTTTCTGGGACTTGGAAGTGAGGTCAAGATGAATCTGCAGTTACTATCAAGACACTTCTGTGATCAAAAGAGCACTATGTAAATTATTTCTCTAACCTGGCTTTCCTGATGGACATTCTGTCTGCTTCCTAGCTATGTAATCTCATGGAAGTTATTTAATGTCTCTTGACCTTAGTTTTCACTTTGTGCAACATAAACAGGGTGCTACTCAAAGTTTAGTTATTAAATGAGACACCTACAATATTAACTTTTTTTCACACTATAACAGATGGAACTCTATTTTCCTAAAACTCCCCATGCTTGAGAAACATGGCTTAGAAACAAAGATGGCTTCCTCACTAAGTCAGGATTCACTGTGACTCCAAAGCAAAGTAGGCATTTGTCATACTTTGCAAGACAAGCCAACTGCAGAGGTCAGGAAGGCAGCAGGCCTCAGAATTAATGTAAGATGATCTAAACGGTGTGAACTTGGGCTTCACATTTGAACTCGTTGGCCGGCATGACTTAGGCGGTTATTAAGAGTGCGCTGACCAGCACGTGCAGAGCAGGGCTGGGGGGATGTAGAGAGATGTTTCCTAAACCTGAAAGAGTGAAATGATTTCATGTAACAAACACTGAGAAGTACTACTGATTAAATATTAATAATAAAATACATTTATTCTAAATCATTCTTATTGATTCAGATGACAGAAATAATACAAATGAAGAAGAGTTTTCTGTAGAATATCTGAGCACAAACCTGGCAATACTCTCAGAAATTATAAGCTTCCTCTGGCTGACCTGGTACTCTATGATAGATACTTTGTTTTTATATGCATTAAGTCAGTCATTAAAAATCAGGTTAAGCATAGTTTGAGTATTTCATATACTCGTAAAAAATTACACTTCTTTTTAAAATATTCCATTTTTCTGACCAACTATTTCACTAAATAAACACTCGAATTAGACCTCACTAGATCTCTTTTCCTTTAATGTATTTGGGA
This sequence comes from Colobus angolensis palliatus, assembly GCF_000951035.1. Taxonomy (NCBI): domain Eukaryota; kingdom Metazoa; phylum Chordata; class Mammalia; order Primates; family Cercopithecidae; genus Colobus; species Colobus angolensis. Next base: position 5,674,962 of record NW_012114455.1, on the reverse strand, counting down.
AAAAATAAGAAAATAAATTCATGCAACTGAAAACGTTTTTTTTTTTTTTTTTTGAGACGGAGTCTCCCTCTGTCACCCAGCTGGAATGCAGTGGCGTGAACTCAGCTCACTGCAACCTCCGACTCCCGGGTTCTAGTCACTCTCCTGCCTCAGCCTCCCAAGTAGCTGGGACTACAGGCACGTGCCACCACACCCGGCTAATTTTTACATTTTCAGTAGAGATGGGGTTTCACCATGTTGGCCAGGATGGTCTCAATCTCCTGACCTCATGATCCACCTGCCTCAGCCTCCCAAAGTGCTGGGATTACAGGCATGAGCCACCGTGCCTGGCCAAACATCCATGTCTTAATATATATGATTATTTTTGCCAGTGTTTTAAAGCAGAGGGTCCCCAACATCCACTAGGGGGACTAACAGGGTCTACAAAAGGTTTCCAGTGGCCCCCCTGAAAAATGAGAAACCTAAGAAAGATCTAGTGTGCATGTGTTATGCACACATCGACATGTAAGGGTACAGAACTGCTAATGGTCCTCGCTTAAGAATAACTGTCCTGAATTCTAATATCATCTTCTACCTTTTGTTATTAAAATGGTTTCATAAAATGATGGCAACAATAAACAGGTGCTGTTTTTTAAAAATTATTCTTCTGTAATATTAACCAAGAACAACCTTATCTATTTAAAACACTTTTCCTAGTTCTATTATTTCATAAAAACCAAACATTGGAAATCACAGGCTTACGTTTTTCTTGTGGAGGTTTTGTTGTTGTTGTTTTTGAGCCAGAGTCTCACTATGTCACCCAGGCTGGAGCTCACTGCAGCCTCAACCTCCCAGGATCAAGCAATCCTTCCACCTCAGCCCCACAAGTAGCAGGGACTACAGTCACAAACCACTACACCCAGCTAATTAAACAATTTTTTTTTTTTTTTGCAGAGACGGGGTCCCACTATATTGCCCAGGCTGGTCTTGTCCTCCCAGCCTCAAACAATTCTCCCTCCTCGGCCTCCCAAAGGGTTAGAATTACAGGCGTGAGTCGCCATACCTGGCCCTTTAATTTCTAAGGTTCTGTTATGCTGAAAGGCATGAAATTCTTGGGTGAATAACCCGTATCTTTGCTTATAACAAGAAAATATGACAATCTGCCAAAATGATTTTCACAGGGCAGGGAGAGAGAAACTTTACATTCTAAATACAAATTTCTATACAGTCATTCTGCTATTTTATTAGGTGCACACAACACTCAGATATTGATCTGGACATAACAAATCAATTTAACTTCTAATGCCCATTAAAACTGTGAAAAGAACAAAAATACAAAACTGCTCTACCCTTTCCAAATTCAAAGCAAGTTAAAAGACATCTTTCCTATGATTTATGTGGCATTTAAATTTAAAAGTAAATCAGACTGTATTACCAGCTTACAGCAGATCTGCTTGCAGACAATAATTCTTCCTGTCTTAGACCCATGCCCATGTGCATTATTGTAATTATCAACAATTTTAAAAAATAAAGTAATAAAGCAAGTATGAGCCACTAGTCAGTACGTTTACTGCTTGCTGCACTGGCTATTAGTTAACCTTCTGGGGTTCAAACCACCTAACTACTAAATAAATGCATAAACGACAGCAGGAAAAGCCACCCCCAAGTAAAAAGAATGAATAAAAGGAATGTAAACGTGTGTACGCACACATGAACCCGCATGGTGTAAAGTCCAACAGCACCTTTTTTGGTATTTTTCAGAGACAGGGTCTTGCTCTGTCATCCAGGCTGGAGTACAGCGGTGCAATCACAGCTGATTATAACCTTCAACTTCTGGGCTCAAGTGATCCTCCTGCCTTGGCCTTCCGAGGAGCTGGGACCACAGATGTGCACCACCACACCTGACTAATTTTTAAATGCTTTGTAGAGATGAGGTCTCGCTATATTGCCCAGGCTGGTCTCAAACTCCAAGCCTCATGCAATTCTCCAGCCTCAGTCTCCCAAGGTGTTGGGATTACAGGCATGAGCCACAGGGCCCAGCCCCAACAGCACTTTTGTACTATTTGTCAGGTGGGCACTGGGAGCCCTCCAGTATCCAGTCTCCACCCAGCACTCGGAATCACCTCAAGGCAGAACACACTGCTCTTCTGTTCCAGAGAATGCAGAGTGGCTTGTGTGGCGTGCAAGGCCCACCATGATGCAGCCCCTGCCACGCTCCAGCATCCCTCCAGTTTAGCACCACCCTTGATGTCACAAGCCAGGGTCTGTCTCACCTCAAGGCCAACTGTCCTCTCTTGTTGAGGATGACTGTCCTGAATTCTTATGAACTCCCAGAACTCCCTTCCCCTGCTGTTCCCTAATCAAGTGCAGGGGTCTCACCCTCAGGACTCTGCTCAAAGGGGCATTCCACGGAAGGCCTTCTCCTCCTCCAACCCATTCCAGGTGTTCTCTCTCTCAGGCAATCTGAAACGACCTGCTCACTGATCTGCAGTGTCCATCTCCCATCACTGGAATGTGAGTTCGTCAAGGGGAGAGACCGCATGTATTTTCCTAACCACTGTATCTGGGAACAGCACCTAGCATGCAGTAGCTCATTTATACCCAAGTAAACAACTGACTGACTCTAAAGGCTACGCTCTTGGTGTCTTCAAGATATTGCGCTAAACTAGTATCCATCTGCAGGTAATTCTAAATCAACTAGTCTTCATACAAGGAGACCTACTAAAAATTGACAAATTAAATGACAAAAAAAAAATGTATGCAAGATGGCAAGTTTCCATTTTTTTAATTTTAATTTTTGTCAAGTGACTGCAAGTACAGTTTGAGAAGCCACACAGTACAAGGCTAGAACTCATACTAGAAGGACAGCCTCCACCCAAGTGGAGCATGCTCTGCAGAGGCTGTGCTTCCACAGCTATCAGGCCTTCCACCTGCTGTTTATCTCCACATGTCTACATAACATGTTTTATTTCTGTATCTTTTCAGTACAGATACTATCCTCAAGTGTTTTTAATTCTTAAACTGCCAAACCCTACACCCATCCACCAACTTGTCCCATAGTCAAATCAATACTTCGTTATTTTCATTGTAATTATTACTTTTAGAGAAAGCTCTCTCTCTGTTGCCCTAACTGGAGTGCAGTGGTGCAATCATAGCTCACTGCAGTCTCAAACTCCTGCGTTCAAGCGATCTTCCGACCTCAGCCTCCTGAGTAGCTGTGACTACAGACATGTCACACCATACCCAGCTAATTTTCATTACTTTTTTGTAGAGACAGAATCTTACTGGTCTCAGGCAATCCTTCTGCCTCAGCCTCCCAAAGAGCTGGGACGACAGGTGTGAGCCACGCATCTGGTCTATTTCTATTACAACATAAAAGCATACTGTGATTATAATTCCTTTCTAGGCATCTATTTCTCCATTAGAGTAAGCAACTGCAACTTCTTTTACTTGCTTGGTTTCACACGCATTTGCCACCAATTCTCCCTGAAATTGTCTGAAAAGATCAGTAAAACTCCCTTCAGTGTCAGACACATCAGCTGACCCACTGGTTTCAGTCCCTCCTTTCTAGAACGCATCCCTCCTCCGGCCCTCCATTTCCCTGCTTTATCTGGACCAATTACTCTCTCTGCCTCGACACAGCTCTCGTGAGTCCTGAAAATTCCTTCCCCTTTCTTTGGTTTCGACTCAGTACTTCCTTCTTTCTCGACTTCCTGTTTTAGTGGCTCACAGTGCTCCATAGCTTCCTAAGAAAGGGTGTGTGAATGGAAAATTTCAAACATGACAGATCCCAAAAAGGTTTTTATTTTATGTGCATGTCTTGTCAATAATTTAGATGAGCACTAAATTATAGGCTGGAAATAATTTCCCTCAGAATTTGAGGTCTTCTAGCTTTCAGCACTGCTATTGATAAATCTAAAGTCATTCTTCCTAATCCTTTGTGCAGGTCTGGGTTTTTTTACATAGAGAAGTAAATTCTGGCCAGGTGCAGTGGCTCACGCCTGTAATCCCAGCACTTTGGGAGGTTGAGGCGAGTGGATCATTCGAGGTCAAGAGTTCAAGACCAGCCTGGCCAACATGGTAAAA
>NW_012114455.1:5648999-5669917 GCF_000951035.1 Colobus angolensis palliatus | reverse complement strand
GTGGCCCTGTTGGCCTGGACACAGAGTCCTGTGTTTCTGCTATTCTCTTTCTGAAATTCTCATTAGTTATATCTTAGACCTCCTAGATTGACCTCCTATTTATCTTTTCTAGTTTCTTTTTGTTTTCTCCTTCTGGAAGATTTCTATTGGGGTCTTAAAGTTTGGCTTCCACATTTCTAATTTCCAAGAACCCTTTGTTATCTGAACGTCTTTAAATTTCAAACAATTATTTCATAGATGTAATGCCCCCTCTTCTCTCCTTTGAGGTAAGAACTTGTCTTTACTTGTCTATTCCCTGCATTGCCTTCAAGTTGCTTTTTCTTCCTGTTTTGTTCTCATTCATGTTCAGGTGTTCCTGAAGTCTTTGGTGATCCTAAGCCATCTAATTCGCATTTAAGAAGGGAACACTAAGAAGATGGCTGGACCGGGTGCGATGGCTCACGCCTGCAATCCCAGCATTTTGGGAGGCTGAGGCGGGCGGATTACGAGGTCAGGAGATCGAGACCACGGTGAAACCCTGTCTCTACTAAAAATACAAAAAAAAAAAAAAAAAAATAGCCAGGTGTGGTGGCGGGTGCCTGTAGTCCTAGCTACTCAGGAGGCTGAGGCAGGAGAATGGCATGAACCTGGGAGGCGGAGCTTGCAGTGAGCCGAGACAGCGCCAATGCACTCCAGCCTGGGTAACAGAGCGAAACCCTGTCTCAAAAAAAAAAAAAAAAAAAGAAGATGGTTGGAAGTTCCCTGCACATGCGCAAGGTCAAGAGTAGCCTTTGCCTCTCCAGGGAGGAATCCTTCAGTCAGTTCTCTGCCCCAGGCCTGGTTAGGGAGACTTTCACTACTCAGTCCCTCACAGTCTGCTGGGCCCACTGTCCCCAAGTAAACCTCAAGTCTTTTCCTAGACTGCCAGGTGAGGAGGGGTATTCAGGGGGCTAAATGCTCACGTTTAGTTTCATCTATGTTCCCTGGGGCCTCAGCATGTCTTCAGAGGCCCTGGTGCTTTCCATCTCTCAGATGTGAGTTTGCTCTGCAAATGAGGGTGCTTTTAGTTGGCTCCTCCTGGCTAAGATTAGGTCTCAGCCTTTTCTGATTTGCTGGCTGCATCTATTTTCCATCTTCAAGATTTCATAGGTATCTCTTCCTTCCTGTTCTTTGTTAGTTTATTCATACGTTAACTGTATTGAAAACTAAGTGGCATTCTATCAAGACAGAGTTAGAACAACTAGAATACTCCACGAGCATCTTTTGAGGCGCAACAATTCAATAGCTACAATGAATATACTGGAAAACTAAAGATGGGAAAGTATTCCCAAGATCATAAGCTTTTATTTGTCATAAACATAACTTTGAAGAAAATAAAATTCTGACCCTTATTCAAAGATCATTTCACTTGATTACTTTACAGTTATGTCAGTCAACACACTAGCCACTGGGTCTTATGGGTTGAATATGGTCTCAAATTTCATTTACTGAAATCCTAGCCCCAAATACCTCTGAGGGTGACCTTATTTGGAAATATGGTCACTGCTGATATAATTGGGAGGAGGTCATACTGGAGTTGGGTGGGTCCTTAATCTAATATGACTGGTGTCCTTCTGAGATGGGGAAATGTGAACAGACAGACATGCATGCACACAGAGGGAGCGCCACGTGAAGACTGAAGTTACGCTGCCAAAAGCCAAGAGCAAGGCCTGGAACAGACCCTTCGTTAGTGCCTTCAGAAGGAGCCCAGTCCTGCTAACACATTGACCTGGGACTTCTAGCCTCCAGAGAAGTGAGACAATAAATTCTGTTGCTTAAGTCACTCCATTTGTGTCATCTTTGTTACGGCAGCTCTAGTAAACAAACACACTGGGTAAACAAGACTCAGTATGTGTATTTAGGGAGCATATATACCCTGAGACAGCATCCAATGTAGAGAAACAGGATTACAATGTAAGGTGCACGCTGTGAATGTGAGGTGAGGACATGAAGGCAGTGAGCATGCTGCAACTGAGAAGAGCTGTAACAGAGGCATGCACGGACTTGGCACAGCAGAGCAACAGCTATGGGGGAAGAGGGGCTGAGCCTTCACGACTCTTCGCCAAGGAAACTGTGCTTGGCCTCCCTTCCAGTGTGTGCTTGACTGTGCCATGCATACTTCAGAGGGTAGAAGGGTGTGATCAGGAAAGATTAAGTATAGACAGGAGGCCAGTTAGGAAGCCACTGCATTCATCCAGGTGAAAGATGATGAACAAAGGCAGGAGCAGTGTGAATACGGAAGGGACAAACGAGAAATACTTGGACAGGGGACATGAAGGAAGGGTCGGAATGAGTCCAGCTTTCTAATTCTGACAACTGGGAGAATGGCAAGGCTAACAGCCAAAGAAATCGAAGAGGGGCTGTAGGGAGGGGACTGAGGATTGGAGACTGACAAACTTCAGTTTTGAGTGCATCTCACTGGAAGGACTCACAGCTTACCAAGTGCTGCATTTTCTGTCCACCAGACAAAAAAGAGAATGGACGTTCCAGAGGGTAATGTGAGCTGCAATTATGGATTTTCTATTCATCACCAGGCTGGAAGAATTTTAAGCCCAGAGATTAGGCAGAACCGCCTAGGGAGACTGTGCAATGTGAAAAAAGAAGGCAGTCTCTATTTTCTACAGGTATATTATTAATATTATAAGTTGGGAGTCTTTCTGAACAAGTATCAAAAGAAAAAAAAAAAGGACACAAATTATGACCGAGATACTTAAGTTTTTAACATAATTTTATTTTACTTTTCGTATTATTTTAAATGTTGTTAAAAACTTAAGGATCTCGGTCATTCTGGAGTGTCTTCTTCATGGACTAGACTGCCTGAGGTCTCAAAATTTAAAGTTAGTGAAGCAGAGAAGATGACATTTGCTTTTCCTGGAAAACTTCTGGAGCAAGCCTGAGTATCTGGTGTTGCTTGCTCTAAGAACCTTCTTATTTCCTTCCAGTTTATATGCCTAGATGATTCTCATTGCTAATTCACTGTACATGAACTCCTCAATCACGTCAAGAACAAAGTCAGAGATTTTCCCAAAGCTAGACTCTTCAGAGGTCTCTTACTCCCAATTTCAGCTAACTTCTTGGAAAAACTCTATGTTTCCTTACCAGTGCTTGCAGCCTTCCCTGAACAATGATTTTCTTAAAATTGTATGGCTTTTTCCCCCCTGAAAAATCAAACCATCCTTTCCTTTTCCTAAAAATTCCTTCCTTTGATGACTTACAGATATCACCCAGACCAAGTTTAACAAATTATGCTAAGTGAATGGGGTAATTTTGGGGCCACCTGAATTCAAGTTACAATAATATGCCTCATGCATCCACATTTTGTGACAAGTTCAGCATCTTCACTCACTACACATACACACAGAAAACTACACATAAAAACTGCTTGGCTGGGAGCTTATCAGGCTTGAGTCTGTGCTCTGTATTTAATCTTTTAAAAGCAATACTTAAAATATTTTAATCTGATTTTAATCTGTCCTGAATACAATTCCTGTTGTTTAAAAACAACACTAACCAACATTGAGTTTCAATGACTTTTATCAATTCACAAGATTAATCTTTCAAAACGATAGCCCAGCGGGATTTTTTTTAATGTAGATCCTGAGGAAGCTAATCAAGCCACAAATAATTCTTCTAATAGGGGTGGGGAGAAGTGGCTAGAGGGAAAAGCATTCTATAGTATTAAGAAGAAAGCCTCTTCAGAAGAGGATAAGGGGCAGGGTGGAGTCCAACCAATCACAGGGCGATTCTGCTATGAAATGTGGTTTCTGGTTCACTTGAAATCTGCCATGGTGTTAAATATTTACTACAAAAGATCACTTCAAAGCAACGTTCTCTTTTCCTCGTTTTCAACAAAGGCTGAAAACTCAACTGCCTCTACATCAAAGACAGGGAACAGGGAGCTGGAGGGTTAAGACAAAAATGGAGACCCACACCCAGCCCCCTGGGCGGTGGGGGAGACCACAGGCTCTCTTCACCAACTGAAGTGGGGCTGCCGCTACTTAGCCCCTGCTGCCAGAATGTTCTAATTTCTTTAAAACCGGAGTGGAATTTTTCTGTTAAAACCCATGATCTTTGGAAATGGATATATTTACTTTGAATTTAAGATACAAGGAAGGTCAAACGTAACAGCCAAATAAAACACAAGGACAGGCCACATTCTGCCTGCAGGCTGCAGTTCTTCAATCTCAACTTCAGGTTACGTACTAGGTATCACAGTGAGGACGCTGATGACAGTTACTCTAAAATAATAAAATTCAAACACCTTACACTCAAAAGCCATAGTGTAAACTAAAATTAATTGTATTCTGTTAATTACAAACTTACAGTAATTAACTTTAAAGTTCTATGGCATTTGAGGGTTAGAAGACAATATTGTTAAGATGACAAGACTACCTAAAACAATCTACAGATTCAATGCAATACTTCATATCCCAATAGCGTTCTGTTTCGTTTTTTTACAGAAACAAAAAAATCCATCTTAAATCTCACAGTCTTGAGAAAGAACAAAGACTCATACTTCCTGATTTCAAAACTTACTACGAAGCTACACTAATCAAGCAGTGTGATACTGACATAAAGACAGACGTTTGGAATAGAGAGCCCCGAAATAAACCCTCACATATATGGTCAATTCATCTGCCAGGACAATTCAATGGGGATGCAACAAATGTTGCAGACTGGATAGCAACTTGCAGAAGAGTGAAGCTGGACCCTTACCTTAAACCATATGCAAAATTGAACTCCATGTACCCTAAAACTTAAAAGTATTAAAAAAAAAAAAAATTTTGAACTCAAAATGGATAGAAGACCTAAGCTTAAGAGCTAAGATTATAAAACACTTAGAAAACGACTTAGGAGAAAAGCTTCATAACGTTACATTTCACAATGATTTCTTTAAAATGACACCAAAACTACAAGCAACAAAAAAATACACTGGAATTCATCAAAGTTAAACTTTTGTGCATCAAAGGACACCACTGAGAGTGAAAACACAAACTGCAAAATGAGAGAAAATATCTACAAATCACATATCTAATTAACATCCAAAATATATAAAGAACTCCGACAGCTCAACAATAGCAACAAAACCATCTAATTTGAAAATGGGGAGAGGACTTGAATAGACATTTTTCCAAAGAAGATACACAAATGGTCAACATGAAAAGATACTCAACATCACTAGTTATTAGAGAAATGCAAATCAAAACAATAAGATACTGCTCCACACCCATTAGGATGGCTATTACTTGAAAAAGGAAAATAACTGTTGGCAAGGATGTAGAGAAATTGGAACCCTTGTCCACTGTCAGTGGGACTGTAGAACAGTACAGTCACTGTGGAAAACTGTGGCAATTTCTCAAAAATTTAAACACAGAATTACTATATGATGCAGCAGTTTCACTTCTTAGTAAATATCTCAAAGAACCGAAAGCAGGGACTCCCACATCTACATCTACACCAATTTTCATAGCAGCATTGTTTGCAGTAGCCAAAAGGTAGAAACATCCCCAAGTGTCCATTAACAGATGAATGAACAAGTAGTATATATGCACAATGGAATATTACTCAGTCTCGAAAAGGAATGAAATTCTGATGCACGAGCTTTGAAAATATTATACTAAAGAAAATACACCAAACTCAAAAGGACATATTTTATGATTTCACTTACTTGAGCCCTAGAATAGGCAAATTCATAGAGAGATTACCAGGAGCTGGGGGATCGAGGGGAATAGAAAGTTAGTGTCTAATGGGTACAGGGTTTCTGTTTGGAGGAAAAAGTACTAAAAATGGACAGCGGAGATGGTTGCACAACACAGTGGATGTCCTTAATGCCACCGAATTGTACACTTAAAAATAGTTAAAATGAAAGTGCTCCCTCTTTAATATTTTGGAAGACTATGAGAAGGAATGGTGTTAATTCTTTAACGTTTAGAATTCTCCAGTGAAGTCTTCTGATCCTGAGCTTTCCTTAGTTGGAATTTTTTTTTTTTTTTTTGGTTTCTTTTGATATGGAGTCTTGCTCTGTTGCCCAGACTACTGGAGTTCAGTGGCACCATCTCAGCTCACTGCAACCTCTGCTTTCCAGGTTCAAGCGATTCTCCTGCCTCAGCCTCCCAAGTAGCTGGGATTACATGCACGTACCACCATGCCTGGCTAATTTTTTTGTATTTTTAGTAGAGACAGGGTTTCACCACGTTGGCCAGGCTGGTCTCAAACTCCTGACCTCAGGTGATCAACCCACCTCGGTGTCCCAAAGAGCTGGGATTACAGGCATAAGCCACCGCACTTAGCCTGTTGTGAGGTTTTTGATTACTGACTCAATCTTCTTATTTGTTATTGGTCTGCTCAAGTTTTCTATTTCTTCGTGATTCAGTCTTGGTAGTTTGTACGTTTTTAGAAATTTATCAATTTCTTCTAGGTTATCCAATTTTTTGGCATACAACCGTTCATAGTACTCTCATGATACTTTTTACGTGGTATCAGTTGTAATGTCTCCTCTTTCATATCTGATTTTGTGTCTTCTGTTATTTCTTAGTCTGGCCAAAGGTTTGTCAATTTTACTTATCTTTTCAAAAACCCAACTTTTACTTTTTTTCTATTTTTTTTTCTACTCTGCTTTCATTTATTCTGTTGCAAATTATTTTCTTCCTTCTGCTCACTTTGGGATTAGCTTATTCTTTTTCTAGTTTGAAGGGTACAGTTAGGCTGTTTGAGATCTTTCTTATTTTTTAATGTAGGCATTTACTGCTATAAACTTCCCTCTCAGTGCTGCTTTTGCTGCATCCCAGGGGTTTCGGTATGTTGTGTTTTCATTTGTTCAAAACATTTTCTAATTTCCCATTTGATTTCTTCTTTGGCTCAATGGTTAAGAGTGTTGTTTAACAAGGGTGTGTTTAATTTCCACTCATCTTATGAAGCCAGCATTACCCTAATAACAAAATAGGACTAAGACACTACAAAAAAAGAAAAATATAGATCAATATCCCTGATGATCACAGATGCAACGGTTCTCAACAAAATAGTAGCAAATGGAATCAGACAACACATTAATAAGATCATACACCTGATCAAGTGGGATTTATCCCTGAGATGCAAGAATGGTTCAACATACACATACCAAAAAATGTGGCATATCACACATTAACAGAATGAAGGACAAAAATCATATGATCCCCTCAAAAAATGCAGAAAAAGCATTTTTAAAACTTCAATCTTGTTTCATAATAAAATTCTCAACAAATGGCCAGGCACGGTGGCTCACGTCTGTACTCCCAGCATTGTGGAAGGCCGAGGCAGAGGTACCGCGTGAGCCCAGGAGTTCAAAACCAGCTTGGGAAACATGGCAAAACCAGTATCTATACACACATACCAAAAAAATTAATTAGCCAGACATGGTGGCACACACCTGTGGTCCCAGCTACTCTGGAGGCTGAGGTGAGAGAACTGCTTGAGCCTTGGAGGTTGAGGTTGCAGTGAGCCATGATTATGCCACCGCACTCCAACCTGGGCGACAGAGTGAGACTCCATCTCAAAAATAAATAAATAAAATAAAAAATAAAATGGTAATAAAAAAAGTAAAATTAGATAAATGGGACTACGTCAAACTAAAAAGCGTATACGAAGCTTTGGCAAAAGAAACAATAAAGTAAAAAGGCAACCTACAGAATGGGAGAATATATTTGCAAACCCTCCATCTGATAAAGAATTAATATGCAAAATATATAAGGAACTCAGAAAACTCAAAGGCAAAAAAAACCCAAAAGTCTGATTTAGAAAACAAGCAAAGGGCTTGAATAAACATTTCTCCAAGAAGACACAGAAATGACCAAGAGGTACACGAAAAGATGCTCAATATCACCAATTACCCAATAAATGCAAATTAAAACATCCCCTCACACCTGTTAAAATGGCTCTATATTTATAAAAATAAGTATTTGCAAGGATGTGGAGAAATCGGAACTCATATGCTGCTAGTGAAAAAATGGTGCAGCCACTATGGAAAATAGTATGAAGGTTCTTAAAAAATTAGAAGTAGAATTACCGTATGATCCATCTATCTCACATCTGCATATACTGCCAAAAGAATTAAAATCATTATCCCAGACAGACAGATGCGTTCCCAAGTTCACTGCAGAATTACTGACAATAGCCAAGACATGGAAACAACTTAAATGTCCACTGAGAGATGAATGGATAAGGAAAATGCAATATACACATAAAATGAAATATTGTTCAGCCTTAAAAAAAAAAATTTAAATCCTGCCACATTCAACAACATGGATGAGCCTAGAGAACATTATGCTAAGTAAAATAAACAAGTCACAAAAAGACAAGTACTGCATGATTCCACTTATATGGGATATCTAAAATAATCAAATTCAAAGAACTGTCACTGACACGGGCTGAAGGGAGGAAAAAACAGTTGCTGTTCAACAGGTATAAAGTTTCCATTTTGCAAGATCCACAAGTTCTAGAGATTTGCTGTATAACGTTTTATCTACAGTTAACAATACTGCATTGTGCACTTAAAAATTTAAGAGCAGATCTCATGTTAAGTGTTCTTACCACAAAAAAATGTTTTAAGGCAGGGCTTGGTGGCTCACACCTGTAATCACAGCACTTGGGGAGGCCGAGGCAGGACTGCTTGAGGCCAGGAGTTCAGGACCAGCTTGGGCAACAGAGCAAGTCCCCATCTCCACAAAAAAAATGTGGTCCCAGCTACTTGGGAGGCAGAGGCGGGAGTCATTTGAGCCCAGGAGGTCGAAGCTCTAGTGAGCTATGACTGTGCCACTGCACTCTGGCCTGCGCAACAGAGTGAGACCATGTCTCAAAAAGAAAAGTTTTAATGGTTAATATATTTTATGTGTATTTTACCAGACACACAAAAAGATCTGTGGACTTTAGGCTATTCAATTTAGAAAATGCTTACGTCTTGTGGCTGACAAGTGTAAAACATCTGGAAGGAAACATTATAAATCAGTAAGAAAACAGATAAGCTAGATTTTTAAAATCTGTATATGAAAAGCTTCCACCACCTCTTTCTGGGGATGCTGTCTATAGGCAATGAGGCTGACACACAGTCACAGGCTTTCCTACAGTACAGCCTCTAACAAAACTAGGCTGTCCCAAATGCACCAACACCTGCAGCGGCGTTGCCCAGGCTGACTTAGAGGGCTCCATGCTGGGAGACCGGGAGTTCCTATGAGGTTATCCAAAACAAAACACGTGGCATTGGGGCCTACGGTGGTTCCATTTGTTTTGTGTTTGTGACCAGATCAAGCGTGCTTTCCTTATTGAGAAGCAGAAAATCAGTGTGAAAGTATTAAAAGCACAAGCAGAGTCAGAAAATTAAATAAAAAACTGAGGTCAGATGAGGTGGCTCATGCCTGTAATCCCAGCACTTTGGGAGGCTGAGGCACGTGGATCACCTGAGGTCAAGAGTTCAAGACCAGACTGGCCAACAAGGTGAAACCCCGTCTCTACTAAAAATACAAAAATCAGCTTGGCATGATGGCTGGCACCTGTAAGCCCAGCTGCTCAGGAGGCTGAGGCAGGAGAATCACTTGAACCTGAGAGGCAGAGGTTGTAGTGAGCCAAAATCGTGCCACTGCACTCCAGCCTGGTCAACAAGAGCAAAACTCTGTCTCAAAAACAAACAAACAAAAAAAATGAGGTTTTGAGTAACAAAAATTAAAAGGCTAAATTAATAAAATCTGTATGAGAAGACGGGAAAAGTGCTGACTACCATTTCTCCAACAGAAAAAGTTTCTTCTAGTTATTATATCATCTTAGGAACCATGTGGTGCCTTCAGCTATGGTGTTATTTGTTCTGTCACAATGCCCGCATATAGCAATTTCATAAATGTTTGCTAATGATGATGACTATGAAGAGCCTCAAATGAACCAATGACCACAGTCTTCCACTTTCAATCAAGTCCTTTCTAGAGGTTCTTTTAAATGCCAATGAGATATAGCTACAATGATTTTTTTAAAAGATATCCACAGTATGCTGTTTACATTAGAGAAAAATGAGAAACTTACATGTTCAGTTACAAAAGAATCAAATAAATCACAAAATAGGCAGTCCTCTACTTTCACATAAGGTATATTTCTGTAAACCTGAACAAGTTGCAAACATATGCATGCCATTTGGGGATTCTGCTACCAGCAATATAGTAATTTATCAGATCCCAATTACTTCCAGTGTTTTAGGGGGAAAAATGCCCTTGAAAATTTATTTCCAGCATTTTATAGCCAATCCTTAATTTTTTCCACATAATTGAGCCCACTGAGTATTTACATAAGTTCAAAGAAACTACCTAGAAAAACACCAAAAAAGCACCAATTACCACCATGTGCTTCTTATCAATAAAATAAATATTTTTCCCTCCTTTTTATCACTCTTATAAAATGAGGGCAAAATGCAGTAAAATATTCAAGTAACAGTTCAATACTACTGCAAATATCCAATCACTGGCTAGTAGGCAAAATCCCTATGCAATAACTCAAAATGTTCACATAATAGTTTACTCAAATCCAAATTCACAGTATGAATAGCTATTTAGAGGGATGAATGTTGTATATTTCAAACTGCAGGGTGTTCGAAAGCCCCAAACCATGAAGGGTGAAGCCCAAAAAAGCTATACACGTCATAAAATATGTAATGGCCCGGAAATTATTCAGTATGTTAAATGAAGAAAAAAATGGGTTATACACACACGAGGTGAAATCTACTCAGAGTAGTGAAGAGGCACAGAAAACAAAACCAGAAAAACAAAATAGTTTTTTATCTGAAGGGTAAACTGCAGTTTTGTTTTTTGGGGGTTTGTTTTTTGTTTTGGCCAAAACTGTATTTTCTAAATTTTTCGTAATAACTTGGAGAACTTAAAGGTTTGGAGTTTGTAGCTCAAAGCGTATGAATCTAGAAAGATAAATCAGAAACTGACATGACTCTACAGAGTTCAGTTTATGGTCATCACAGTCCAGGAACTTACAGTAAGATCCTGGATTGCTAGTGTCCTCAGGCTCCAGGCAGAATGAAAACTTTTGTCTGGAACACACGTTAGCCTAGACCTCAAATTAATCAATCTGTAAGCGCCTATATAAATAAAATGTCTGGCCAGGCATGGTGGCTTATGCCTGTAATCCTAGCACTTTGGGAGGCCAAGGTGGGTGGATCACTTGAGGTCAGGAGTTTGAAACCAGCCTGGCCAACATGGTGAAACCCCATCTCAACTAAAAATACAAAAATTAGCCAGGCATGGTGGCTGGCACCTGTAATCCCAGCTACTCAGGAGGCTGAGGCAGGAGGCACCTGAATCCAGGAGGCAAAGGTTGAGCCAAGACCACACCACTGCACTTCAGCCTGGGCAACAGGGTAAGATTCTGTCTCAAAAAATATAATAGTAATAAAGGCAATGCTCCCTTCCCCCAAAACTTACGAGGCTATTAACTTTGAAATCAGAACTTGACAAGTATATTACAAAAAGAGAAAAATTACAGGTCAAACTCACTTACTAGCAAGGAAGCAAAACTCTCGAACAAAATTTTTGCAAACCAAATCCAGAAAATAAACCAAGTCTGGTTCATTTGAGGAATGCAAAGTTCCTTACACACTGCACTATCAAAATTAAATTCGTATGATCATCTGATACTTGTCAAAAAAAGATGTTTAAAAAAACTCAACATTCATTCATGACAAGAATCTTTGGCAAACCTAGAATATGAACTCTTCCCTATCTGATAAAGGGTCTGGTATCTACAAAAAAACTACAAGTAACATATAAATTGTAAAAACAGTTTCCCTCTGAGAGAAGTCAGACTAAGATACTAGCTACTATCATCTCTATCTGAACATTTTAAATGGGGCAGCAAAGCAAGAAAAAGAAATAAAAGTTACAAGGATTGAATGGAAAGAAATAGAACTGTCACAATTCACAGAATATACTCAGAAAAACTCAAAGTTACAGATAAATTATTATAATTAGTATACAAGTTTAGCAAGGTTACTGGATACAAGGTCAATCTGAAAAATAGCAATTGCATTTTCCACAACCGCACAAACCAACAACAAAAAATCTTAAAGATGCCATTTATAATAGCATAAAAAAGACCAAATACCTATGAATAAATCTAACAAAAGATATACAAGATCTCTATGCAGAAAGCTACCAAACATTGAATGGAGAATTATAGAGGGCCTAAATAAAATACATGCCATGGGCTGGGCACAGCGGCTCACGCCTGTAATCCCAGCACTTTGGGAGGCCAAGGCAGGAGGATCATTTGAGGCCAGGAGTTTGAGACCAGCCTGACTAACATGGTGAAATGCCCTCTCTATTATAAATACAAAAATTAGCCAGGCATGGTGGTAGGTGCCTGTAATCCCAGCTACTCAGAAGGCTGAGGCAGAAGAATCACTTGAACCCGGGAGACAAATGTTGCAGTGAGCAGAGACTACACCACTGCACTCCAGCCTGGGCAACAGAGCAAGACCCTGTCTCAAAAATAAATAAATAAATAAATAAATAAAATACATGCCATGTTCCTGGATTGGAAAACTCAGTACTTGAAAAATGTCAATTTTCCCCCAACTCAACTATAGACCCAAAGCAAAACCAAAATCCTAACAAGAAGCTGTTTTGGTAAAATGTGGCAAATTTATGTGAAAAGAAAAGGGTTACGGGAAGAGCTAAGATGCTATTCAAGACAAGCAGGTAGAAAAGCTTGATCTAGTAAATATAAAATGTTATTATACAATAATTAAAACAATGTGGAGTTGGTGCAAGGATAAACAAAGAGATCAATGGAATAGAAGGGAGAACCCAGGAACAGATTCACACAAAGGGAGATACTTGATTACAAGGGTGACAGAGCCAAGCAGAAGGGAAGGGATGACTTGACAATAAATGGTGCAGGCCACTATCCATAAACAGAAATGAAACGGCCCCTAACTTCACATCTACACAAAAATCCAGGTAAATTATTGCTCCAAATAAATGTGAAAGGCAAACTAATAAAGTTCCTCATTGACAATACAGGAGACTATCGTTATATCCTCAGGGTAGGAAAAGACTTCTCAAATGGGATATACAAAAAGCACCTACTATAATAAATAAAAAAAACAAAAAAAGGAAAGAAGAAACTAAAAGATTAGACATTAAAATTAAGAACTTCTTCAAAAGACATCATTAAGAGAATGAAAAAGCAAACCACAGAGAGAACAGCATTATCTTAATAACCTCAAACTGGAAACGACTCAAACGTCCATCAACAGCAGAACAAACTGAGGTTTATTCATATAATGGAGTACTATGCAGCAACGGAAATGAGTGACCACAGCTACACTCAATACACGTGGCTGTCAAAAATGTGTATAGTGAAAGAGACCAAATGCATAAAAATATATACTGAATGATTCCACTTATATGAAGCTAAAAAAAAGAAAAAAAGGAAAACTGAACTACAGTGTTTACAGATGAATGCATGGGAGGTAATACTATAAGGAAATACAAAAAGTAATTACCATAAAGTCAGAGGAGCAGTTAACTCCCGAGCAAGGAAGGAAAGGAGACACTGGCAGTGTTTTATTTCTTGACCTCAGTGGTAGTTACACAAGTGTTTCATTTACAAAAACAAACTGAGCTTTTTGTTTTTCTTTTTCTTTTGTGTACTTTTAAATTTTGAAAAGCTCAAAAATACTCAAGTGCTTTCAATACTGGGTAGAAGCAGCAAGAGTGGCTGGCACTTTCCTGAGTAAGGGGCTATCTTTACTTTCAGTTCAAATAGCTTGACATTCTTACCTTCTAAAATCATCACAGTATGCACAAATAATTAACACTATGTGTTGATAAATGTGTGTTACAACTCTAACAACAGCCTAAGCAAATGTAATGAAAACATGAATGGAAATGTAAACTCCTACCTCAAGAGTTACTTCTTGAAAGTTCAAATGAGGGTTTTATTGGTAATGTTATATTTCTGTATCCAGTGGGGTTTTTTTAAGGCTAAAACATACATGAGAAATAAGATTCAACAAAACTGGGGCCTGGACATAGGGTCTTTTTTACATGTTTAATTATCCTATGTGGGGAATGCTCATAACTAAAGGGAGTAAAATAAAAGCTCTAATAGCTCACCCCTCCGGGTAAAAATCCTGCTTCAGCCTAAGCAAGTTACATGTTTAGCCTTCCAGAGACAAGCATAAAATATGTGAAAATACTAACGATCTTTGCTACCACCACTAATCTCATATTTTCTTATCTAGGCGAAATACCTCCCTCACAGTCCATTCACATTTTATGTCAAATTTTTCACATTCTTCACCATTCTAGTCATTCTGTCTTGGATAGCATTATCCCTTTAAAATGATAGCATTATCTCAGATCTAACAAATGCACTGTGATGTCTCAGATCTAACTTAACCCACAGGTAATTTCTTCAGAAGACATTACTTCCTTCTCTTCCAGCCACCCCAGCTACATAACTTCCCAGACAGGGAACACCCCTGTAGCAGACACTGGATTCTCACCAACATCCACAGCTTTCTTTTCCAACCAAGCCCAACTTTTTGTTGTTGTTGTTAAGAGGTATCACCATCTGATAAGCCAACCTGATTCGAGGCTGCACCCTCCTCCTCCTGGCCACATGCTTCAGAAAGCAGGCCCTGAGAAGTGTAAGTCTGTGGAGGCAGTACCATTCCCCTTGCCAAGGCTTGCTTTGGCTAGAAGCATCTGATACACTTCTGTCCAGTGACACCTGAGGGGTCCTATGCTGGTGGGCTTTGAGAAAGGTTTATTCACTCTTAAAAGGAGATACATACAGGAAGAGACCATCTCTTCCTCCTCTGGACATTATTGTATCAGAGCATGTCCCCTAGTGTTGCAGCAGCAATTCCACAACCACTAGGAGAGTGCACCCAAGGAAGGCAGGGGAGAAGGGGGGTGGGGACAGCTCAATTAAGCAACCTGTAAGTGCCCCACTCCACATACTAAGTAATATTTTTCTGGACCACAATCTTACCCTCATCACACTGGTCACTGGCCACTGATTGAGTATCTGGTGCTGGCAGCCTTCTCTCTTCCAAATAATCCCACACCTTGATTTTGATAAAAATCTCTACAGGGAGCCATAATTTCTTTTCTTAAAATTGTAGGTCAGAATACAAAAATGACACAGCTTACTACTAAAAAAAAGAGAACTTCAACATAATATAAAAAGACACAAAAGAGTTGGGCCCGCAACGGCTCATGCCTATAATCCCAGCACTTTGGGAGGCTGAGGCGGCTGGATCACTTGAGGTCAGGAGTTCGAGACGAGCCTGGCCAACATGGTGAAACCCTGCCTCTACTAAAAATATAAAAATTAGCCGGGCATGGGGGAACACACCTGTAATCCCAGCTTCTCAGGAGGCTGAGGCACGAGAATCGCTTGAACCCAGGAGGCGGAAGTTGCAGTGAGCCAAGATGGCACCAGTGCACTCCAGCCTGGATGACAGAGTGAGACTCCGTCTCAAAACAAACAAACAAAAAGGCCCAAAAAGTTTTTAAAAATCAGTGAATATCATTTGAATGACGCAAAAGAAAGAAAAATCAATGGAAAATGTAAAACAGCAAAGTCCCCTGTAATTACATACTTTAAAGGATCACTGTTAACCATATGGTTTACATTAATTCATAATATATCAGAACTTGTATGAAATTAGTTCCTTTTAAGGGAAACACTCATACCAGGTTTTGGTAATGCGAAAGACAGGTAGACATGAGTAAAAAGAAATCCACACCCAAAAGGCAAACATGAACCACGCTGACAGGACAGAGCAATAGGCTTAAATAGGACGGGCAGACTCCTTCCCCTAGTCGAGCTGTGTGATGTTCATCCCTTGGCCTCTACCGACTCCCTTTTTAGGTAGGGATAAGAATACTGAATTCACCAGACTGTTAGGGACTTATGTAGATAATTTACCCAAAGAGTTTGTTTTGTTTTTCTCTCCTTGTACATTAGAATCATCCAGGGAGCTTTTGAAACTGAGCATCCCAGAGGTACTCAATGACAATCTCTGGGGTTAGGGCCTAGAAATCACACACAAGTGCGTTTCGCAAAGTAAAAAGCACTATCCACATTTGTTTCTACTACTGCACTGTTTAGCACCTAGCACAGAACCATGTAACGGGTTTAATAAATACCAGTAGGATGAATTACAAATGAGAAGTCAGGTGATTTTCTAATCTTCATCTTCAAACAGATTACAGTTATGTTTTGAAAGACCTCATTTTGAAAAAAAGATCTTAGCCAAGTGTAGCGGTATGCACTGTCCTCCTAGTTACTCGGGAGGCTGAGGCAGGAGGATCACTTGAGCCCAGGAGTTTGAGGCCACAGTGAGCCATGATTATGCCACTGCACTCCAGCCTCGGTTAACAGTGAGACCGTCTCAAAAAATAAAAAATAAAAATAAAGACTTCACGATGCTTATGTAAGAAAAATTCCCTCAGCAAAAGCAATTATTACTTGTACTTGACACAAAGGACTGGAACTCACTTCTACTTGAATGTGCCTACCTAGTCCACCTTCCATCTTAGGCCATAAATCAATGTACAATACACTAAATTTAATTAAGCTTCAAGGTAATCTAGTTTATCTATCTAAAAACCAACCCATGAAAATTGAATTATAGGCAATTTAGAATTCTCTCTCAACTAGCCCCTCCATGGAAACTACAATTACTGTACAAAGATTTATCCTTACTTTCTGTCACACAGAAAACATTATTTTCTTTGAGTAGTTCATGTTAGCATAATTCTAAATAATAATTGTTAGGTGCTGGCTTCAATATGCAGTGGCCATTTTTATAAAATTTATGTACACGATGTATCTATTAATAGAAGGGTATACAACATTACAGTAAGGTTTCCCTGGGTAATATGATTTTAGGTCATTTTTCATTTCTTATTCGTTATCTGTACTTTTAAATTTCTTACAATGAATATGTACTACCTATAGAATTCTTCTGTTATTTTAGAAAGAAAATCCAAAAGCCTGAGAATTTAGTAAGAATAAATACAATTAATTAAACAATCTTGAAAGGGGCCGGGTGCCGAGGCTCACACCTGTAATCCCAGCACTTTGGAAGGCCAAGACAGGCGAATCACAAAGTCAGAAGTTCAGGACCAGCCTCGTCAACATGGTGAAGCCCCGTCTCTACTAAAAATACAAAAATGAGCCGGGCATGGTGGTGGGCTCCTGTAGTCCTAGCTACTTGGGAGGCTGAGGCAGGAGAGTCATTCGAACCCAGAAAGCGGAGGTTGCAGTAAGCCGAGACCGCGCCAGTGCACTCCAGCCTCAAAAAAAAAAAAACAAAAAAAAAAAAACACGTTTTCAAATGCTATAAAGAACATGATTGGGTCAACAAACTAGAAAACCGACAACATATAATATCCAAGTATTGTATCAATGTTAAATTTCATTAGGTTGATGACTGTACTAAGACTTATGTCTTTGGCTCTTAGAAAATATATACTGAAGTTCTTGGGGGTAAAGGGGATGATGTATGCACCTTACTCTCAAATAATTTGGCCAAAAATGCAATAATAGATAAAGCAAATGCTGACTAGAAAAAATGTTAACAATTGGTGAATCTGAGTAAAGAGTATGAAAATTGTACAATTTTTGCATTTTTTTATAAGATTGGAGACAGTGTCTTGCTCTGTCGCCCAGGTTGGAGTGCAGTGGCGCGATCTCGGCTCACTGTAATCTCCACCTCCAGGGTTCAAGTGATTCTCCTGCCTCAGCCTCCTGAGTGGCTGGGATTACAGGCACGCGCCACCACGCCCAGGCTGGAATGCAGTGGGGTGATCTCACCTCACTGCAAGCTCCGCCTCCTGAGTTCACACCATTCTCCTCCCAAGTAGCTGGCACTACAGGCGCCCGCCACCACACCCGGCTAATTTTTGTATTTTTAGTAGAGAGGGGGTTTCACCATGTTAGCCAGGATGGTCTCGATCTCCTGACCTCGTGATCCACCCGTCTCGGCCTCCCAAAGTGCTGGGATTACAGGCGTGAGCCACCGTGCCTGGTGATTAAAGTTATTTCTAAGTAAAACATTTTTAACTGAAAAAGTTTAAAAATCAACACATTCAAAATTGTTCTAACAAAAATATTTAAGATCATGTTGGGCCAACTTCCAGCAAGACTTTATTTGGAAAAATATATTTTAAAAATTGTGCTAATAAAAACATGCAGAACCAACTTTAAGCAAAATTTTAAATCAGCACCATCTAATGGAAATACAATGTGAGCCACATACATAGTATTAAATTTTCTGGGAACCATATTAGCGTTAAAAGAAATGGGTGAAATTAATTTTAATGTTTTGTTTAGCCCATGTCTAAAGTATTGTTTCAATTTAGTCAATACAAAAATTGAGATTTTAATTTTTCTACTAAATCTTCAAAATCTAGTGTGTATTTTATACTTCCAGTACATCTCAATTAAGAAGCTAAATATTCATAATACTTGATCTACATTTAGATTTCATAAAATGTACACTTAAAAAGTAGATTCGCACAACCAAATCATTTCAGTTAAAAGTTTTCCAATCACTGAATCAGTTTTTAAATGTAAACTTAAATTAATTAAAATTAAATAAAATGAAAAATTCACTCCTCAGCCACACTGGTCACCCTACAGGCTCAATAACCACACGTGGCCTGTGGCTACACCCTGGGAAAGCCCGGCTTTAGATGGTAAAACAAATTCCCTCTACAAAAGGAGGAATTAACTGATAAAATTTAAGTTTATCGTATTTGTCAAAAGATTTTTAAAATGCAGTTATGATAAAAATAATGGGCAGGGTGCCGTAGCTCACGCCTGTAATCCCAGCAACCTGGGAGGCCGAGGCAGGCAGATCACCTGAGATCAGGTGTTCCAGACCAGCCTGGCCAACATGGTGAAAGCCTGTCTCTACTAAAAATACAAAAATTAGCTGGGCGTGGTGGCGGGCGCCTGTAATCCCAGCTACCTGGGAGGCTGAGGCAGGAGAATCGCTTGAATCCGGAAGGCGGAAGTTGCTGGGAGCCGAGATCCCACCATTGCACTCCAGCCTGGGACACAGCGAGACTCTGTCTCAAAAAAAAAGATGATATTCCTATCAGAAGCACACCAAGGTTTCTCTCCAAGGTACAATTAGACATCTCCCATACCACCTGTCAGAAATACCAACACAAAGCCTTCTCGGCTCTGCCTCAGTTGTCATCCTTTAATTTGGATTTAAGTTTCCTAAAAATTGGCAATCAAATGGCCTTCTTTCTTTCAAATGTGGCAGAACACACTCAAGTTCCGGTTCTGAGGAGCCTAGTCATCTACTGCAGAGTACGTGGGATTTCAGCACAATACTGTCTCAGTCAGAAATGGGAGCATGCACACAGGAGAACTTGTGTCGGATTTAAGAGAGGAAGTGACCCTGAGTCCAGAGGTGGTGGTGTTTTTTTTTTAAACAGGTGTAAGAGATTAATTCAGTGAACACCAAGCAACACTAAAGATCTGCCAATCAATAATTCTGTGCCAAGCAACTTGATCAGGGATTTGGCCAGAATCCCTTTGGCTAATCTCAATCAGGGCCTTCCCAAAGACATCCTGATTTAGGCCATTCTCATCTAAATTAAGCTTCCACAGTCCCTTGCCTGACAGCAAATAAACAAAATCAAATCATATTCATGTGAATAAAATTCTGATAGCTTGACAAAAGGGCCCTTGAAAGATCATTTAGTAAGTGTGAGCAAAAATACAGCTCCAAAGAACAGGAGGTACCATAAAACCATTTTTCAGAAATGTTTAATTCCTACTTTCTTCAGTCATACTTTTCAAGTGAACGACGCTGTGGCTAACAAATTTAATACACAACAACGAATTCTGTTATTATTTTTTTCTCGCTGCACAAGTATTAATGAATTCCTTAAAACTGCGGAGTCCTTTACTGTGAATTCACTAATGCCTGAAATTACTCATACCAGTGGGAAGCGGGGTGCGAGTGTGAACGATGGTTTCTGACACCCGACCCACTAGTGAAGTCCCATCTTCCATACAAAATCCTTTATTTCTTCTCCCCATCTCACTCACCTAGCTGTTTTCATGCTACATCATATCAGGGATCACAGATACAACTCTGACCACTGTGTGGACATTGAAACAATCGCAATCCAAAATCCTCTGTAGATAAGCGTTAACCATTTCTCCTTAAACCTGAACTCCTTTCTTACCTTCACAGTCATAAAGCTTTAAACAGGATGAATACAAAGGTTTTAAGCCGTTCCATCAGAGAGGCTTTTTACTAGATTTATTTTTACCCGTGGAAATACTTGAACATTCTGTAGAAGTAAACATATTTTAAACCTGACGTCTTTAAAAGAAAGCTCTCAATTAATGCCTAATCAAATCCAGTCTTCAGGTCTCTCTGAAATTAGCTAAGTAGGCAGATACCAATTGTAATTTTTAAAAGAGCGAAGAGGGAGAAGAAATAAACGACACCAGAACTACACATTCCAGTCCAGCAGCTCAAGCACTACTTCGAGAAGGGAAGTAAAGATCAAGCCCGCCGTCTCCCTGGGCCACGGCAGGGCTCCTCCAAGGCTGCCCGCTCCGGCCCGCGCCGCGGCCGCCCCCGCCCCCGGCCCAGCCGCTTCGCCTTTCTCGCAGCGGGGATGCTCAGGGGGCGACCTCGAAGCACACCACTGCTGGAATTCTGACACCGAAAGAGGACGATATTTCCAAGAGTTTACACGCATTCGCGAGCACCTTCCCTACTCACTGAAACCCTCACGAAAGCGGTCAACGCACACAGAGCGGGTTTCCTCGGTCTACGGACGCCACTTAAAAATGCGCGTCCGCGCCCCGGCCCAGGGCGGCAG
>NW_012114455.1:5647946-5648377 GCF_000951035.1 Colobus angolensis palliatus | reverse complement strand
GCTCCTCCGGCGGGCGAAGGAGACGACGCTCCGGCGTTCGCCCGGTCCCCACCTCGATGTATCCGGCCAGCGCCGAGGCGGGCGCCGTGAGCCCCACCAGCAACAGAAGCAGGAGCCTGCCCGTGGCTGCGGCGGCCGCTGTCCCGGTGGCCGCCATCCCTCGCCGGGTCGCTCTAGTGCGCGGCTCTCAAGCTCACACACGCTGACTCCGCGCCCAGCACACTGCGACCCAGAAGCATCTGAAGCCAGTTCGCCGCCGCCCCGGGGGTTTTACACCGACCGGAACTGACTTCACATTACCACGCCCTCCTTCTGCGGCTCCCAATGCCAGCCTGCAGAACCTCTCAAGACCCCGCCCCACCGTGCGGTCCAGACCCAATCAGGGGATGGAAGAGCCTGCTCCTCCCGCCCGGTCCAACCGCGCGCCCCCG
>NW_012114455.1:5626245-5647491 GCF_000951035.1 Colobus angolensis palliatus | reverse complement strand
GGCTGTGGCCTCCGCCACCCCCCGGCGCGGTTATCTGTCCCTGCTGCGCTGGTCCGTCAGCCTTCAGCCTCCCGATACGGGCACGCCCCGCTCTCCTGCCCCTGCTGGGCATTCTTCAGACTCCATTGGGTACGCCCTCTTTTTGATTCTGGAAATGGTTTTATTAAAAACAGGATGAATTAGGAGTCCGGGACGGTTTGCCAAGGACTGTCCCCCGAGGCAGGGGGAGGACTACAGGAGGCAGCCACCCTCCTCCCCCTAGCCGTACTCAGGGCGCGCCTCTCCCCCGCTGCTCCGCCCAGGCCTCTCCGCTGGGTCCTCGCCTCTGAGCCCGGCTGCGCTCCGCATGCTCGGCCTCCGATCCTTAGGCCTCTTCCTGACCCTTCCTTCCCAGCGGCCGCCCAGGCAGGGATAGAGACCAGGGGTGCAAGAACCACGCGGGCCTCACAGCCCAGGCCCCCTTCCTCGTGTGTTTTAGGAGGAGATCACGCTGCGTCTTCGGTTGAGGTGCACTAGCGGGAGACCTGCTTTTCTACCTTCCTGCTCCGCGGCACTTCCACTTCACTAGAGAAAAACGTCCTGCTGCCCCATTTAGCAATTGGCACAGCCTCGCCACCGCCAGGGCTCCGCTGGCCTTGTTTCCTTTCAGTAGCCTGTGAGTTAGGTACTGCCTTCTGAGAGGCTGGGACTAGTCCCTTCAGGTTCAACTAAATACATAACACAACCCCTACCCCCAGGACGCTGACAATAGAAAGGAGGAGACTGTCCGCGGAGTAGACGAGTGCGGCTGTAAGAAGAACCCGGGATTTTCCAGCCTTACTTTGCACCACTCCCCTACATGCACAGTTCCCTGTGGGTAAACTGGCTCTGCCCGATTCCTCCAAGAAGACACCTTTCCATTTCACAGCCCTTCCTAACACTGTTCCTGCGCCTGCAATGTCGTCTCCCCAACATCTACCTGCTGGAAGCATTTTCACTGCTCCTCGGCTCAGTCGGCTGTAGTATCACCGCTTCTGATGGCTCAGAGGGATGTTCTCCACTGTGGCACTTGCTCCCTGGTTATTTCCATACCTCTCTCAGGCCACTGACAAGACTCGGGTGTGTCATGCTGCAGTGCCCCTCACAGTGCAGGCCTCGATAAATGTCTGCCCGGCGTTATTGAACCCAACTGTCTTGGGTGCTGATACTAATTCTGGAACTGGCATGACTTTGGCTCTTGCTATGGACCGAATTCTGTCCCCACCCCTAAAGTGTGTGCCGAAGCGCTGAACGCCAGTGTGATGGTTATTTGTAAATGGGGCCTTTGGGAGGTAATGAGGTTTGGATGAGGTCATGGAGGTAGTAGGTCATGATGGGATTAGTGCCTTTATTAGAAGAGACACCAGAGAGCTTGCTTTTCTCTCACACTCTGTGCCCTACCCCCAGCCTCAGCCCCCACCTCCCTCCTCCATGTGCGAACACAGCAAGAAAGCCGCCATCTGCAAACCAGGGAGAGGTCCCTCACTGAGGGGCCAAAGTGGCATCTTGAGCTTGGACTTCCCAGGCTTCAAGAACTCTGAAAAATAAATTCCTGTTGTTGAAGGCCCCCAGCCTATGTTATTTTGTTGCAGCAGCCGCAGCTGACTGACACAGCCGCATAATCACGGGCAAGTTCCTCCATCACTTGGGACTCTCTTTTCTTCTCTGTCACATGCGAATATTAAAACCTGTCTCACTTCACCACTTTGTGTGATTGAACTTAAAGTGAATGTACAATAGTTAAAAGCATGAAGTGACTTACATGTAAGGGGTAGGAGGGTAAAGCGATGTATTACCAAGTGCAGGTTCATCTACAAGTATGTGGGAAAAGTATGAAGTGACTACCTAAATCCTCATTCTGTTGTTGACCCCGTAGGACATGTAGCCCTTCTGGGGCCTGTTACCTCCCCTACAAAATCAGGGCCTTGAACTCAGGGAAAAGCAAGTGAGATATCTGAGTTCAGAGCAGTGGCCTGGATATTCATGCTTTGGAGACTATATCTTAAAGACTGAGCTCTAATATCATGGAATAGTACAAGGAAATACAGGAACATGATTTAGAGGGCCTTCAGTCTAAACTTAGGTCTTGAAAGAAGTTTATTTGCATTTTCAAGTTATGGAAGGATCGTTACTAAGAGCTGATAGCCCCATTCGTCAACATTCTGTACTTTAAAATGTTACTGTCTTCTTATTAAATGACACCGACAGGAGCATACCTGGTTTTGCAATTCTCAATAATTTTTCATCCCAAATATGCACATGTCAGTAACCAAGGCTTATGAGTGGTATGTTTTCATTTTATTATCTTTTGGGCATAAAAACAAAAGACCCTAAAATAACCTCCTGGCTGGGTGCGGTGGCTCATGCCTGTAATCCTAGCACTTTGGGAGGCTGAGATGGGTGGATCACCTGAAGTCAGGAGTTCCAGACCAGCCTGGCCAGCATGGTGAAACCCCATCTCTACTAAAAATACAAAATAGGCCGGGCGCGGTGGCTCAAGCCTGTAATCCCAGCACTTTGGGAGGCCGAGACGGGTGGATCACGAGGTCAGGAGATCGAGACCATCCTGAGCTACACGGTGAAACCCCGTCTCTACTAAAAAATACAAAAAACTAGCCAGGCGAGATGGCGGGCGCCTGTAGTCCCAGCTACTCGGGAGGCTGAGGCAGGAGAATGGCGTAAACCCGGGAGGCGGAGCTTGCAGTGAGCTGAGATCGCGCCACTGCACTCCAGCCTGGGTAGCAGAGCAAGACTCCATCTCAAAAAAATAAAAATAAAGTAAAATAAAATAACCTCATGTTTCTTCTACTTTCTTAAGAATCAGACTTTCAGACCGGGCGCGGTGGCTCAAGCCTGTAATCCCAGCACTTTGGGAGGCCGAGACAGGCGGATCACGAGGTCAGGAGATCTAGACCATCCTGGCTAACACGGTGAAACCCCGTCTCTACCAAAAATACAAAAAACTAGCCGGGCGAGGTGGCGGGCGCCTGTAGTCCCAGCTACTCCGGAGGCTGAGGCAGGAGAATGGCGTAAACCTGGGAGGTGGAGCTTGCAGTGAGCTGAGATCTGGCCACTGCATTCCAGCCCGGGCGACAGAGCAAGACTCCGTCTCAAAAAAAAAAAAAAAAAAAAAAGAATCAGACTTTCTCCTAACTCTCTTCTATGCACACTTAAGATGTGTACATTTCCTTGTTGAAAAAAAAAAAGTTGATTTTCCTAAATGTATACTTAACCTGAGCAGAGCCCTCTCATTAATTTGATACCTATTTATCCAATACCTGTTCAGGCTAGGTACACTTGGCTAGGATAATTGCCCAAATCAGGATGCTTTTCAAAACCAACTAAGAAGTGTATTTTTATTTTATTTTATTTTTGAAACAGTCTCACTCTGTCACCCAAGCTGGAGTGCAGCAGCATAATCACAGCTCACTGAAGCTTTGACCTCCTGGGATCAAGCAATTCTCCAGCCGCATGCACCACCACACCCAGCTAATTTTTTTTTTTTTAACACTGTGTTGCCCAAGCTGATGTCAAACTTCTGAGCTCAAGTGATCCTCTTGCCTTGGCCTCCCAAAAGTGTTGGAATTAGAGGCATGAGCCACCGTGCCCAGCCAGGAGTTTATTTTTAAAAGGCACATTTTAAAACCCAATGTCAGAAATTCTAAATCTCTAATGCTAGGGTGACCTAAAGAAATTGGTATACATTTTTACACCAGGCCCAGTGGCTTATGCCTGTAATCCCAGCACTTTGGGAGGCCGAGGCAGGTGGATTACCTGAGGTCAGGTGTTCGAGACCAGTCTGGCCAACAGTTACTACCAAAAATAGAAAAATTAGCCAGGAGTGGCGGTGGGCGCCTGTATCCCAAGCTACTCAGGAAGTTGAGGCAGGAGAATTGCTTGAACCCGGGAGGCGGAGGTTGCAGTGAGCTGAGATGGCGCCATTGCACTCCATCCTGGGTGACAGAGTGAAACTCTGTCTCAAAAAAAAAAAAGAAAGAAAGAAAGAAATCGGTATACATTTTTAAAGCTGTCTAGATCATTCTAACCCACTAATATTCATGAGAACTGCTGCTCTGGCAGAGTGGTTACTTAATTCTCGAATATCATGGACTGGGAAAAACACTTTTTAAGTGGAATAACTAATTTTAAGTTACCAGTTGTTATGTTTTGTTTTGTTTTCCAAATAAATGCATTAAATTAAAATGCAACTATATTATCACCACCACCTCACTAAAGAAACAACATTTAACAACAAAGTCAGGATAGTCATCTTTTGAAATTTAAAAATTGAGGCTGGGGGCAGTGGTTCACGCCTGTAATTCCAGCACTTTGGGAGGCCAAGGCAGGCGGATCACGAGGTCAGGAGATCCAGACCATCCTGGCTAACACAGTGAAACCCGTCTCTACTAAAAAAAAAATACAAAAAAAATTAGCCGGGTGTGGTGGCGGGTGCCTGTAGTACCAGTTACTCAGGAGGCTGAGGCAGGAGAATGGCGTGAACCCAGGAGGTGGAGCCTGCAGTGAGCCAAGATCGCACCACTGCACTCCAGCCTGGGCGGCAGAGCTAGACTCTGTCTCAAAAAAAAAAAAAAAAAAAATTTAAAAATCAGATAACATAACTTTTTGGGCAAGTTAATACATTGCCTTTGTTGTTGTTTTCATTGTAAATCAGAATGGTGAATACTTTATAATGGAATGGCCCTGATTTAATATATGTGTGAGAACCCTTGTGGTATGGGAAATAAGTATGAATCAATTCTATGCCTTGGCTTATAGCTGATCGCCTTTAAATATCTCCTTCCTTCTACCCAAATTGCCCTTCCCCCTCATCCACAGCCGACTCAGTATTTAAGACTTGGTTCAAGTGTCACCTGCTCATGGAGGTTTTCTGCTCCTCCCTTTCTTCTTCAAAGCTGAGTTTGGTGCACCTCCTTTTTGCTCCCCCTGACATTCTGTATGTACACACCTCTATCATACCAAGTGTAAACTAAGCATTAGTTGTTTATTTTCCTTTCAGTTTCCTTAATTATTACACGAGTCCCTTGAGGGGAAGAACCATGTCTGTTCATGTCTGTACCTCCACAATCTAACATAGTGGTTGTGCTTAATAGGTGTTCAAAAAATATTTGCTGACTGAACACAGAACTAAGTGAGCTTTACAATCTGTCAGAGAAGCTAAAACCTGGGTGTGCATAAGCGTAGCAGTAGGTGGAAAGTCATAAATGGCTTAAGAGAAGTGAAGTGTTTTAGGAAGAGCAGAGGAAGTTGGTTACAGCTGTGTGGGGACACCAGGAGAGGATCATAGAGAAGAGGATATCTGAGGTTTCCTGGGAATATGTACAGGATGTGCTCATGCAGTCTCAGGAGAGGACAAGAATCATGGAAGGAACAATGCAAGCAAAGGCATAGCACTGGAAAAACATGATGGAGGAGAATATGCCAGTCATATTTCACTTAACTGGAACCTAGGGTTTGTAATACATAATTAAGGCAGGATGGTTGGTGGGTTTACAGAAAAGATACTGAGGAGCCATAGAAACCTTTGGGCAAGAAATAATTAGAGTTGGCTTTTAGTCAAAAAACGAGTGTGAGAGCTACATGAGGGATGTGGCAGAGCCTGGAGTCCAGGAGGCAGCTAGGAGCCCTCTGTGATCTTGGGGAAAGAGAAAATGTGGGCAGAACTAAGGGAGATGGGGTGGAATTAGAAAGGAGATGGTTGTAAAGGGTAAAGTCTATGGTCTTGGCCAGTCACTGAATAGGGGAGTCAGTGGAATAGAGTCAAGGAGAAGGAAGGAGGGATAAAGAGAACTTTAACCTCTGAACATGGACTTGGGAGAATATGGTGATGATGATGCCATTGGCAGAAATAGGGAAAACAAGAAGATTATGGGGATGAGAGGAAGATGGAGATGTGAAATGTCAGAATTAGAATTTTGGGAGTTACCTTCCAAAAGGCTGTTAGTTAAATGTATGAGCTAGCCAACAGGCAATGCAACAAGAGAGGTAGAAAGAACCCAGAGGGATATATTACTGTTCTGTTCAACCACTATTTGTCACCATGGCATAGTCGAAAACTAGAAAAGGCCAAATAGGGTGAGGACTAAGAAAGAACCACTGAACTTGGAGATCATTGAATTTTGTCACTGGTCATTTCTTTGAAAGAGTAAAAGCTATTTGCAGGCTGTAAAGTTTGAAGTGGCTTGGAGGAAGGAGAGCTAACAAGTACAGTCTTGTCTCTTCTCAGATGTTCCCTGTTGAAAGAGCAAAAACCAGGAGAGTAGCTGTTGTAGGGTATGGGTGGAGAACTTTGTTGTTGTTCCTGTTTGTCAGTGATAAGGAGGTGGAAGGGAAAAGATGGAAAATGAAAGAGACACAGTTGAGATTTGTAAAATGTGTATTAACCCCATTTTACAGATGAGGAAACTGAGTCGCAAAGAGGTTAAATAACTTGTCGATAGCCAAAACCAGTACTAGCAGAGAAGGAAACTGAATCTTGGTTTACTGACTTAGAAATATATGGTCTCCTGATCACATCATGCTAACCAGCTCCCCACCAAATATCAGAAAATACTAGTCTGATACAGCCCTCAATGGACACGTGAAAATGTATCAATGGCTTGCCATTCTTTTCGCTTACATTTTCAGGCTGTGTGATAATTCGTAAAGTCACATGCTTAATAATAAACAGAGGAGTTCCTATAAAAATGTGACTCAAGAGGAGTCAAAAATTTATTTAGCTGTTGCATCTTTCTCTCCTACTTAGAAACTTTAAAAAAGATCAGCCTTAGGTTGAATTATTGTCTTTTTTAAATTTTTTTTCTGAGATGGAGTCTTGCTCTGTTGCCCAGGCTGGAGTGCAGTGGTGCAATCTCGGCTCACTGCTAGCTCCACCTCCTGGGTTCACACCGTTCTCCTGCCTCAGCCTCCCGAGTAGCTGGGACTACAGGTGCCGCCACCACGCCCAGCTAATTTTTTGTATTTTTAGTAGGGATGGGGTTTCACCATGTTAGCCAGGATGGTCTTGATCTCCTGACCTCGAGATCCACCCGCCTCAGCCTCCCAAAGTGCTGGGGTTACAGGCATGAGCCACTGCACCCGGCCTTATTTTTATTTTATTTATTTATTTATTTATTTGAGACGGAGTCTCGCTTTGTCACCCAGGCTGGAGTGCAGTGGTGCGATCTCAGCTCACTGCAAGCTCCACCTCCTGGGTTCAGGCCATTCTCCTGCCTCAACCTCCCCGAGTAGCTGGAAGTACAGGTGCCTGCCACCACGTCCGGCTAATTTTTTGTGTTTTTAGTAGAGACGGGGTTTCACTGTGTTAACCAGGATGGTCTCCATCTCCTGACCTTGCGATCCGCCCACTTCGGCCTCCCAAAGTGCTAGGATTACAGGTGTAAGCCATCACACCCAGCCAGGTTGAATTATTTTTTATGTTTTTGTTTGTTTGTTTGTTTTCTTCCCTGTTTGTGTTTGCTTTGTTTGGTTTCGTTTTTGAGACAGGGTCTCACTCTGTTACCCAGGCTGGAGTGCAGTGGCATGATCATGGCTCACTGCAGCCTCTATTTTAGCAGGCTAATGTGATCTTCCCACCTCAGTCTCCCGGGTAGCTAGGACTACAGTCATGTGCCACCACACCCTGCTAATTTTTATATTTTTTGTAGAAAAGGGATTTTGCCAGGTTGCCCAGGCTAGTCTCAAACTCCTGGGCTCAAGTGATCCACTGGCCTCGGCCTCCCAAAGTGCTGGGATTACGGGTGTGAGCCACCACACCCAGGCTTTTTTTTTTTTTTTTAAACTTATTAGAGATGAGGTCTCACTGTGTTGCCCAGGCTGGAGTGCTGTGGCTATTCATTCACTGGCATGATCATGACACAGTACAGCCTCAAACTCCTTGGCCTTCAGGGATCCTCCCGCTTCAGGCTCCTGAGTAGCTGGGATTACAGGTGCGTACCATCACACCCAGCTCTTTAGGGTGCTTCTGTGTTCTGTTTGCCACTGATGCTGAGCAGGTGGAATCACTTCTCAGAGGGACGCAATGCAGTTGCTTGAAGCAGAACAGGTTTAACCATATATAATACACATGTTTACCACATTAATATGTAATTAAGATTTAAATAGTTCATAAAGTCTTCTACATACTACTGATCTAGACTAACACAAGGATCTGCTTTTATCAAATAAGTAGACAAAAATATCTAGTACTTAAGATCAATACAGGGTCCCCAAATTCGATGCCAAAGCAGGCCCTAGATATGGAAAAGAATCTGGTCCTAGAGTATGTTTTGTTTTCAAAGATAATATTAATTTAACTGATTACAATCTGGGTGTGTGGGCATGTCTAAAATTAAATGCTAGAAAAAAAAATCTTTAAACACCTTATGCATATACTAAGTTTTATTTTGCTGGTAAACTGGTTTACAGGCTTGAAAACAGGTTTTGCAAGTCCTAAAACTTACACAAGTCAGGTGCTCTCTTAAAGACAAACAATGTGAGATTGCTAGGGTCTCTACCACAGCCTTAGAAGAAACTGGGGCAAAAGAGTGGCCTGGAAGCTTACTCTGCGTTAGCGCTGCAGAAAAACCGCCTCTGGCTGCAAATCCCTCCTGGAGGAACTGTCCTCGTATGTAGCCCTGCCTAGTTAGCTTCCTTCTTTTATTATTGTTCCTAAGTCTTATTTGTTTTTTGTTTTTTGAGACAGAGGTTTTCTTTGTTGCCCAGTCTGGAGTGGGGTGGTGTGATCTTGGCTCGCTGCGACCTCTCCCTCCCAGGTTCAAGCAATTCTCCCTCCCCAGCCTCCTGAGTAGCTGAGATTACAGGCGCCTGCCATCACGCCCGGCTGATTTTTTTGTATTTTAGTAGAGACGGGGTTTCATCATGTTACCCAAGCTGGTCTCAAACTCCTGAGCTCAGGCAATCTGCCCGTCTCAGCCTCCCAAAGTGCTGGGATTACAGGCGTGAGCCACCGCGCCGCGCAGCCCTTTACCCTTATTTGAAAGAAACCATCTCATTCCCTGTCCTTCAGTCAGTTTGTTCTGCCTCTATGTTGTGGCTATTTTCTCATCTACATGTAGCAATGGTACATTGGTATTCTTGTATGGTCCTTCTTTGAATGATTTCTTCTGCCTTCAATGCAGAAAATACAAAATAATGGTGAAAAACCCTCAGCGCTGGGAGCTGCCTCTACTAAAAGTTCTTATCGTTGGTGATTTTTACATGGTACTTGCTTTTCAGAAAAGCTGGTGTAAAACTCCTTGCTTGACATGTCCCACACCAAAGAGTTCGAAGGTATCTGCATCATCTTTCTGCCTGGTGTGGGAGTCATTTACTACAATAGAAGGACAGAGAAGTTCACAGCTCCATTGGCTAGACATTTTGTCTTTTTATTGAACTAATCGGCATCACATTATTAAAGGTGACTGTCATACCACATTCTGCATCCCCCCACTATCACCCGCAAAGTTCTTTCCTTCCTTCCTTCCTTCCTTCCTTCCTTCCTTCCTTCCTTCCTTCTCTCTTTCTTTCTCTCTTTTTTTTTTCTGTCTTTCTTTTTGACAGAGTCTTGCTCTGTTGCCCAGGCTAGAGAGCAGTGGCGTGATCTTGGCTCACTACAACCTCTGCCTCCCGGGTTCAAGTGATTCTTGTGCCACGGCCTCCTGAGTAGCTGAGATTATGGCCACGCACCACCACACCTGGCTAATTTTTGTATCTTTAGTAGAGATGGGGTTTCGCCATGTTGGATGGGTTGGTCTTGAACTCCTGACCTCAA
Source organism: Colobus angolensis palliatus (assembly GCF_000951035.1). Taxonomy (NCBI): domain Eukaryota; kingdom Metazoa; phylum Chordata; class Mammalia; order Primates; family Cercopithecidae; genus Colobus; species Colobus angolensis. Next base: position 5,637,704 of record NW_012114455.1, on the reverse strand, counting down.
GTGATGCGCCTGCCTCAACCTCCCAAAGTGCTGAGATTATAGGCATGAGCCACCAAGGCGGCCATACAAAGTCTTTTCTTTAAGGAACAGATTCACTTCTTTAACCATTTTACTTGTAATATTGTTTCCATTCTTGCCATCCTTATATCTCTGTATACATTCCAATTTACCAGTCAGCCTCTAAAAGTATAGACTCCAAAACTGAACACAATATTTCACATACTAAACACGAACTACCCAGAAAATTCATTCTTTTTCTTTGTATTTTATTAATAATGTAACCAACATTTCCTGATGAGATATCTACACCAAAGTCATGTAATAATAATTCATTAAAGAGCCAGATGTGGTAGCACTCCTATAGCCTCAGCTACACAGGAGGCTGGAGTGAGAGGATCACATGAGCTTAGGAATTTGAGGATTTGAGGCCAGCCTGGGCAATACAGCAGACCCTGTCTCTTAAAAATAATAATAATAGGCCGGGCGCGGTGGCTCAAGCCTGTAATCCCAGCACTTTGGGAGGCCGAGACGGGCGGATCATGAGGTCAGGAGTTCGAGACTATCCTGGCTAACACGGTGAAACCCTGTCTCTACTAAAAAAAAATACAAAAAGCTAGCCGGGCGAGGTGGCGGGCGCCTGTAGTCCCAGCTACTCGGGAGGCTGAGGCAGGAGAATGGCGTAAACCCGGGAGGCGGAGCTTGCAGTGAGCTGAGATCCGGCCACTGTACTCCAGCCTGGGCGACAGAGACAGACTCCGTCTCAAAATAATAATAATAATAATAATAATAATTCAATATTTATTTGGCACCTACAATGTTCAATATACTTTGCTTGTGCTTCCTAATCTCAATTTAATGAAGGCTCTGAGTTCAGCATTTAAAAGTGTTATGGTAACAGGGGAAACTTCTCAAAGGAAAATATGCTTTAACTGAGTTTGGAAAGGTGGGAGCCACCTGGACAAAGAAGGTGGCTATGGCTAACAGGTGCTCAGCCAGGCAAAGTCATCTGTATGGGTATTAACAATGGAAGCAGCATGATGCCATATAAGAATCATGAGAGAGAAGCTATGGGATGTCATCAGCTTTTTAGCAGGCATCTTAGAAAGACTAAGTGGAATAATGGATAAAGTACTTACATGTTTCGCTCAGCACACAGCACGTAATAAGGGCTTGGTACAGGACAGTAGGTAGTTCTGGTGGGTTATTTATGGTTGTTGTGCAAGTTTAGGGAAAGAGAAGCTCATATTTGTATAATGCTTTTGAATTTTTAAATTTGTTTTGTATCCATTATTTCATTTCATGTTTAAAAGAACCATGTAAGACTCACTTATTTCATTTCTAGGACTCCATCCTAGGAAAATAATCCAAATGAGAATAAATTATGGAAAAATGCTTATAAGATGTGTTAAAATTTTAAAAGTCATAGTAGAAATTGCATATGTAGAACAATTTCTGCTATGCATTTAAAGTCGACTGAAAGAAAATGAACCAACATGTTTTTTTCTGGATGATAGGATTATAAGTGATTGTTTTATTCTTTAAAAAATATTTCTATAATGGATATGTGTTATGTTTATAATGGAGGGAGTAATGTTTTACTTTTCATTTGTCTTTCTTGATCTTATCAACAATAACTTAGCCTGGGCAACAAAGCAAGACCCATCTCTACCAAAAATAAAAATAACAGCCAGGCACGGTGGTGCACGCTCATAGTCCCAGCTATTTGGGAGGCTGAGGTGGGAGGATCCCTTGAGTCTAGGAGTTCAAGGCTGCAGCGGCACTATGATGCCTGGGTGACAGACAAGACTCTGTCACAAAAATAAATAAATAAATAAATAAAACCTTGTTGCCAGGCACAGTGGCTCACGCCTGTAATCTCAGCATTTTGAGAGGCCGAGGCGGGTGGATTGCCTGAGGTTAGAATTTCGAGACCAGTCTGGCCAACATAGTGAAACCCTGTCTCTACTAAAAACACAAAAAAAATTAGCCAGGTGGGGTGGTGCGCACCTGTAATCCCAGCTACTTGGGAAGCTGAGGCAGGGGAATTGCTTGAACCAGGCAGGCGGAGGTTGCAGTGAGCTGAGATCACGCCACTGCACTCCAGCCTGGATGACACAGCGAGACTCCATCTCAGAAAAAAAAAAAGAAAGAAAAAAAAAAAAAAAACCAAAAAAAAACCGGGGCAGTCATTATTGTCTTCATTTTGTAACACTAACACTTTTATCGATAACAATAACTATAACTCTTATTAGCACTTACTACATGCCAGGCATTGTCCTAAGCACCTTAGCAGATATTAACTCATTTAGAATGAGTTGATGAGAATTATAGGGAGCACTTGTCTCATCAGGATGTTTTTGGCTGTAAATAATAGAAATGTCTACTCAACCTGATCAAAAGAAAAATAGTGTTGATTGAACCACAAAACTGGAAAAGCCTAAAGGGGTAGGGATCAGGCTTGGCTTCCATCAGGACCTCAGCTCGCGGCTCTGTGATGCTCTAGCTCCTCCTGGAGAAGCTTCACCTGCAGGCAGATGGCAGATCATTCGCAATAGTTGCAGGTCTCGTCCTACATCTGCACAGGAAATTATCCAGAAGAGAAAACAGCTTCTTGCCCAGCCTTCCCAACAAGAGTCCTGACATTCTCTGGTTGAACAAGGTCACATACTCACCCCTGAGTCAGTAACTAGGGAAGGGAGGTGGGAAGAGGGGGTGCAAACAAAACGTGCTGCATGCCTTCAGCCAACTGGGACCTCCCAAGGAATTGAGGCTGGGAGCAGTGTGGGAGGGGCGGATAACAAAATCAAATAGGAAGGGGGAGTTGGGGAAAGAGTGTCAAGCGGGCGGTAGACAGTGTTAATTACTAGAGTTCCCAACACTCAGTTTAGTTTAGATCTTACTGCCAGGCGAGCCAAAAGTTACTCTTTCCCCTCCTTCCTAAATGTCCTTCCTAGCATCCTTATTTTTTGCTTCTCTATGTGTTATTCTGTGCATTATTGAATTTATGCTTACTAAGTAGCGTTTATGAAACCCCTTAGATTTCAATTACCTTGAAATTTGAAATTAAGTTTGAAAATCTTTGCGTTTAAGGTAAGATGCAGATCAAATTAACATGTCCTATTGTTTTTTCATTTGTATTGATGGTGTTTGTTTAATTAAGAAATATAAGAAGGGTCAGATGTGAGGTGTGGTGGCTCACACCTGTAATCCCAGCACTTTGGGAGGCTAAGGCTGGAGGATCACTTGAGCCCAGGAGTTAGAGACCAGCCTGGGTAACATAGTGAGACCCTGATTCTACAAAAAATATAAAAAATAAAAAATAAAGAAAACTAAATCAGCCAGGCATAGTGGTGTGCACCTGTGGTTCTAACTACTTGGGAGACTGAGACGTTGGTCCTAGGAGGTGGAGGCTGCAGGGAGCCCAGATCACACCACTGCACTCCAGTCTTGGTGACAGAGTAAGGCCCCATCTTTAAAAAAAAAAAAAAGGAAAAGAAATGCCAGAGAGTGAGCCCAGCTTACTTCTCAGGGAGAGCTTCATAAGGTAAAAGGGGTTTGGGGAGACCCCAAGGTCTATTTCTGGTTTGTTGTTCGTTTTGTTTTGTTTTTCATACAACACCTTTATTAACATGTGCTATATTTTACTGACACATACATACCATATGATTCACCCATTTAAGGTGTACAATTCAATGGTTTTTAGTATATTCACAGTTAATGCAGCCATCACCATAAATTTGAGAACATTTTCTTCACACCAAAAGAAGTATTGTGCCCATTAGGAACCACTTGCCATTTCCCTCCAACCCTCCCTCCCTGAGCCTTAGGCAACCACAGCTCTTACTCTCTGTATCTACAGATTTGCCTTTTCTAGACATTTCATATAAATGGAATCATGAAGTATGCGGTCTTTGTGACTGGCTTCTTTCACTAAGCATAATGTTTTCAAGGTTTAACCATGTTGTACAATGTATCACTATTTTATTCCTCTTTATCCACAAATATTAATAGTATGCCTTTTGTTAGCATATGGCTAGACCACATTTCTCTCTTCTTCTCTAAGATGGGGTCTTGCTCTGTCACCTAGGCTGGAGTGCATCATAGCTCATTGCAACCTCTAACTCCTGGGCTCAAACGACCCTCCCACCTCCTGCTACCAAATAGCTGGGACTACAGGCATGCGCCACTAAACCCAGCTATGCTGCCCAGGCTAGCTAGTCTCAAATTCTTGGCCTCAAACAATCCTTCCACTTCAGCCTCCCAAAATGCTAGGATTACTGGCATGAGCCATTGTGCCCAACCTATATCACATTTAATTTATCTACTCAGCAGCTGATGGGTATTTGTTGTTTCCACTTTTTGGCTATTAAGAATAATGCTTCTGGCTGGGCATTATGGAATAATGCTCCAACCTGGGCAACAAAGTGAGACTTTGTCTCAAAAACAGAAAAAAAGAGATAGGTTTTTGCCATGTTGGCCAGGCTGGTCTCAAACTCCTGGCCTCCCCGAGGCTAATAAGACTAAGTAATTTGTTTCACATTATGTAGCATATAGGTGGAAATAACAGCATTTGAATCTTCCTCCTTTCAGAACTGGTTCTCTTAAGTACTAGACTAGACACATACTGCTTGAACATTACCACATATTTTACTGTGCATTTGTTAGAAATGACTGGTTTCCTCCATTTTCACCACTACTTCTGCAGATGATTACTTGAAAAAAGTATATGCTAGACCAGGCATGGTGGCTCACATCTGTAATCCCAGCACTTTCGGAATCCAAGGATGGAGAACTGTTTGAACCCAGGAGTTTGAGACCAGCCTGGGCCACATCTCTGTAAAACATTTAAAAAAGAATTAGCTGGGTGTAATGGTGCAAGCCTGTGGTCCCAGCTACATGGGAGACTGAGACGGGAGGATTGCTTGAGTCCGGGAGGTCAAGGCTGTAGTGAGCTATGATTGCACTACTGCACTGTAGCCTGGGCAACTCAGCAAGACCCTGTCTCAAAATAATTAAAATAAAATAAAAATAAAAAATTATAAAAAGTATATGCTAATTCTCAGTAGCTTTACTCTCAAACAGTGACTTGGTATCCAAATTCTGGAGGCCCTTTCATGTGGCTGTCTCTATCCTGACTTCTTATGAGATGTTGTTCATGATCACATTTCTGGCACACCTCCTTCAAAGCACAGTCAGCAGCATTCAAAGTGGCTCCTGGATGCCTGCCCTACAGGGACTTTTGATGATGTCTGTACTATTTTGAGATAAAAAGAGTTCTGCATCCAGCAGTCCAGAAACATTCATCCCAACATCAGCTTTTAAGTCCCTTGTTACATTTACATGACGGAGGCTGCTGAAGACTTGAGTTGTTTCCAGATCTAGTGTAGCAAGTGGCGTTTCACTCCTTTTTGAGATGAGTTGCAGATGAGGCAAGGCGCTAATCACTACGTGGTGACTAACACCACCAGCACGCCTTCAGATACTGCTAATTTTGGAATGGCCAGATTTGCTTCAGATCTTTTCAGAAAACCAGAGTCGTTGTCACCTGTACTTGCTGGTATTCTCACACTAAATTACACGGTCATGGTAAAATATAATGGAATTTACACTCATCTTGAGAATCATCTAACAATGATGTTAGATGTAATGATATGATAAAATATTCTTTTTTTGCCTTTGAGATGCATACTAAAAAACATTTAGGGATGAAACTAAAGAGTAAGAGGTTGCTCCTAAAACAGACTATGAGAGGCAGACATAATTGAATATTTAATACAAGCAATTTAAAAAATGCATGCCTATTCCTCGAATCACTGAGATTTCACTCTATGTGCAACCTTTCAGATCTAACAGAAATTATTTATACTGAAGTGCACAGAGAACAGCAAAGATAAACTATACAGCACATGTGTCAAGAAGTGACATATTAGGTGAGGTTAAGTGATACTTGAATATCACAAGATCAAGCTAACATCACCAGATAAAAAGATTGTAACAGTTTCAAGTCATAAAGACTGATGTATGGAGCAATAACCCATCCTTGCAAGGAGAAGTTATTCTTGCAGTAGTTGTTTTTAATCTTTGCTCTTGGCTGCTGCCCTAGATAAATTAAAGTTGAAGCTTTCAGGATGTATGAGGTTGAATTTCCAGTGACAAAATGTGCAGGGCGTTCAGACCCAAGGATTGCTTCCCTCAAGAATAGGTACAGGATGGGTCGCCATCTGATTCTTTATCTATATGACAATTTGCTTAGTTCTCTATAAATTTTGGTTGGGGGAGTTCAATTATGAGTTCTGTTGTTTTCTATACTCAGCTGTGTTATGTGTCAATTCTAATTTAAATTCAGCATCTGATGAAAACCAAAAAAAAAAAAAAAAAATCAACTCTCCACCATTCATCTATTATGTGTTATCCAAGACCTCTACCTTGGTTTCTCAAACTGCTAACTCCTCTTTTTTGCCATTCCCTTGAGGAAATACAAGGACATATTTTATTTATTTATTTATTTATTTATTTATTTATTTATTTATTTATTTATCTTTTGAGATGGAGTCTTACTCTGTTGCCTAGGCTGGAGTGCAGTGGTGCCATCTCAGTTCACAGCAACCTCTGCCTCCTGGGTTCAAGTGATTTTCCTGCCTCAGCCTCCTGAGTAGCTGGGATTCCGGGCCTGTGCACCACGTCTAGCTAATTTTTGTATTTTTAGTAGAGACGGGGTTTCACTATGTTGGTCAGGCTGGTCTTGAACTCCTGACCTCGTGATCCACACACCTCGGCCTCCCAAAGTGCTGGGATTACCGGCGTGAGCCACCACGCCCAGCTCCAAGGACATATTTTTTTAAAGTCCCTTTTACCCCTGCTTGAGCAATTCCAACAAAAGGAGTTTGGAAGTGAAGAAAGAAAAGAAAGGACAGTTAAGACCTAGCAAAAATCATGGTCATACAATTTCAGTAGTTAAAATGAACTTTGGAAGCTGTTTGCGACTTTGTATTATTTATGCTTCATCTCTTATCAAAAATAAACCCAGTGTAATTGGCTTGTGTATGCTCAGTAAATACCTCAAAATCCTACAGTTAGTAGTAATTTCTTTCTGCCACTAAGTCACTTTGAATCATTGAACATTAATCAACAGTAAGGAATACTGGGAATTCTCAAGCGATTGAGAATTGCTGACCCTTAAATGCTGACAGGCTACAGTTACCAAATTCCAGGGCCAAACATATTCTGTATTTGTATGGTGATTGTATTTTCTAAAGCTAAAATTGAGACACATGATCTGATAATGAGATGAAATATTTTAACTCGCAACGTTTTGCCACCATACACACTTGACAGTTAAAAGAATATTTTGGCCAGACATGGTGGCTCACACCTGTAATCCCAGCACTTTGGGAGGCTGAGGCAGGCAGATCACTTGAGGCCAGGAGTTACAGACCAGCCTGGCCAACATGGCGAAACCCCATTTCTAACAAAAATATGAAAAAATTAGCTGGGTGTGGTGGTGCACACCAGTAATCCCAGCTACTCAGGAGGCTGAGGCACAAGAATCACTTGAACTCAGGAGACAGAAGCTGTGATCACGACTCTGCACTCCGCCTGGTCTACCCTCCGTCTTGGGGAAAAAATATATATATTTTGCCATTCTACTCCCTATTCATAATTGCTTTCATTGTGGTACATTGGGCAGCCCTGGTCTTAATCCAACCCTTCTGATATGGTTTGAATGTCCCCTCCAAAACCTTACCAGTATACCAGTATTAGAAGGTGGGGCCTTTAAGAGGTGATTTGGCCAGGCCCTTATGAATGGATTAATGCTGTTTTGGGGGAGTCAGTTAGAATCTCAGGAGGTTTTGCTGACAAAGGATGGGTTCAGCCCCCTTTTTCTCTGTGTCTCACACGCCTGCTTGCTCTCTTGCATTCTGTCATGGAAAGCCCCTTACCCAATGCTGGCCCCATGCTCTAGGATTTCCCAGTCTCCAGAACCAGAAGCCAAATAAGCTTATTTTTTCAAAAAAAAATGAAGTACCCGATCTGTAGTATTATATTACAGCTACAGAAAACTGACTAAGATGCATTGCATTCATTAAGATGGGAACCAAAACAAAGCACACACATATTAAAGAGAAAAAAGTCTAAAATGAAATAGCAGTAAAGTAACTGGAAATCATGGTGCTCAGATGTTTAATATTCAGCAATGTTAGATCATTATTTTTAATAAACTTATTTTTTGCAACTGCCATTAGGCCATTTTTAAAAAGGGTTTACAATTCTGGCAGATCTGATGTGTAAGAACAAAAAGAGAGAAAAGCAATCCTGCTGTATTTAGCACTGGGGAGATTATGCTGTATTTAGCACTGGGCAGAGTATTGTGTACAAATTTGGTTTCTCTAATTAAAGAAAGATGTATGCAACTTGGGAACTGTCCCGAAAATTCAACCAAAACATTCAGAGGCTAGAAAATAATCCATATGGAATTTATCATACAGATATACTCACACAAATGGAAAATAATGAATGTTCATGTTTACTCACTACATTATTTGTAATAGCAAAATATTGGACTCCATCTAGAAGTTCATGAATATGAGACTGGCTAAATGAATAATGGCACATCTATAAAGTGAAATTTACTATAGCTGTAAAAAAGATTGAGAAAACTATGTTCTGTTGTGGAAAGATCTCTAAGATTCATTGTTAAGTGAAACAAGAAAGGTGCACAACTATGTATGTAATACATGCTACTATCATGTTAAAGTAAAGAGAGGAGTGATATATATTTATATCTGCTTGTGTGTCAATAAAAATAATCTCTGGAAGTAGACACATGAAATCAATAACAGTGATTGCTTATAAAGGGTCGGCAGGAACTTGAACAGGTGATGGAAGGATAGAGAGGCTTTTTATTGTATAGCTTTGTATACTTTTGATTTTTGATTCTTTCAAATGTATTACTTATTTAAAAACCCAAATAGATAATTTTAAACAAGGAACAAAAAGGAAAAGAAAGAATATGAAGAAGAACTGTCAGAGGGATGAGGACTTAAATTATGTCTAAACTTATGAAGAGCCCTAAGTAACATATCTTATCTAAGTGTCTCCACAATCAGTGTTAATTACCATATTGTTAACTCAATTGCAAAGACAAACAATAAATGAATGGATTGTGCCACAATATAGTTCACTCATGATTCAAAGACGTGGCTGTAATTTGCAAAAGAGAAGACTGAATTAGTAGCCGATTTTTCCAGAATGACAAAGAATTAGTCAATGAAAGAGTAACACAATTCACTACTCCCTAGACTTAATGATGGTTGAAAAGCACTTTATAGTTTGCAGACTGCTTTCACATATATTTCACATATATTATCTCATTTGATCTATCTTTTTTTTTTTTTTTTTAAGAGACAGAGTCTCACTCTGTCACCCAAGCTGGAGTGCAGTGGCACAATCACAGTTTACTACAGGCTTGAACTCCTGGGCTCAAGTGATCCTCCCACCTCAGCCTCCTGAGTAGCAAGGACTACAGGTGCACACCACCATACCTGGCTAATTAAAAAAAATTTTTTTTTGTAGGAGTGGGGTCTCACTGCATTGCCTAGGCTAGTCTTGAACTCCTGGCCTCAAGCAATTCTCCTATCTCAGCCTCCCAAAGTGCTGGTATTAAAAATGTGAGCCACTATGCCTGGCCTGATCCATTTTTATAAAAACATTATGTGATATACAGGACAGAAACTTCTATTTTTATTTTACAAATGAGAAATGGAAATAAAGAGAAGATGAATACTTGCTGATGATCTCAACCACTAGAACATGATATGTGAAATTGGGACTAGCTTGAGAAATGGGAGGCATGTGGGCTCTCAGTCATTGGACTTCTCCAGTCACTGGACTCCTTAGAAGTACTTACAGTGTTTGAATTCTTTTACTTCTGCTTTTTACCCTGACTTTATTGCTCAATTGTTAATTTTTCTCTACTCTGGCCCAGGGGTTTAGCTGAATTTCTGACTCATCTTGTTTCTTCATAGCAAAAGGCATAGAAAAAAATTCTTTTTTCTCTTCCATCCATTCCATCTTAAATGTTAATGTATATAAGAATCACAAAGAAGGCTTATTAAAATGCGGATTCCTGGTACCTCTTTCCAAAGGTCCTAGATCCTGACCTACCGGGTCATCAATGGAGGCCAGGAATGTATTTTTTCATAAGCATATGACTGATACAGGCAGTCTGACCCTAAATAATATGTTCAACAACTGAGACTATTGTTAACTAGTAACTCTGCATGGCTAACTTAAATCAAAGAGGCTTCCCAGATCCCCTTGCAAGCTCATTATTGCTACTGCAAAGAGGCAAAGAAGAGGAGCTGGGAATGATGATTAGCCCCTAGTGAGTCCAGAGAAGCCCATGGGGACAGCACGCCATGCTAATATTTGCCTGGCATTCAGGAGAAGACATAAAATTAAATAAAAATGAAACAGATTTATATCCTTTACCTCTGAAATTCTGAAAGCATAAGATTAAAGTTGTCTTAGGGGGCCTGAATAAGCTGCCTCTTTGCTTCTAAGGAGAATTTCAAGTATTGACCATGTCTACCAAAGACTTAAGTGGTTTGAGATTTGGTTACCCTGGTGACTGCCTGCTCCCTCTGCAGTCCTTTGAGATCTGGCAGGGCACATCTCCTTATAGCTGCCCAGTTCCACCGCTGGAAGAGGGAACAGAAACAGCAGAGGCCTCTTCATGGCAACTCTTGTTTACATAACTTTCTCCTCACTCCAGTTCTGGGGAAGCCCCGAGTGTGGCTTCTTTGAGAGTTTTGGCCAACATCTATCATTCTTCAGCTGCCCTCTCCATAAGAGATTATTTTGTGAAAGCTGCTTTAAAATTATGTAAAATGGCTTAATGCCTAAAGCACACATTTGTCATCTGCTAAAGGCTTTTATAGTTTTACATAACTTACTCAGTGTTTTTAACTTTGTACTTATGACCCAAGGCAATTATTCCAAAGGACACACTTTTATTAATTGAAATAATACATACTTTATAGATGTTCTAAAAATGTGGTGATTTAAAGTTTAAATGGTGTGCTGAGTCATTCTAGAATACTCACAAAGCCCACCTCGGTAAAAGCCAAGTGGAAAAATCTAGAGGGAGAACGAAACTAATGAAAAATTCGGTAATGGTACACTAGGTGAGATCACAGAAACAATGGGGAGAATTGTGAGAGAAGTCTCATGGGTTTTAGAAAGACATATCACCAGAAATTTCATTTGCTAATTGCTTTTCCTTGAATCAAAGATTAGCAAGTGTCAATATAGCTTCTTGCCGTGTCTTTCAGTAGAGCATGTCCTCTACAAAAGTAGGTGTCGGCCGGGCGCGGTGGCTCAAGCCTGTAATCCCAGTACTTTGGGAGGCCGAGACGGGCGGATCACAAGGTCAGGAGATCAAGACCATCCTGGCTAAC
>NW_012114455.1:5621554-5624765 GCF_000951035.1 Colobus angolensis palliatus | reverse complement strand
AAAACTAGGAGACAGGTGGGAAGTTTGGAAAGCTGTAACTGTAGCTGCTGCCTCCTAATTACAGACCAGAACTACCAATCGTGATTTCCAAGGTAGAGACATATTCTATATCTGAGCACCAAAATAGTAGCCACTAGTCACACGGGACTACTGAGCACTTGCTTGTGCCTTGTGTGACTGAGAAAGTAAATTTTTTTTTTTTTTTTTTGTAGGGGCAGGGTCTCAACATGTTACCCAGACTGGTCTCCAACTCCTGAGCTCAAGCAATCCTCCCGCTTTGGCCTCACAAAGTGCTGGGATTACAGCATGACCAAGGAAGTGAATTTTAAATTTTATTTAATTGTGATGAATTTTAACTAAAATAGCTACATTCAACTAGTGGATACTGTATTGGACAGTGCAGTTCTAGACTTTCAGGTGACTTTTCTAGATATTAGATGTCAAGTCCAAATTTCTTTTTTTTTTTTTTTTTTTTTTGAGACGGAGTCTCGCTCTGCCGCCCAGACTGGAGTGCAGTGGCCGGATCTCAGCTCACTGCAAGCTCCGCCTCCTGGGTTTAGGCCATTCTCCTGCCTCAGCCTCCCGAGTAGCTGGGACTACAGGCGCCTGCCACGTCGTCCGGCTAGTTTTTTGTATTTTTTAGTAGAGATGGGGTTTCACCGTGTTAGCCAGGATGGTCTCGATCTCCTGACCTCGTGATCCTCCCGTCTCGGCCTCCCAAAGTGCTGGGATTACAGGCTTGAGCCACCGCGCCCGGCCACCAAATTTCTTTACTGGTGGAGTACAGCAACCTTCACCTTAACCAATTCCTGAGCTTGAACCCAGAGTAAAAGAAGTAGGTGGTTGAAAAGTGAAAGGGTGGAGAGAAAAAAAAACACCTTAATCTATTATTAAGATGGAAGGACGACATGTATACAATTCTAAACCAAGTAGATAAAAAAGAAAAATGTAGTTGATCATCTCAACATTTGGTGTCTATACTAGACCAACAAACTATTTTGCTTTTTTTTTTTTTCCCTTAACTGAATGGAGCGAACTGGCAGATGGATTTAACATTCTGTAGTACGGTGAAATATAAATGAAAAACAAACACCAGGCAGGCCTAAGTGGATGTGGATTAAATTAAATATTTACACCCTACACAGCAGATCTTTTATAAAGAGCAAGTTTATAAACCAGGAGCTTCAGTAATAAAAGGGGGTATGAATGGTTTTATTTATATCAACCTGCTGTTTGACACCTAGGCCACTGGCAATATATCCCAGCTGCCAGCAGGTGATTTAAGTATCACAAAATAGAGTTATCCAGTTTGTGTGTGTGTGTGTGTGTGTGTGTGTGTGTTTGATGGAGTCTTGCTCTGTCGCCCAGGATGGAGTACAGTGGCATGATCTCGGCTCACTGCAACCTCTGCCTCCTGGGTTGAAGCGATTCTCCTGCCTCAGCCTCCCAAGTAGCTGGGACTACAGACATGCACCACAAAACGTGACAATTTTTTTGTATTTTTAGTAGAGACGGGGTTTCACCCTGTTGGTCAGGCTAGTCTCTAACTCCTGACCTCAAAAGATTTACCAGTCTCGGCCTCCCAAAGTGTTGGAATTACAGGCGTGAGCCACTTCAGCCAGCCTTCAATTGTTTTAAAACTGCACTTGTATGTATACATAAACACAAAAGATGAGAGTTATGTACACCAAAAATGTCTATAGTTGTTATTTCTATTATTTTAGTTAGGTTATTGTTACTATTGCCTTTATAATTTTGTTTTCTCCAGATTTTTGGCGTTGAGCTGAAACTTTTTTTTTTCTGAGACAGGGTCTTGCTCTGTTACCCAAGCTGGAGTGCAGTGGCTTGATCAATGCTCACTGTAAAGTTGAACTCCTGGGCTCAAGTGACACTCCTGCCTCAGTTTCCTGAACAGCTAGGATGTCTGGTTATTTTTTTTTTTTTTTTTGTAGAGAAAAGGATCTCACTATGTTGCTGAGACTAGACTTGAACTCCTGGCCTCAAGTGATCCTCCCACCTTTGCCTCCCAAAGCCCTGGGATTATGGGCCAAGGCAAATGGCCCTAAAACATTTCTTAAGAACACATTTTTTCAATAGAGAAAAGCATAGAAAATGATATAGTAAACACTCAGGTGCCTACCATCAAGATTGAACAGTTAGTTGTTCATAGTTCGTTATATTTGTTTTACACATTTCTTTTTTTGAAGAAAGAAAACACTATAGCTATAGCTGAAGCCCCTCGTGTACCCTTCCCCAGTGCCATTGCACTTTCTCCCCAGGAGCAACCTTTAATGTGAATTTAGAATGTTTTCCTATCTTTTTTCCTATCCATTGCAGGTGAGAGACTTTGTACCCCGATGCCCTGCCTCTCACAGTGTCTTAGGTAGCCCTGGTCTTAGGTTTTCACTCTGCCCCAAGAGCTGCCATTCTAAGTACTTTTCCTACGCACGTGTGTGTGTGTGTGTGTGTGTTTATTTTTATATATATATGCATTTATTGTGCATTTTAAAACACACAAAGCATGTATATATGTTATATATGCATATATATGTAATATACACATATATATTACAAAAGCATATATATAAGTAATATAGATAAGAAGAAACATATGCTTTGTGTGTTTATTTTATTTTGTTTTATTTTTTTAATAGAGTTTCATTCTTGTCGCCCAGGCTGGGATGCAATGGCATGATCTCAGCTCATTGCAACCTCTGCCTCTGAGGTTCGAGCGATTCTCCAGTCTCAACCTCCCGAGTATCTGGGATTACAGGCACCCGCCACCATGACCAGCCAACTTTTTTGTGTGTTTTTAGTAGCAAGGGGGTTTTGCCATGTTGGCCAGGATGGTCTCGAACTCCTGGCCTCAGGTGATCCACCTGCCTTGGCCTCCCAAAGTGCTGGGACTACAGTCGTGAGCCATCATGCCCGGTCTGTGTGTTTAAATATATGTGTATGTGTGTGTGTATGTATATATATATATACATATATATATATACACGAACATCATGTAGTCCTGCTTTGTGTGTTTAAAAATGCACAATAAATTATATTGCATGTGTTTCTGCAATTACTCTTTTCATTCAATTTTATGTTTCTGAAAGATGTTAAAACACATACACATATCTTAATTAGAAAAATTATTTTTTGAAAAGGCCGGGAGCGGCCGGGTGCGGCGGCTCAAGCCTGTAATCCCAGCACTTTGGGAGGC
>NW_012114455.1:5616638-5620639 GCF_000951035.1 Colobus angolensis palliatus | reverse complement strand
GGGAGGTTGCAGTGAACTGAGGTCTTGCCATTGCACTCCAGCCTGGGCAACAGAGTGAGAAAAGAAAAAGAAAAATTATGTTTTAAAAGGTGTTCCATCAAAAACCACCAGCATGGCCAGGTGTGGTGGCTCATGCCTATAATCCTGGCACTCTGGGGGGCCAAGGCAGGCGGATTGCCTAAGCTCAGGAGTTGGAGACCAGTCTGGGCAACACGGTGCAACCCTGTCTCTACTAAAACACAAAAGCTTAGCCGGGCATGGTGGCTTGTATCTGTAGTCCCAGCTAATCGGAAGGCTGAGGCAGGAGAATCGCTTGAACCCCGGAGACAGAGGTTGCAGTGAGTCGAAATCGCACCACTGCACTCCTGCCTCCTGGGCGACAGAGTGAGACTCCATCTCCAGAAAAAAAAAATAAGAAGAATAATAATGAATAAAATAATAATGATAATAAAAGGAAACTTTTTTCTAGAACCCTATGGTGTGTATCTTCACGTCGCCTCATTTGAGCTTCCTGAGAAGTTTAGGAAGCAGGTATTATTAGTAATCCCACCTACCAGATGGAGAAACATCATTCAAGAAGTTGAGACTTGCCCAAGGCTAAATAGTTAACAAGAGGCTGAACCTGAAATCACACCCTGGCTTTCACTCCCTGGCTTTGCAGGTGGGAGATTTTGCACCCCGCCAATGCACTGCCTCTCACAGTGCCTTGGGTAGCTCCAGCCTGGGGTTTTCATTTTGCCCTAAGAACGGTCAGTGGAGAGTAAAATGTTGTGCAAACTTCTCCCTTGCTGACCAACAAAAGGCAAGAGTCAAGAAATCAGGAAGAGGGAAGAGAAACAGAGCAAATGAGGAAAACAGAAAGAGGAAATAACAAGCTGGAGCATTGGTGGCTCTGTGGTAAAAAGAGAGGAAAATATAAATGGAGAGAAAATGGTCATTTTGGTCAAGTATAAAAGACAGACCCAGGTTGCTGAAGATTGAGAAGAGAATCTTTCAGTACCTCCGCTGGGAACCCCAGGGTTGGAGGGTGGGGCTGGGAGTAACTTCACTTCCCCTAGAGCAGAGTTTCCCAAAATGTAGCAGATACCAAAGATAATTTTAGATATTACAATAACAGGCATTAGTTGAATGGCAGGGTACAACAATGACATCTTTTGAAATTGTTTTAATTCTTCTCTCCCCAATTGACTGAACAGTCTGAATCAAGTGGAGTAGCAAAAGAAATATTTTGTTTTCTTTAACTACCACCTTCCACCACACTCAATCTCTCACTCCTTATACGAAAGAAAGATTATTCCCTCTTTCCAAATATTTCCCATATTCTTGGTAAGCCCTTAACTTGAAGAAAGGTAAGTTTCCCTTAACTACCTCTTGGGCAGAGCCCATAAATGTCTGATCAGTTTTAGTTACCAGAAAAAGCCAGTGTAGTTTAAATTTTTAATTTCGTATCCAAATTAGTGTTTGCCTGGTGCCCTCCTGCATCCTTCCAGGTTCCTTTCTCCTCCGCGGGAGGGAACACACGCCTCGCCTCCACAAGAGATGCCCTGCGGTCCTCTCTGGGCTGCACGGCCCCTCCCTGGCTACTGACGCCCGCTTGTCCAGGAATCCGAGTTCTGACTCTCACAGCAATGTGAGGGTGAGTTCTTTGGTGAGCTGTGCAGTTCATTGACATGGGAGAGTGGCCGGGGCTTGACCACTTCAACTGTCCCTCAGCTCCCATTCCTAGGGGTCACGATTAGGATCGCACACATCCCAACTCCACGGGGTGCACACTGGGCTCCCCCGGTCCCCTCACACTCCACAGGCTGCGAGCTGCTTACTTCCGACTATCCCAGTCTCAGCAATTCTCCCAGGCCCCTCACTGAACCTCCAAGTCATGCTGCCTCCCACCTGACCCCAACCCCTACCCCCAGCGTCTCCAGCTCCACTTCCACGGACTCTGGATGATAATGAAGCTGCAGGAGCAGCCGAGGCGTAGTGATAAGCCCTGAGGAGGTGTCTGGCCTCAGTCTTCCAGCTCTGCGGAATAGCAGGGAATGCAAAAGCCCTTCTCTGTTCTCAACCTTGGACCCCAGTCTCCGGTGTGATTACATCTAGCATGGCTAAGCCGCCTCTCTCACGCTTAGCCTCCTTTCTGTGCCTACTCAGAGACAGAGCAAGCCTTCTTGAGGCAACAGCATCTATCCACAAACTAAGACCATTTGGCCTTCCTCATGCTTATTTTCACTGTACACTGTACAGTCATGCGTTGCTGAACAACAGGATATGTCTGGGAAATGCATCATCAGGTGATTTCACCATTGTTCAAACATCCTAGAGTTCACTTACACAAACCCAGATGGCACAGCCTACTACACATCCAGGCTGTATGATATAGCCTATGATTCCCAGGCTACAATCCTGCATGTTTACAGCACGGTGCTGAATACTGCAGGCAATTGTAACACAATGGTAAGTATTTGTGTATCTAAACATAGAAAAGGTACAGTAGAAATGCAATATGAAAGATTTTTTTGTTAAAGGAACACCTGTCTAGGCACTTTCCATAATTGGAGCTTACAGGACTGGAAGTTGGGTAAGTCAATGAGTGGGCAGTGAGGCGATGTGAAGGCCTGGGACATTCAGTGCACTACACTTAGGCTACATTAAATTTATTTTAAAAATGTTCTTTCTTCAATAATACATTACCTTTTTAAAATTTTTTTAAATTTTTAATTTTTTATTTGAGACGGAGTCTTGCTCTGTAGTCCAGACTGGACTGCAGTGGCACGATCTTGGCTCACTGCAACCTCTGCCTCCCGGGTTCAAGTGATCCTCCTGCCTTAGCCTTCCCAGCAGCTAGGATTACAGGTGGCCACTACCACATCCAGCTAATGGTTGTATTTTTAGTAGAGACGGGGTTTCAACATGTTGGCCAGGTTGGTCTCGAACTCCTGACCTCAAGTGATCCTCCCGCCTTGGCCTCCCAAAGTGCTGGAATTACAGGTATGAGCCACCGCGCTGGGCTAAGCTTTTTTTTGGACAGGAAGTAGGATTTATTAATGAGCATTAGGAGGGGACAGCACAGTGGAAGCTCTCATGAGCTCAGAGTCCGATACTTGTCCAGGGGGCCGCAAGAGGGGATATATCGGACCCCACAGTCATCAGGGATGAGCCACTTCTCAGCCACGTGTCTTCGAATTCATCCGAATCGAAGGTGGTAAAGCCCAGTCTCCCACACCTGGGTCTTCTGGCGCCTGGAACCTGTCCTTGGCCCTGCACAGTCGCGTGCTCCGTGTTCCGCGGCCTGGTGTGGACGCATTTGACGATCCGGGCCCTGTGAACCTGACCCCGGCCGCGGGGGTTTTCCACAGGCACCTGCAGGCGTGTCTGGAGCCTGCAGCCCCAGCGCAGGACGAGACCTTGTATTGAGGCTGACGATGAAGGGGTGGGGAAGCCCTAGGGAGGGGAAAGCTTCCCTGCCGCCACTTTGACCGTGCGCTTGGCATAAATGTGCGCAGCTTCCCGGGCTGCAGAGTGAAGCTGCTCGCGTTCGTCCGACACCAGGTGGCCGCAGAGAGGTATCTCACCCTGTGGCCAGAGGGGGAAGGCTTTTGCCTTCTTCCTTCCCAGGTCAAAGATACACATGTTGGCATCAGGGACCCCCCAGTCCCCAGCAGAAGCGAGGCTTGGGGGGCAAACTCGTTCTTGCAATTCCAGCAACCCCGGGGGGTGCGGCCCGTGGCAACGCCGAGGTTTCCCGGGGCGCAGAAGGGAAGGACCCTCTGTAATCTTACGTGAGCACCATGGCATACGCGACCTGTCGTTGACTGAAACTTTATCTGGCGCGTGACTGTAGTGACTTTCCATTTACCATAGAGATCTGTTTTTTTATTTGTAAGGTTTTGTGTTTGTTTTTTGAGACAGGGCCTCACTCTGTCACCCAGGCTGGAGTACAGGGGCGTGATCGTGGCTCACTGCAACCTCGATCTCCCGGGCTGAAGCAGTCCTCCCACCTCAGC
>NW_012114455.1:5612441-5615590 GCF_000951035.1 Colobus angolensis palliatus | reverse complement strand
GCCTCAGCCTTCCAAAGTGCAGGGATTACAGGTGTGAGCCACCATGCCCAGCGAGGTATAATTTCTACACCAAATAATGTCACAATTTTAAGTGTACTATTCAATAACTTTTAGTCGATCTACAGTTGTGCACCCCTCACCACAATCCAATTTTAGAACATTTCCATCACCCCAAAAAGATCTCTCATGCCCATTTGTTCTTCCTCTCCTGTTTCCCAGCCCCAGGAAAAGCTAAGCTAGTTTAAGTCTCCCTAGTTTTGCCTTTCCTCATGTAAATGGCCTCATACAATATGTCATCTTTTTTGTCTGGCTTCTTTCACTTAGCATAATGTTTTTGCAGTTCAGTTATGAATAATGCTGTTATGAACATTCACACCAAGTCTTTGTGTGGACATATGTTTTCATTCCTCTTGGGTAGATGCCCAGGCATAGAATTGCTGGGTTGTATGGTAAATTTATGTTTAACTTTTTAAGAAACTGCCAAACTGTTTTCGAAAGTGGCTGCACCATTTTACATTTCTACCAGCAAAGCATGAGGGTGCCAGGTGCTGTACATCTATTATTTTGAATACATGTGTGTGGGCATTTCATAACCACTGTTTTAGAGGTGAGAAACCTGTGGTTGCAAGAGGTTAACTAACTTGCAGGAGGTCATTCAGCCTGACAAAGCCAGTATTCAACCCTATCTAGTTCCAAATCCCATCCCTTGCTGCTGTGGACTGGCTCTGTGCCGGGTGTTTGTGCTGCTTGATAGGGCTGGGGGAGGGCACTGCAGTAACTCTGCTTCTAGCTTACTCTGTGGATCCACCCAAGTGATCAGGGGAATAATGGAGCCTGTGGCCAGGGAAAACAGAAGGAGGGCTAGTCTTTTTGGACCAGATACCAAGCCCCAACAATGATTTACATAACTCAATGGTCCCTCTTTTTTTTTTTTTTTTTTTCAATACAGAATTTTGCTCTTGTTGCCCAGGCTGGAGTAAATGGTGCAATCTTGGCTCACTGCAACCTCTGCCTCCTGGGTTCAAGCAATTCTTCTGTCTCAGCCTTCCGAGTAGCTGGGATTACAGGCAAGCACTACCATGTGCAGCTAACTTTTTTTTTTTTTTTTGAGATGGAATCTTGCTCTGTCACCCAGGCTGGAGTGCAGTGGTGAGATCTCGGTTCACTGCAACCTCCACCTCCCGGATTCAAGCAATTCTCTGCCTCAGCCTCCTGAGTAGCTGAGATTACAGGCAACCACCACCACGCCCGGCTAATTTATATATTTTTTAGTAGAGTCGGGGTTTTTCCATGTTGGTCAGACTGGTCTTGAACTCCCGACCTCAGGTGATCTGCCCACCTCAGCCTCCGAAAGAGCGGGGATTACAGGCATGAGCCACCGCACCTGACCATCTCTTTATGTTTGGAATGAAACTTCAGTCCAGGTCAACCAGTGACACAGCAAAGGAATAAGCTGAGCACTATAAAGAGTCCCCATCACTGTGGACTTTGACAGCCTCATAATCACTTGACTGGCCACAGAACAGGGAGAGGAGATTTTTGCTTTCCACTGTCTCTGAGTCAGCAAGTAGTTAGTTACTGAAATCACATCCGCTAACAAGTCCAGGCAACTGCTGACTGCATTGTTCCCGTTGCCTTGTTTTGTATGGCTGGCCAAAACACAAACAGCAGGGTGTGTAAATTGATTATATAAAAACATGGGAAATGACATAGTCAAATTGAAAACATCAAGCAAAACGTATTGCTTTCTATAATCTTTATCTTCAGCAGGATTTTAATATAAGCCTATCTTCTCTTATCCATATCTTTCTATATCACTGTCTCTAGGGGGACTAGGTTAGGGTAAATAAGCATGGAGTTGGCATTTTCACTCATCTGTCCTTGACAGCACGGGCTGTGTCTTGTTCAGCTTCGTATTCCCCGCAGTGCATAGCATGACCTTGTGTAACATTGACCTTCTTCCTATACCTTGCTTGGACTATTGTCATCTGTCTCCCAGCAGCCATCCTCCATCCATAGCTCCTCTATCCAGGCCATTTTCTACACTTCCTTTTGAATTGTCTTTCTAATATGCATCTTTTATTCAAGAATAAATGATGACATTTTATTATTTTATTTTTATTTTTAGAGACAGGGTCTTGTTCTGTTGCCCAGGCTGGAGGGCAGTGGCGTGATCATAGTGCACTGCAGCCTACACCTCCTGGGTAAGAGTGATCCACCCGCCTCACCCCAACTCCCATCCCCTAATAGCTGGGACTACAGGTGTACTCCACCACACTCAGCTAATTTTTCAAAATTTTTTTCCTTTTTTATTTTTTGCAGAGACAGGGTCCCACTATGTTGCCTAGGGTGGTCTTAAAGTCCTGGCTCAAGTGTTCTTCCTGCCTCAGCCACCCAAAGCCCTGGGATTACAGGCATGAGCCACTGCACCTGGCCAATGACATTTTATTATTTGATTAGATTCATGGTGCTACAAATATAACAAAGCTGATACCAAACATGTCTGCGTATTTTAAAGATGCCTATTGATCTATGGGATGGCCAAAATAAAAGAAAAAGTATTTTAAGGCTATCAATTGCTGTGAAAGAAAGTCCATATTCTTTACCAGATCATTATATAACCTGGCTTGCTGACCTACAGCTTTGTTTTTCACCATTCTCTTCCCCTTTCTGCTCTTTCTGGAAGGACCACTATTCATTCTTCCTGTGTTTTTCAGATCTGCCTCAGGCCTGGATATAGAACAAGTGTTCAGTAAATATTTCTTGTTAGATTGAGAGTTGCTTTGACCTGCTAAGAGCTATATTAATTCCATAAGCCTTCAAAGGAGACTTCTAAGTCCTAGGACATTCTTCATAGCAGAGGAGGTGTGAGAATGGTGAAGAAATGACTACCTATTTTTACTCTTCTCAGAGCAGAATCACTGATTCATTCAACCTATGTCTTGAATGTTTTTAAAGGTCAAATCTTTGTTTTGAAATTGTACAAATGGGTTGGGCACAGTGGCTCACGCCTGTAATCCCAGCACTTTGGGGGGCCGAGGGAAGTGGATCACCTTAAGTCAGGAGTTCGACACCAGCCTGACCAACATGGAGAAACCGCGTCTCTACTGAAAATACAAAATTAGCTGGGCGTGGTGGCACACGCCTGT
>NW_012114455.1:5609141-5611596 GCF_000951035.1 Colobus angolensis palliatus | reverse complement strand
TTAGCAGTTCCGCCAATACTATGTACTGGGAATTGGATGAATCAAAACTATTAAGAGAATCAAAAAATTTAGCCAGTTTCAAATTAGCATATGCATTTGTAAATTTAATGATATATTAATGAGCTTACAATCATACTGTTTTATGCTATTATATGTATGCCAGCCATATAAGCAAGTTGACATAACAGAATTTTTATCAGACCCTTTGATTATATACATATAGACAGTATTTAAAAATTAAACGAGGTACAAAAAAACTAGGAAAAATATTTGTAGCTAATTTGACAAGAGTTAGTATAATGTTATACAAAAAAGCTATTAAGATAAAACACTGTTTCCAACAGTGCAGATGGGCAAAAGGCATGAAAAGACAAAGGGGTTAATATGATTAACAGAAAACATGGAAAAGTTATTCAATTTCAACTTCACCAGAAATCAGTATACCAGGTTTTGCTAAGCAAATTAGCCAAAGTTAAAGAAAGAACTAGTGACATCATCCAAAGCTTCTAAGTATGTGATAAAACAAGGAACTGATATATGTTTGATGGCAATATAAAATTTGTACAATCCTCCAGTGTGGCAGTAAGTATATGCAAGGATCTTAAAAATGTTCATGCTTTTTGGTAATTTAACTTCTGGAATCTATACTTAGGGAATGATCCTAAATGAGAAAAAAATATACATTATGCAGAAAGACATTTGTCAAAATATTGTTTATGGTTGCAAACCACCTGAATATTGAACAGTAGGAGAACACAAGATAAATTATTGTATATTTATTTGAGGATATATTTATATAAATAGATATGATATGTTTATCAAATATTTATTTGAGCAAATATGAATCAACATGGACAACTTCCATAATCAAAATGCTGAGAAGGAAATGAAAGCAAGTTGTAGAATACTTTATACATTTCATGGTACTAATTATATAAAGCTTAAAACATGCAAATAATATTACATATTACTTAGCAATATATACATATGTGGTAAAAGTATAAAGAGTAGGCTGGGCCTGGTGATTCACACCTGTAATCCTAGCACTTTGGGAGGTGAGGCGGGCAGATTGCCTGAGCTCAGGAGTTAGAGACCAGCCTGAGCAACACGGTGAAACCCTGTCTCTACTAAAATACAAAATAAATTTGCTGGGTGTGGTGGCGTGCGCCTATGGTCCTAGCTGCTTGGGAAGCTTAGGCAGGAGAATTGCTTGAGCCTGGGAGACAGAAGTTGCAATGAGCCCGGATCGGGCCACTGCACTCCAACTTGGGCGACAGAGCGAGACTTTGTCTTAAAAAAAAAAAAAAAAAAGTATAAAGAAATGCATGGGCTGAATAATCACCAAATTTCAGAAAGTGGTTACATATGTTAGAGATGGAGGAAGCTGCAAATGAGGATGATTACACAGAGGGTATCAGCTACACTGACAATGTTTTATTTCTTAAGCTCTGTGGGATACATGGATGTTCATTCCATTATTCTTTTTCTATTTTTGTATATCTTAAATCTTTCATGGTAAATTTACAACATTATGTAGCTATAAAATAGTTCCATGGAAAGTCAATATAGTAACACGGAAAAAGGTGCCTTCGCTGGGGGAGGCGGGGCATGCCGGGCCGCGCGCGGGCTGCAGGGAACGGGGCGGAGCACGGCCGCGCCGGCGCATTGAGGGAAGCGGCAACCGCTGTCACGGACGTGTTCCTCATGATTCGGCGCCGTAAGGCCGCCATCTTCACTGATGCCGAGGAGTCCAGCACGGTATTCGAGCTGAAGCGCATCGTGGAGGGAATCCTCAAGCGGCCTCACGACGAGCAGCGGCTGTAGAAGGACGACCAGCTCTTGGATGATGGCAAGACACTTGGCGAGTGTGGCTTCACCAGCCAAACAGCACGGCCACTGGCTCCAGCCACAGTGGGGCTGGCCTTCCGGGCAGACGACACCTTTGAGGCCCTGTGCATCGAGCCGTTCTCCAGCCTCAAAGTTGTTATATGTTACTAAGAAAGGAGAATTGTTGGTTTACTTTTCTGTGTTAAGTTTCAGAAGTTGGCAACAATTCCTGATGGGTATCAATAAATCTCGTGTAAGTCAATCATAATGAGCAAGTGAGAAGAAAAATAAGGCAAACGTATTTGGAAAAACAATGATGATCCTGTCCCTACTGGAATAATAAAATGTATTTGTTTTACCTATTTTAATACCTGTTTATAATACGGCTTTGCATGCCTAAAGATGAAAGAAAAGGCAGTATTTCACAGTTTTGAAGATAAGGCAACAGTGACATTTTAAAAAAAAGGACCAGGCTGGGCGCCGTAGCTCATGCCTGTAATCCCAGCACTTTGGGAGGCTGAGGTGGGCGGATCAAGAGGTCAGGAGATCAAGACAATCCTGGCTAACATGGTGAAACCCCGTCTCTACTAAAAATACAAAAAAATTAGCTAGGCGTGGTGGCACGCGC
>NW_012114455.1:5591812-5609091 GCF_000951035.1 Colobus angolensis palliatus | reverse complement strand
TCTACTAAAAATACAAAAAAATTAGCTAGGCGTGGTGGCACGCGCTTGTAGTCCCAGCTGCTTGGGAGACTGAGGCAGGAGAATGGCGTGAACCTGGGAAGGTGGAGCTTGCAGTGAGCCAAGATCGCGCCACTGCACTCTAGCCTGGGCAACAGAGCAAGACTCTGTCTCACACAAAAAAAAAACAAGCATCACCAGTTTCTATCTATGTCTGCACTTGGGGACAGATGGCATTTTATTAAATTCCTACAAAGCAAGTCTATAAATTGGGTGGATGGAATAAACACAAAAATTTGGAAATTCAGAGAGCCTCGTGATGTATGACATTGGCAAAAATCAACTTCAGATCTCTAAATAGTGGTGAGTGCTGTAGCTTTTCATCTCATGGATACACTGTTAATTTGAAGTGTGGCAGGCTGGGCATGGTGGCTCAAGCCTGTAATCCCAGCACTTTGGGAGGCTGAGGCAGGCGGATGACGAGGTCAGGAGTTCGAGACCAGCCTGGGCAACATGGTGAAACCTCATCTCTACTAAAAATACAAAAATTAGCCACACGTGGTGGTGGGCACCAGTAGTCCCAGCTACTCAGGAGGCTGAGGCAGGATAATCACTTGAGCCCGGGACGCGGAGGTTGCAGTGAGCTGAGATTGCACCACTGAACTCCAACCTGGGTGACAGAGCGAGACTCCATCTCGACAACAACAACAAAAAGAATATCACTGTCTTTTTAGTCTTCTCATAGGCTTTATTGCCATATGTGCTGGAAAAATCCATCCAAATTTTTTCATCTGATTTGCATGAGCAATATCTATTTCTGAGGATTATTCATGGATTACCCATAAATATTCAGAAAAATGTTCCTGTAGATCTTAATCTTTGCTATATTTGGCTTAGGGTTTTGTTTTCTAAAAAATTTTCCATTTCCTTTCTCCCATTCACCATAAGATTCTTCCTAGTTTACCATTTGGTCAGCCACGATATTTGCAATCTCACTTGGATCAAATGGGACTATGTATATGAAAGGCTCTGTGTGTTGTAGAACACTATACAAAAAGATGGGTTTTACTCAAGATAAAAATATTTTGTCCTGTATTGAGTTTTTAAAATTAAGCTTTAAGTAAACAACAAAAAAGATGTCTGAATGTTTCATCAGTGAAAATTCTTAGAAAGTATTTTCAATGCTGGCCGGGCGCGGTGGCTCAAGCCTGTAATCCCAGCACTTTGGGAGGCCGAGGCGGGCCGATCACGAGGTCAGGCGATCGAGACCATCCTGGCTAACACGGTGAAACCCCGTCTCTACTAAAAAATAAAAAAAAAAAAAAAAAAAAATTAGTCGGGCGTGGTGGCGGTGCCTGTAGTCCCAGCTACCGGGGAGGCTGAGGCAGGAGAATGGTGTGAACCTGGGAGGCGGAGCTTGTAGTGAGCCGAGATCGTGCCACTGCACTCCAGCCTGGGCAACAGAGCAAGACTATGTCTCAAAAAAAAAAAAAAGAAAGTATTTTCTATAATGTTTTCTGGGAGCTGTCATTTAAAACACGAATCATTCATATCTTCTTAGCCTACTCTACTAAAGGTTTTGTGCTTGTTTTTGTTTTTCTCTTTACATTTTCCTTTCCAGTACTACTTCTCCACTCTTGTTTGTAAGGAAAGCAAGCAAACCACTGGCCCAAAGTCTACAACTGTTTTTCTCTTCCATCCCTATTATGTTCTTTTGTCATTTCCCCTATTATTGTTCAGCTAGCCATCAAGCCAAATTATAAACAAAATTATAAAAGATGGCAAAAAGCCACCGTTTGTTTAAAACAGGCTGGAAAGCAACCTTCTCCAACAAACAGGTAGCAATCCAGCACAAGTGAACACACACAAAGGGGCCACTGGGCTGTGACCCATTAACTCTCTTGGGACCAACTGGTGCGATCAGAGGAAAGAGAATCACAGATTGCTCAGTTCGATCAGAGGAAAGAGAATCACAGATTGCTCAGTTGTGTTTCCTGCTGTCAGTGAGGAGTAGAGAGAATCAAAACTAGGCTTGGCAAGTGAACAGACCATAGGCAAAGTGGTGGAACCAGTCAAGCGTGTCTGGGGCAGAAACCTTGACCTCAGGATTCCAGAAATCATTTCTAACAATCGAATCATCTCACACATCTCATTTTTTGAAGGATCAAGTTAAGTGCATAGTAGGCTCATGAACTTGTATTTTTCTTTGGCATTTCCTGTAATTATTGTTACTATTTAGGGAAAACTATTAATTTGTGTTTATTTTGTGTCTAGTCACCAAACTCTCTTGTAGACTTAATTGTATACTCTGCATGTAACGATAATTTTGTTTTCTCTTTTCTAATAATTATCTCTTATTTTTGTTCTGTATTTTACTGCATTGGTTTGAACTTCCAAGGCAGTACTGTTTGTTTGTTTGCTTGTGGAGACAGGGTTTCACTTTGTTGCCCAGGCTGAATGCAGTGGTATAACCATACCTCACTACAGTCTCACACTCATGGGCTGAAGCAATCCCAGCCTCAGCCTCCAGAGTAGCTACCACTACAGGTATGTGCTACCATGCCTGGCTAATTTTTCAATGTTCTGTAGAGAGTGGGGTGTAGCTATGTTGCCCAGGCTGGTCTTGAATCCTTGGGTCTCAATCAATCTTCCTACCTTAGCCTCCCAAAGTGTTGGGATTACAGTCATGAGCCATTGTGTTCAGGCTCAAGGCAGTGTTAAATAATTGCAATATATGGGGCATCGTTGTCACCCCCTTTTTTTTTTTTTTTGAGACGGAGTCTCGCTCTGTTGCCCAGGCTGGAGGGCAGTGGCGCAATCTCGGCTCACTGCAAGCTCTGCCTCCCTGGTTCATGCCGTTCTCCTGCCTCAGGCTCCCGGGTAGCTGGGACTACAGGCACCCACCACCATGCCCGGCTAATTTTTTTGTATTTTTAATAGAGACGGGGTTTAGTCATGTTAGCCAGGATGGTCTTGATCTCCTGACCTCGTGATCCGCCCATCTCAGCCTCCCAAAGTGCTGGGATTACAGGCCTGAGCCACCGCGCCCGGCCGTCGCCTCCTTAAAAAAAAAACAAAAAAAACAAATAGAGACGAGGTCTCACTATGTTGCCCAGGTTGGTCTCGAACTCCTGCACTCAAGTGATCCTCCTGCCTCAGCCTAACACAGTGCTGAGATTACAGATGTGAGCCACCATGCTTGTCTCTATTTTTCTTTTGATCATCTCTTTTTTATAGGAATGCTTCAGTTGATTATCATAAGTAGGATATTGTAGGGAGTTGAATTTTATCCCCCTAAAAAGATACTCAAGGTCTAATCCCTCTCCCGCTCCTCATACCTGTCAATGCAACCTTCTTCAGGAATAGGGCTTTTGTAGATGTAGTAAGTTAAGATGAGTTTATACTTGATAAGGGTGGACCCTAAATACAATGATTATTATCCTTGTAGGGAGAGGGAGATCTGGAAATGAAAACAGTTCAGGGAAGACGGGCAGGTGAAGGCAGAAGCAGAAAGTGAAGTGATGAAACTGCAAGCCAGGAAATTCCAAGGATTGCTGGTGAACACAGGAATTTAGGAAGAGGCAAGAAAGAATTCTTTCCCAGAGACTTCTGAGGGAATACAGCCTTGCCAATAGCTTATTTCAGCCTTCTAGATTTCAGAGCTGGGAGAGAATGAATGTCTATTGTTTCAATCTTCCAGTTTATGGTAGTTTGTTCCTAGGAAACTAATACATATATTGTTTATGTTTGAAAATAGGTATTTAAGAACATTTCTACTTCTCTTTGACTAGGATATTTTGTAAAATTAATAAGGAATAAGTAATCAAATGAGTTTTTAGCATCTTGCTTGCTAAAATGTATGCTTTTTTTTAAAGTATGTATTTTAGTTTTAAAATTGTATATGTATATGCACATAAATTTAATATTTGTTATAAGTCCATAAATGCAATCATGTTATATATCTTGGATTTTATGTTTTCATATTGTGATCTTTTACTTCTTGTTTTCCTTCTTGTTTTGCTTTGCACTCTCCTCTTCTCCTGCCCCTCTGCCTACTTCACCCTAACCCACATATCCAGGTAACTGTATATTCACAGATGTTTATATATTTGCATACACACACACACACACACACACAGATTTTTTTTTCATTATTTGTTTTACAAAATGAAATATCACACATGTGATGGTCAATTTTATGTGTCAACTTGGTTATTCCTCAGTTACTAATCTAGCTGTTGTGATTTAAGTCCATAATCATGACTTTTAGTAAAGGAGAATATCTTAGATAATCTGGTTGGGCCTCATCCGTTCAGTTGAAAGGCCTTAAAAGTAGAACCGAGGTTTCTGGGAAGAAGATTCCACCTGTGGGTAGCAGCCTCAGCCCATGCCAGAGAGTGCCACCTGCCCTTCCTTATGGCCTGCTCTATGGATTCAGACTTGCCTAGCTAGACCTGATGATTAATCGATCAATTGTGTAATTGAATTTCCTTCAACAAATCCCTTATGATGTCTCCTGCTGTTTCTGTTTTCCTAATTGAGCCCTGACTGATGGAATAGACTTTTTCTCATTTTGCCTTTTTCATTCAGCAATATATCTTGGAAATTATTCTAAGTCCACTGACATAGCTATTGTTCATCCATTTTAATTGCTGCATACTATTTTATGGTGTAGATGTGCCATTATTTTTTGACTATTTCCAGTTTCATGCCATTATGGAAAACGCTGACTTAAATGCCTTATATTCGTTCTTTTCTTTCCTCAAGATAGAATCCCAGAATGGAGAATTTTTGAGTTAAACAATTATACAAATATTTCCTATAATATGTATAGTCATAGTTATCCCTTGGTATCCTTGGGGATGGGTTCCAGGCACATGTGGGTACCAAAATCCACATATGCTCAAGTCCCTCATATAAAATGGCATAGTATTTGCATATAACCTAGACACATCCTGCCATATACTTTAAATCCTTTCTAGATTACATATTATAATACTACATAAAAGTGATGGTCAATTTTATGTGTCAACTGGTTGTTCCATTGACTACTAATCTAGGTGTTGCTGTGATGAAAATCTATAACCAAAGACTTTTAGTAAAGGAGTATATCTTAGATAATCTGGGTGGGCTTCATCCAATCAGTTGAAAGAAGGGAAGGGAAGAACTGAGATTTCTGGGAAGAAGAAATTCCACCTGTGGATAGTTGCCTCAGACCATCAGCCTCAACAACAATACAATGTAAATGCTATGTAAGTGGTTGTTATACTGTATTGATTCTTTTCTTTTCTTTATTTTTTTGAGACAGAGTCTTGCTCTGTCACCCAGACTGAAGAGCAGTGGAAAGATCTCCCCTTATTGCAACCTCTGCCTCCTGGGTTCAAGCAATTCTCTTGCCTCAACCTCCCGAGTAGTTGGGATTACAGGCGTGCACCACTACGCCCAGCTAATTTTTGTATTTTTAGTGGAGATGGGGTTTCACCATGTTGGCCAGGCTGCTCTCAAACTCCTGACCTCAGGTGACCCACCAGCCTTGGCCTCCCAAAGGGCTGGGATTACAGGTATGAGCCACTGCACCTGGCCTTGGGTGGGGACACAACCAAACCATATCACCACTATATACTTGATGCTTATTTGTATTATTTTTTATTGTAGTATTATTATTTTTAATTGCTTTTTTCCAAATATTTTCAAATCTTTGCTTGGTTGAATCCATGCCTGGGGAACCTACAGATACAGAGGGTGGACTGTATACCTTTATACATATGTAATTTTAATTGATGTTACTACCTCCTTTCCTAAAAAGCTGGAACAATTCATAGCACCACTAATGTTGTATGAAAATACAAAGTCATAGGTGCTACAGTTCTTTTTACCTTTTTTCTGTCTGATGAACATAAAGTGATATTTATAATAATAATTACTTTAATTTCCATATTCCTGATATGTAGGTTGAGCACTTTTAATACAGCTTCTGGCATTTGGATTTGTTTTCCCTAAAATTTTCTTGATATTCTGTGTTTATTATTAGGTTGTTTGCCTTTTCTTATAAATTTGTAAGAAATTCCTCTTTGTTCTCTGGCCTTGCTCGGTGGCTCATGCCTGTAATCTCAGTATTTTGGGAGGCCAAGACTGGTGTATTGCTTGAGCCCAGGAGTTCGAGACCAGCCTGGTCAACATAGCAAAACCCTCTCTCTACAAAAAATAGGCCTGGCTCATTGGCTCATGCCTGTAATCTCAGCAATGGGGAGGCCATGACAGGTGGATCATTTGAGCCCGGGAGTTTGAGAACAGCCTGGGCAATACGGCAAAACCCTACAAAATAAAAAATAATAAAATTAGCCAAGCATGGTAGCGTGCACCTGTAGTCCCAGTTACTTGGGAGGCTGAGGTGGGAGGATTGCTTGAGCTTGGGGAGTCAAGGCTACAGTGAGCTGTGACTGTGTCACTGCACTCCAGCCTGAACAGCAGAATAAGACCTTGTCTCAATTAAAAACTAAATAAAAAGAAATTATTCTTTGTTCTATCACAAAAATTTTTATGTACTGTTTATTGAATTTATTTATGGTATATATAGCTAAAGTTTTTGTTTAGCTGTTTGTAAATATGCCTATTGTCTTCATTATAGTTTTTGTTTGTTTGTTTTTACAATTACGGCTTCTCAGTTTCAAAACTTGGGTAAAGGTCACCATTGTCCCTAGAAGAGATGGTACAGGTAGTATCTTAGATTGTCTTGCAAGATGTTTATTACTTTATTGTTGTATTTGTCTTTAATTTAGTCTTTTTTTAATGATATATTCACCTAAAAAAACCCAAGAGATCATAATAAATCTTAATCATATTTTAAACAAAGGGAGAAGTAAATTCTCCTTTTCTAATTCTTAGCCAATTAAAAAATGTTCTTTGATTAATATAATTTTCAGAAATTCCAAAGCAATTTTAATAGCACCATTGAGCTATAATTGACATATAATTTCAAAATATTTCCTTTGGAACTTTTGCAATCCTTCCCCTGCCAACCTTTCTTTACTCCCCAGGCAATCCCTGATCTGCTTCCTATCACTACAGATTAGTTTGCATTTTCTAGGATTTAATATAAATGGAATCATGTAGTAAATACTCTTTTGGGGAGTCTGGTTTATTTTACTTAGGATAATTATTTTGAGATCATGTTGCACATATAACTGGCTCATTTCTTTTTATTGCCGAATAGTACTAGATTGTATGGATATACCACTTGTATTGGTCCATTTTCATGCTGCTGATAAAGACATACCCAAGACTGGGCAATTTACAAAAGAAAGAATTTTAATTGGACTTAACAGTTCCACGTGGCTGGGGAAGCCTCACAATCATGGTGGAAGGGAAGGAGGAGCAAGTCATGTCTTACACGGATGGCAGCATGCAAAGAGAGAGAGAGAGAGCTTGTGCAGGGAAACTCCCCCTTGTAACACCATCAGATCTTGTGAGACCCACCCACCATTGCAAGAACACCATGGGAAATACCTGCCTCCATGATCCAGTTACCTCCCACCGGGTCCCTCCCACAGCCTGTGGGAATTCAAGATGAGATTTGTGGGATACAACCAAACCATATCACCACTATATACTTGCCCATTCAAATGCTAATGAACAATCTAGTTTTTGGCTATCACCAAATATAAACATTCATATACAAGGCTTTTTGTGTGTGTGTGAGATAGGGTCTTGTTCTGTCATCTAGGCTGGAGTGCAGTGGTGCAATCATGACTCATTGCAGCCTCAACCTCCTGGGCTCAAGCAATCCCCCCAACTCAGCCTCCTGAGTAGCTGGGACTATATATGCATACCACTATGCCCAACTGATTTCGTACTTCTTTGTAGAGATGAGGTTTTACCATGTTGACTAGATTGGTCTTGAACCTCTGGGCTCAAGGAATCCACCTGCCTCAGCCTCCAAAATTGGGATAGCAAGCATGAGCCTCATATACAAATTTTTATATGGACATATGCTTTCATTTTCTCTTTGGTAAATACCTAGGAGTAGAAGGACCGAGGCATATGATAGGTATATGTTTAATGTTTTAAGAAACTGCTAAGCTTTTCCCAAATTGCTCATACAATTTATATTCCCACTAACAGTTACGACAGTTCCAATTGCTCCACATTTTGTCAATTCTTGGTGTGGTCAGTCTTTTTTATTTTTGGACATTCTATTAATAATACGTACACACCTATTAGTGGTATTGCATGTGGTTTTTTTTTGAGACAGAGTCTCATTCTGTCACCCAGGCTGGAGTGCAGTGGCACAATCTCAGCTCACTGCAACCTCCACCTCCTGGGTTCAAGCGATTCTCTTGCCTCAGCCTCCCGAGTAGCTGGGATTACAAGCGTCCTCCACCATGCCTGGCTAATGTATTTTTAATAGCGATAGGGTTTTGCCATGTTGGCCAGGCTGGTCTCGACTCCTGACCTCGTGATCTGCCCGCCTTGGCCTCCCAAAGTGCTGGGATTACAGGTATGAGCCATTGTGCCCAGACTGCATGTGGTTTTAATTTGCATTTCCCTAATTACAGATGATGTACAGCATCTTTTTATGTGATTATTCACCACGCATATATCTCCTTTGGTGAGGGGGTCTGTTTATTTATTTATTTATTTTCCAGTGAGAAGTCTGCTGTGGTTCTTACTTTTGTTCGCCTATATGTAATTTGATCACTACTCTGCTGAAGATTCAAGGGGGCCTTCTGTACATCTCCAGAGCTCTCTATCTCTCTGTGTAGCTCTCTTCTGACATTCTGCCCTGCAATCTCGAGTCTCCCTGGAAGCCCAGTCATGTCTCCTCAATTGAAAGAAATTGCCAAGCTCCTCTGGGGTTTTTCACTCTGCACTGCAGTGTGTCATTTTCTGCAGGAAGTTTACTAGAGTTTCTAGAGCTTACTGCAGAGAGCAAAGCATACTGCAGCTCTAGTTAGCTGGAGTAATTGTGGTGCAGGTCTCCTCTCTTTGGTTTCTATCCTTTGTTCCCTTATGTTCACTTTCTTAAACATTGTAATTTTAAATACTTTGTCTGATTTTTCTTTTTCTTAGTTGTTTTAGGTGAGGGAATAAATACAGTCCCATTTTTCCCTCTTGGCTGAAAGCAGAAGTTCTTTACCAAAATGTTTCTGAATTTATATAAAAATAGTACAAAACAGTGTATATGTCTTCTCATGAATTAAAAACTTTTTTATCTTTCTGTAGTGGCCTGATTTATCTCTGGCAGCGCTTTCTGTCTTAAGATCTATTTTGTCTGACAGTAATTCTAGTTTTCTTTCAGTTAGTGTTTGCCTGATGTCTTTTTCTACATTTTGACTTTCAGCACTTGCTGTGTCTTTTTTTTCCCTTTATTTTTATTTTTTAAAGTTTTTTTACCCATGACACCTGCCCAGGAGGTCCTGAAAACATGTGGTGCCCCTGTGTCTTTATTTTTTAGATGCCTTTTAAAAACAGCTTGTAGGTGTGTGTGTATTTGTGACTATCTTTTTCTTTTTGTTGCATTGTTTAGTTGCTTTACATTTATTATGATCTAGATTTATTATTATTATTATTATTATTTTGAGACAGACTCTCACTCTGTGGCCCAGGCTGGAGTGCAGTGGCACCATCTCAGCTCACTGCAACCTCCGCCTCCTGGGTTTAAGTGATTCTCCTGCCTCAGCCTCCCGAGTAGCTGGGATTACAGGCACCTGCCACCACGCCTGGGTAATTTTTGTACTTTTAGTAGAGACAGGGTGTCACCCTGTTGGCCAGGCTGATCTCAAACTCCTGACCTCAGGTGATCCTCCCACCTTGGCCTCCCAAAGTGCTGGGATTACAGGTGTGAGCCATTGTGCCTGGCCAAAGTTTTTTTTAATGATCATAGATTTATAATATATGTTAGCAGATCATATCCTCAGAAACCTACAAGTTGGTTTCTTTTTTCCTAATCCCTGTGCTCTTTTTCTTTGTCTTATTTGCATTGGTTAATCTCTCAGGACCATGTTAATTAGAAGTAGAGTAACAGCATCCATCACTTGTTCCTGACATTCAGTTGGAATGCTTTTAAAAGTTTAGCATCAATTATATTTGTTGTGATGGCTTTTTGGAACCAGTTTCTTTTCCTCTTCCTCTTCCTCCTCCTCCTCCTCCTCTTCCTCTTCTTCTTTTTCTTTTTTTTGAGGCAGGGTCTCGCTCTGTTGCCCAGAGTGAAGTGTAGTGGTGCAATCTCTGCTCACTGCAACCTCCACCTCCTAGGCTCAAGTGATTCTTGTGCCTCAGCCTCCTGAGTAGCTGGTATTACAGGTGTGTGCCACCAGGCCCAGCTAATATTTGTATTTTAAGTAGAGACAGGGTTTCCCCATGTTGGCCAGGCTGGTCTTGAACTCCTGACCTGAAGTAATCTGCCTGCCTGGGCCTCCCAAATTGCTGGGATTACAGACATGATCCACCATGCCTGGCCTTTGGATCCAATTTCTATTATACTGGCGAAATATCTCCTTATTAAAAATCTCTAATATCATAACATTTGAGTTTCTGCTTAAGGCTTTCTCATATTAACTGAATTTTACTCTAAAATATAATTATCTGATGTGCTATGAAATATGAATTCCTGCTAAAGCCTTTCCTAAATCCAAGGTATTCATAAGGTTTGAATGAGTATGAATTCATCGGTGTCAGATGTGGCATGACTGCTGTTTGAGAGATTTCATTAGTTTTTTTCACTGTCATTGGTTCTCTTATGTAGAGCACTGGTTAAACATGGAGTGAAGGCTTTACCACACGTTTTACATTCACACTGTTTCTTACCCGTGTGGGTTCTGACATGTACAGTAAGCAGTACGATACAGAGAAAGCTCTTCCACCCTTAGTGTATTCACAGGCTGTTTCCCCCGTCATGAATACTGTAATATTTAATGATGAATAGCTTGTGCCCGAAGATTGTTGTGCTTTCATTATCTGCACAGGGCAACCCTCAGATCTGAATTTTCTTTTCTTCCCTTTTTATTTTTTGAGACAGGGTGTCACTCTGTCACCCAGGCTGGAGTGCAGTGGTGGCATTGTGGCTCACTGTAGTCTCCGCCTCCCCAGGCTCAGGTGATCCTCGCACCTCTGTTTTTGCATTTTATTTTTAGTAGAGACAGGATTTCATCATGTTGCCCAGGCTGGTCTTGAACTCCTGTGCTCAAGCGATCCACCCACCTTGGCCTCCCAAAGTGCAGGGATTACAGGTGTGAGCCACCATGCCCGGCCTCAAATCTGAATTTTCTCATGCCCAGTGGAATTTGATTTGCCACTAAGTGCTTTCTCACCTTCCCTACTTGCGTAGGGTTTATCTCCAGTATGACCTCTCTGGTATGAAGTTTGACTTCTGAATAAAAGCTTTTTCATACCTACTACATTCATAAGATTTCTTTTTTATGTGGATTATGTGATGAATAATGAAGTTTTCCTTTTGGCTGAAGATTCTCCACATTTCTTACATTCATAGAGTTCTCAGTCTTTACAGTGTGAATGTTCTGATCTTTAATGAAGTATTTCTTCTAGCTAAGACACTTCCACATCAATTCCATTCAGGGCTTTCTTTCCTGGAAGAATTTTTCTCATTCTCCGTGAGATTTGATTTGCGATTGAAGGCTTTCCCACTTTCCTTATGTGCATAGGAAGGACAGTTTCTCCAGCATGTCTTCTTTGGTGTCTAATGAGACTTGACATTTTAATAGCAGTTTTTCCACATTTGTGACTGTTATATGGTTTCCTTACTGTATGGTTTTCTTTTTCTCTCTCTTTCTCTCTCTCTCTCTCTCTCTCTCCTTCCTTCCTTCCTTCCTTCCTCCCTCCCTCCCTTCCTTCCTTCTTTTTCTTTGTCTTTCTTTCTCTCTCTCTCTCCCCCCTTTTCTTCTCCTTCTTCTTCTTCTTCTTTTTTTTTTTTTTTTGGAAATGAGGTCTCACTCTGTTATCCAGGCTGAAGTGCAGTGGCACAATCATGGCTCACTGCAATCTCATGAGGTCTCACTCTGTTATCCAGGCTGAAGTGCAGTGGCACAATCATGGCTCACTGCAATCTCAAATCTTCCGGGCTCAGGTGATCCTCCCACCTCAGCCTCCCAAGCATCTAGTACTACAGGCATGCGCCACCACACCAGGCTACGTTTTTCTTTTTCTTTCTTTCTTACTTTTTTTTTTTTTTTTTTTTAATAGAGACAGGGTTTCACTATGTTCCCCAGACTGGTCTCAAACTCCTGGGCTCAAGTGATCCACTTTGGCCTCCCAAAGTGCTGGGATTAACAGGTGTGAGTCACTGTGCCACCTGGCCCCAGCTAGTTTTTCATTCAAATCTTAAAACAAAACCAAAAACACCCCAAACTGTTGCTATCTTATAAATACTCATCATCCCAGCTATCCACATTCAGATAATTCCTCACTCTCTCCCCTTCTCCCCCACAACCCCAAACTATCTTGTACCACCTAATTTCTTACTTAATAATGTTAAATTAGTTTCCCATGGCTGTTGTAACAAAGTATCACAAACGGAGTAATCAAGAAACAGGTAGCTTAAAACCTTAGAGAGGTATTCTCTCTTGGCTCTGGAGGCTAGAGGTCTGAAATCAAGGTGCCAGCCCTGTTCCCTCTGAAGCCTCTAGGGAAGAACCTTCCCATCTCCTTCCTGCTTCTGGAGGTTGCTGGCAACCCTCAGCATTCCTTGGCTGGTGGACGCATCACTCTCTGTCGCCGTTTTCAGCCTTCCTATTCCCTCTCCTGTGGATCTATGTCTTTGTTTTCTCGTCTTAAAAGAACACCAGTTACAGGTTTTTAGGGCCTACTTGATCCAGTATAACCTCATCTTAATTTATTATATCTGGAAAGTCCCTATTTTCTTTTTTCTTTTTTTGGAGAGGGAGTCTCGCTCTGTTGCCAAGGCTGGAGTGCAGTGGCACAATCTCGGCTCACTGCAACCTCTGCTTCCCAGGTTCAAATGATTCTCCTGCCTTGGCCTCCCAAGTAGCTGGGATTACAGGTGTGCACCACCACACCCGGCTATTTTTTTGTATTTTTTAGTAGAAACAGGGCTTCACTATCTTGGCCAGGCTGGTCTCGAACTCCTGACCTCAGGTGATCCATCTGCCTCAGCCTCCCAAAGTGCTGGAATTACAGGCATGAGCCACCATGCACAGCCCCTATTTTCAAATAAGGTCACATTTATAGGTTCTAGATATGAATGCTGGGGACACTATTCAACCCAGAACAGATGTCAAACACCCAGTTACACTCTTGGTCAGCCGCACCCACACCCATATCTTAGGCTGTTTTGTGCTGCTATCACAGAATATCTAAGACTGAATAATTTATAATAAACAGAAATTTACAGTTCATGGAGGCTGAGAAGTCCAAGATCATGAGGCTGGCATCTGGTGAGGGCCTTCCTGCCGCATTATCCAGTGGCAGAAGGGCAAAGACAGCACAAGACAGAGCAAGAGACTGAACTTGAAACCTCAAGCCCTTTTCTAATTGACATTAATCCATGAGGAGCCCTCCTGACCCAAACGCCTCTCATTAGGCCCCGCCCTGCAATATGACTGTGTTGGGGATTAAGTTTCCAGTGTATGCTTTTTGGGGCACACATGCAAACCACAGCAACCTTCTTTGGCTTCTTCCCAAACAAGCTGTACTGAGGCTTCAAGCTCTGAATCACTCTGACTGGGTCACAAACTCCCTGATTGTTTGTCTGCAGCCTACCGAGTTCTCACATCAGACCTTCACTTCTGTCATCTCCTTTCTTCATAGTGTAGAGACCTGAAGACAAACGGCGGACCTTTTTTGGTTTTGTTTTGACTACCATCCTGTTTTATTATTTTGACTTTACAGAAAAGTTGCAAAAAGTTAATACAAAAATTCCCATATACCTATCACGGAGGTTTCCCCATATGTTAACATTTTAACAATGTTTGGTTTTTCATTTTCTCTCTTTGCATGTGTGTATATATATTTTTTCTGTTTTTGAACTGTTTTGAGTGTAAATTGCAGATCTATTTTCCCTTTACTCAGTGTGTTTTTCCTAAAAGCAAGGACATATTTCTATAAATTCATAATACAATGACCATAATCAGGAAATTAACATTTATACATTATCACAGTATCATCTAATCCACAGACCTTACTCCAACGTGACCAGTTAGTTGATCTACTAACATCCTTTATATCTATAAGAAATGCTTTTTACTGATCTAGGATCCAATCCAGGGCATATATTTCATTTAGGACTTTTTTTATTTTTGAGACAGGGTCTTGCTCTGTCACCCAGGCTGGAGTGAAGTGGTGTAAACATGGCTCACTGCAGCCTCCAACTCCCACACACAAGTGATCCTCCCACCTCAGCCTCCCAAGTAGCTAGGACTACAGGTACATGCCACCAAACCTGGCTAATTTTAAATTTTTTTGTAGAGACATGGTCTCACCATGTTGCCCAGGCTGGTCTCCAACTCCTGGTCTCAAGCTCTCCTCCTGCCTCAGCCTCCCAAAGTGTTGGGATTATAGGCATGAGCCACCATGCCTAGCCTAGTTCTGTCTTTTTATTCTCCTTTAATCTGGAACAGTTTTTCAGGCTTTCTTTGCCTTTCATGACATACTTTTTTGTTTTTTTTTCTTTTTGAGACGAAGTCTCGCTGTGTCATCTGGGCTGCAGTGCAGTGGTGTGATCATAGCTCACTGCAGCATATTAGTCGTTTTCGTTGGCCTAGCTTATCTGCTATACTATTGGCAACAGAGGTGACTCTTCACCTCCCATGCTTTCTTCAGGCGACTCCCAATAAGCTTCCTAGCTCTCCCTTGAAGCTACTATTGTCAAAATTACCAGCAATTTCCACGTCCGTCTTTCCAGATCCACAGGTTAACTGTCGTTATCATCAGCTCTCAGCAACATTGGCTGCAGCTGGCCACAACATCCTTCTTGAAAGACTGTCTTCTGTCTTCCCTTGGCTTCTCAGACACCATCCTCTCCAGGTTCTCCTCCTGTGTTATTTCCTTCTCAGCCTTTTGGATGATTGCCTTCCTATTATCCACCTCTAAATTCAGCAGCTCTCAAGAGTTTAGTCCTGGATACGCTTGTCTTCTCTATAAACACTCTCTCATCTAATCCTAATTAGATGACCACACCTAATTCTATGTAGTTAGATACAACGTATAATCTGATGAACTGTGTTTCTCTCATTATATTTCCAGCCCTGATCTTTCTTTTGGATTCCAACTGCCTAAATGGTGTGTCTAGTTGGATTTTCCAAAGGATATTTCCAATTTAACATGGCTACAATACAACTCTTGATTTTCTATTTATCTCCCAGTGTTCCCGATCTCAGTTAAGGCATCAACATTTATTGGCCAATTTTCAACCTTATAAGTCATTCTCGATTACTGCCTTGTCACCACGAGCAACTTACACTCTGTCCCATATCTTATTCATTTGCAAGTTTTGTGACTTCACCTCCAAAATATATCTGCTGTCCATACACTTCTCCCCATTTAAGCTACTTCTATTTTAGTCAAGATGGGCCTTCATTTCTTATTTAGAGCATATTGGCACAGACTCCTTGTCTCTTGCCCTCACCCCAAAGAAAATAAGCACCCTAGAGCAGCCAGAGTTATTTTGAAAGAAAAAACTGTTACTCCCTTACTTAAAACCTCCAACTAGCGTTAAGTTGCACTTTTTTCTTTTCTTGTTTTAATTCCCACACTGAGTCAATGATCCTATTAAGTCGCACTTTCAATAATAATTCCAGTACCATAGCCTTCAAAGCCTTATGTGGTCTGTCCCAGACCTATTTCCCCAAGTTTTCTTGTATCACTGTATCCTTGTCTCACTCCACGCTTTCTTGTATCACTCTGTCCTGTGTTCCAACAGCTCTGGCCTTCTTACTGTTTCTCAGTGTGTTAGACTGAAAGCTCAGTCAAGGCACGGATTTTTGTATTGTGTTTCCTTTTGTCTATAGTGTTAATTGATGAATCCCAGAGCATCGAAGACAGTGCCTGGCATTTGGGAGGCATTCAATGAAGAATCTATTCCACTGAAGAATGAATATGTGCCATACTCATTTCTTTTGTTTTTCACCTCATGGTCTTTACTTTTGCCATTCTCTTAGACTGGAATGTTCTCCAAGATCTTAACATGGCTGGCTTTTTTTTTCCCCCCGTAACTCAAGGCTCAGCTCAAACGTTGGTATCTTAGAGAAAACTTCTTTGGCACCCTATTTAAACTGCCAGCGTTCTCTGCTTTGCGTTTTCCTGGTTTACTTTCTTTATAGCACTTATCACCTGGAGTTAATTTTCTTCCTGTTACCTACACTAGAATAAAGCTGCATGACAGCAGGGCCTTTTTCGGTTGCCGTTGTTCCCTATTCTATCTTCATTGTTTAGAACAGTGAGTGGCACACAGTACATATTCAATCAATGCTTCTTGTACACCCCAATGAGTGAATTTTACAGTGTAAATTTTAAAAGTCATTTAAAAATCCACATAAAAAGCAAATTCCTGAGGTTCACTCCAGACCCTCTGTATAAAAACTCTGTGGGGAGGAATCTCCTTGCACATATTTATGTACTTAGAAGTTTTAGAACATTTCTCTAAAGCCATGAGAGTAACTCAGGCTCTCCAGTTTGAATAGCCCCATTCCTCACGGTGCGTTCTCTTTTGAGTTCTGTGCTGTTGTTTCTGGTCAGTGGACCTCAGTTGGGACCATCTCAGTTCATCAGCAAGGATGTAATGATGTTACATCTAAAAGGGAGCAGTTCTCACCGAGGCCAGGGGTGTGTGGAGTAGCAGCTTTTGCAGGGCCACAGAAAGACCTGTCCGAACTGTGGCCTTGTTCATCTACTCACAACACTAAAAGGGAGTATTCAAGTGACTCTCTCAACCATTATGATCTTTCCGTAGGCAACTGACTTCCGTGTCTATAAACCCAAAGAAGAGCTACTAGCATCTCTCACTAGCTATGTTAAGGTTGGCCTCATCTAAGTCCAGTGCTACCTGTACAGTAGTTTAAGGAAGAAAAAGATATCGCCTAGTCGTGAAGTTGCTTACAAGGTAGTTAACTGTCTGAAGTTTCTTGTTGTTGTTTTGTTTTTTAAAGACAGACTTGCTTTATCACCCAGGTTGTAGTGCAGTGGCACGATCACAGCTCACTGCAGTCTTGACTTCCTGGGCTCAAGCAACCCTCTTGCGCAGCCTGCAGGTAACTGGAACCACAGGTGTGTACCGCCATGCCTGGCTAATTTTTTTTTTTTTTTTTGTAC
Organism: Colobus angolensis palliatus; assembly: GCF_000951035.1. Classification (NCBI taxonomy): domain Eukaryota; kingdom Metazoa; phylum Chordata; class Mammalia; order Primates; family Cercopithecidae; genus Colobus; species Colobus angolensis. Next base: position 5,591,814 of record NW_012114455.1, on the reverse strand, counting down.
AG
>NW_012114455.1:5590711-5591589 GCF_000951035.1 Colobus angolensis palliatus | reverse complement strand
GCCTGTAATCCCAGCTAGCTACTAGGGAGGCTGAGGCAGGAGAATCGCTTGAACTTGGGAGGTGGAGGTTGCAGTGAACCCAGATCTCACCACTGTACTCCAGCCTGGGCGACAGAGCAAGACTCCGTATCAAAAAAACAAACAAAACAAAACAGTAAAGAGAATACTATTGAGTTAATTTTAGTTTTTCCCGCTGTGGGTGTTTTCTATTCTGGTCTTTTGCTTAGTTGTCCTGCCTCCCTCTTTTTCTCAGTTAGGCAATAGTTTAGGATTTTTGTAGGTTATGTTGTCAGTACTTCTCATTTAAGTTCCAGACAGTGTGCTAAGCAAAGCTCTTATTCGGTAAAGTAAGAGCTCACTTAATCTTCAAAATAACGTAGCAAGGTAGATATCAAGGAAGGGAAAATCGCTCCCTGAAGGTCCGAAGGTCCACGGTCTCTCTGCCATCTAGCTGCCATGCGTATTGCCTGCCAGTGGGTAGCTGGAGCTGGGTATCTCTCCAAAGTTGGGCTCTTGGCTGCCCTTTGAGAAGGCAATTTTAAGGGACAGCAGGATGTGGAAGCCTGTGGTTAAGGAGTGAGCTGAGTCACTGGGTAACTAGTGTTGAATAATGCTTCTCAATGTTTGAAATGACAATCACTTCCTTTCCAGATTGGTAGAGGGGAAAAAAAGAGGCGCAGTGAAAGCGCTGGCAAGGTGCGGTGGGTCAGGGTGATTGGTGGCGCTCGGCCGCTCCCTAGGGGTCCTGAGGGCGAGACCCCGGCAGGCGTTACCCGGCCGCACACAGCCCGGGAGCCGGGCGGGAGTTCGGTTTTCGCCGGCGCTCCGCGGCCAGGCCGCTTCGGAGGCAACCTGTGGCGGGGCGGGCGGACGCGAGG
>NW_012114455.1:5589936-5590661 GCF_000951035.1 Colobus angolensis palliatus | reverse complement strand
CCGGGACCCCGGGCCCTCCAGCACAGGCGGCCCTCGGGGTCCGAGAGACCCAGGCACCGCTGGACGCTTCCTCCCTGTCGGCAGGCGGGCCGCAGCGGGGGCTTGACCCCGATGCGAAGAGTCGGGTTTTCTGATTGGCTGAGAGTAGAAACGCAGGAGAGCGCCGCCTGAGACCCGCTCTGCGATTGGGCTTTACATGAACAGCAGAGCACGAAATAAAGAGGCCTTCAGTCATTGGGCCATTGTGTGAATCTCCTTTTGGCTTCTCTGCAGACTGAATAAGCGTCTCAGGATCTTCGTCATGACTCCTAAATCTGGGCCTGTCAGTTCGCCCCAGCGTTTCTCGTCTCTAGGCACGGCATGGGGCTTACAGAGTTTAACCAATCATACAACGTCGAGATCAGGTTGCCAGGCAGATTATGCTAATAAGACCCCGCCTTTTATGCTGCTCCCACTCTGCGGCGGGAAGAACCACCTGGAGGTGGCGGGGGGGTTTGATTTCTATCACCCCTAGGGAGAGAGGATCGGGGACCCGCTGATCTTCCAGCTCCCCTCACCCAACGTCGTGTAAGTACCTAAAGGATTAAGGGAACCAGATAAGCCAGGGTCCAGAGTACCCCATAGACTGGGAGGGTGTTTCGTCTTTGCTTAGTCCCACCCAAAATGGCGCCCAGCTCTTTCCGCGTCTCAGAGCCCGGCCGGGGCCAACCGACCGCGGACCCGGG
>NW_012114455.1:5567356-5585590 GCF_000951035.1 Colobus angolensis palliatus | reverse complement strand
GAGGCCGGGGCTGGGGTCGCGGCCCTGCCTCAGTCTGTCTGCAACCGGGGTGCAGCGCGGAGGCAGGGCGAGGCCGGTCGGCGGTCGGGAGAGGGCTGATGGTGTGCAGCTCTCCAGCCTCTCGCCAGCTTTTTTTAAGCAGGTTTAACCGTGCAGCTAGGTGTTGGTACTCTAAGTAAAATGGAATATTCACGGTCTGCCCTCCAGCCACGCGAACGCAGCGCTGTTGAATTTGTGTGCGCTCCTTTAGCCTTGCTTGGTGGATGAGTTGGATTTCAGTGCATTTTCAATGTGCATGTACACTTAAGCACAAGGAGGGGTGGCTTTGTGCTGTCATCGAGGATTAGAAGTGTGATGAGACGCACCCAGCTCTGCCCTGTGCCCTAAATCTGCTCCTTTGCCGGTTAAAATCTTGCCTGGCTCGTCACCCCAAATTCTCTAAAGTCAACAGTACTTAATCTTTATTAAAAACAGCAGAATCACTCACGACTGTTTTGTGGCCTCTTTTTCTGACCTGTTCTCTTTGTTTCTCCACCATTGCTGTTAGGCAAGAAGGTGTATTATTACATTGTATTTTTTTGTATCTTCCTACCCATTTCAGCGCCACAATAGCTTCTACTTTGATGAGCATTACTTATTTGTTGCTCTAGAATAGAGAAAACAAGATGTTTTTAAAAAATTAGGATTGGTTGGGGGCAAAGCAGCGTTTAAACAGTGTTTATTCAATATGGGGTTTTTAGAAAGTAACTTTGCTAGGTTTATTTATTTAGGAGACAGGTTCTCTGGTTGCCCAGGCTGGAGTGCAGTGGCGCGATCTTGGCTCACTGCAGACAGGACCTCCTGGGCTCAAGGTCCTGCTTCAGTCTCCCTACAGGCAGGCACCACCACGCCTGGCTGATTGTTCTACTTTTTGTAGAAACGGGGTTTCATCATGTTGCCCAGGATGGTTTCGAACTCCTGAGCTCAAGCAATCCTACCGCCGCAGCATCCCTAAGTGCTGGGATTGCAGGCGTGAGCCCCCGTGCTGGGTCTTTAGGTTTACTTTTATAATAAATTGAGGTGAAATTGACAGAGAATGAACCATTTAAAAGTGAACACGGGCGCTTAGTGGAAAGTTTACATTTTTTGTTTGTTTTGGATCAAGACAAATGTCTTGTGCCTTCTGCCCCGTAAGCTCCCACTCTTCGCTATGCTGTTACTTGTTTTTCAAGGCAAGATTGTTCTGCTTTTTCAAAGAAGCCATTTTTACTTTTTCTAATGTTTTGTAGCATGCTCCACCACATATTAATATATGCATCATATATTGTATATCTGAATGTAATTGAGTATATATTTTAGAAAAGGCAAGGTTCCTGTCTTCAAAGGGGGTCTGAATGGTTTTTACTTAGAGGTTATGGAGGTATAAAGGGTAGCACAATTCAAAATAATCCCAACTTGATTGGCACTACCTCAGTTTCTGCTTGCCTGTTTTGTTTTTCCTTCTAGTTTTAAGAATAATGCATGATCATTGCAGAAAACATAAAATTTAAGCCGGGCGCAGTGGCTCATGCCTGTAATCCCAGCACTTTGGGAGGCCGAGGCGGGCAGATCACCTGAGGTCCAGGAGTTCGAGACTAGCCTGGCCAACATGGTGAAAGCCCGTCCCTACTAAAAATACAAAAATTAGACGGACATGGTGGCAGGCGCCTGTAATCCCAGCTAGCTACTAGGGAGGCTGAGGCGGGAGAATCACTTGAACCAGGGAGGCGGAGTTTGCAGTGAGCCCAGATCAGGCCATTGCACTCCAGCCTGGGCAACAAGAGCGAAACTCTGTCTCAAAAAAAAAAAAAAAAAAAAAAAAAAAATTCAGAAGCAGAGTGAAAAAAAACAAAACCCGTAATTACCCAGAGATAATCCTTGCTGATACTTTGGTGTGTTTCAAGTTGGTTTTCTGTGTGTGTGTGTATAAAATGTTTGTACAAACAACATAATCTTGCTTTAGTATCTAGTTTTTAAAACAAAACGGAAATAGGCGTCTAAAGACTTTGCTGATGATTTGGCACTTTCATTACTTCTGTTATTTGAAGGGGGCATCATGAAGTCCGCTGAACTAAAAGAATTATAATATTTTGATTTCTTGTAACTTTTTAGAAGCGTAATCTAATGGATAGGGATAGGTTTCTGGGTAACAAACAATTCATCAAAGGGCTGAGAACTACTGAGCTGTAATTTTGGTTTCCTCAATTTTTCATTTTAAGCACTGGTAAACACCTGGTAACCGCGTAATTATATCTGGTAGAAAGAAACTGTTAAACATCCTGTTGTTGCGGTGTTTGAGTTGTTCAGTTTGTTTTAAACTTGAACGCTGATGTACTTTGACCTATTGCCACTAAAATACATAATCTTCTCCCATCATACCCCACCCCAGATAGGGTAGCCACACCCAGTCCAGCAATTTGTTTTTCACAAGCAGAATTTATTGTCTACTATTTTAACTTATCATAGGTACTTTAATAGATCAACGAAGCAGAATTTGATCTGGTGTCTAGAAAGAGCCAGTCGGTTAAAAAGAAACGTTTGCTACAACCAATTCTTTGGAGAATGATCTCACTCAAATTCTCCTGGTGGATGGGGTAGAGGCAGGAGGGTGAGAGGGGAGCTTTTCGTGACTTATTTTGGCCCACATTGGTGACACTTATCTCTTCCCTGTTCTAGCATTAAACTGTTTGCATGGTTTAGTTGAGTCACTGCTTAAGAATATCTGGCCTTTTTTCTCATCTTAATGTTATAACACAGTCAGGTATGGTGGCTCACACCTGTAATCCCAGTACTCTGGGAGGCCAAGGCAGGCAGATTGCTTGAGTCCAGGAGTTCGAGAACAGTCTGGCCAACATAGCAAAACTCTACCTCTACTAAAAACAGAAAAGTTAGCCAGGTGTGGTGGCCCACAGCTGTAGTCTCAGCTACTCAGGAGGATGAGGTGGGAGAGTCACCTGAGCCCGGGAAGTCGTGGCTGCAGTGAGCCAAGATGGTGCCACTGTACTCCAGCCTGGGCAACCAGAGCGAGACCCTGTCTCAAAAAAAAAAAAAAAGTTATTACACCATTTCAAGACTTGTGTGGAGCACTCTGGACATTTCTGTCCACCTTCCAAAATTTTTCTGTGCCTTTCCATTGACCATCCTTGTGTAGATTTTAAATTTCTGTTGTAGAAAGCACCTGAAGATAGGCTCTTCTGTAACTTGAAACAGTTTAGGGAATGGGGAGCGGGTGAGGAAGTGGAGTGGAAAGAGGGAAGGTTTGGGTAACCCTAAGTACAGTTACAGCAAGACTAGTTAAAACGTGGTGAAAACAATTATAAAATCAATAGTGCACAATACTTTTAGAACCTTAGATTGCTAAAAGGTTACTGTCTGGTAACATAGTCTGTTATTGTTTGCTATTCATTTTTTAAACTCTCGTTTATTGCAAACATGAGAATATTGGAGACAAATGCTCCTCCCCTCCCTTGTTTTTTTAAACCCACGTCCTTGACTTTCCCTGATGGTAAAGTTGTACTCCACAGCTTCTTTCCTGCTGTGATTTCTAGAAATCAGATCCCTTAGACCTGTGCTGTCCTGTCCAATAGCCGTCTGTGGCTTTGAGCACTTGAAATATGGCTAGTGCTGTGAAGTGTGAAATATGTACACTCGGATTTTGAGATTTAGTAGAAAACTATAAAATCTTTCGATTTATAAAATATTGATTAAATGCTGAAGTGACAATATGTTGGATAGACAATATGTTGGATAGACTGGATAGAAATTAATTATACTATTATAATTAATTTCACCTGTTTCTACTTTTAAAACATGTATATACTAGAACATTTTAAATGATGTGTGTGGCTTGCATATTTCTTTGAACAGTGCAGTCTTAGTCAGCTGGGGGTAGGGTGTTCCCAGATGGCATTAAGATGGTATTATTTTTTGGTTTCTATAATTTGAATGAACAGATACTGCTAATATATAGATGTCTTTTTTTTAGTGCTTATGATAGCTCTCAGAAAAGCATGATAATTATTTTGAAGAATATTTTAATCTCAAAACCACTTCTAGATAATTGAGTTAACTGTTACTGAATTAATGTATTCAATGGATCATTTGAACTTAAAATAATAAAATGACATCAGTAAGCACATAATCCATTAAAAAAAAGTTGAACTAAGCATAATCAGCTAAATTTTCCCAAACTTGGTCGGTTACTTATACATTGATTTTTATAATTTACCATTTTTCAGATGTTTAAGAGAAACCTGAAATTGGAAACATTGAGAATACATTTTTTTCTCCTGTGATTTAGAAAAAAACCACAATACTTTGATTCTAAAGGTGGAAGAAACCGTTTGGACCAGCTCATGAAAGAACTGTCTTTTTTTTCTCTTTTCTTTTTTTTTGAGACAGGCCCTCATTCGGTCACCCAGGCTGGAGTGCGGTGGCACCATCATGGCTCACTGCAGCCTTGACCTCCCAGGCTCAAGTGATCCTCCCACCTCGGCCTCCCAAGTAGCCGGGAGTACAGGTGTGCACCGCCATGCCTGGCTAATTTTTGTATTTTTTGTAGAGACAGACTCTTGCCACGTTGCCCAGGCTGGTCTGGAACTCCTGTGGCTCAAGCGATCCACCCATCTCTGCCTCCCAAAGTGCTGGGATTACAGGTGTGAGCCACTGCACCCAGACGGGAGATTTGTCCTTTTAAATACAGTTGGAGAAACATAACCTACACATAATATCCATATTTTTTTACTTCCATGTTTGCAAACGTTGACAGTTTTGCCCTAACCTGCCTTTGTTGATGCCTTTCCCTGTACTACCCTGTGCGGAGGTTTGCTGTGGCATAGTACTCTCAGTGTGGCCTCGGGGCAAAGGTTCGCTGCTCTGCTCGGCCTGCTGGCTGTGATCTTGGGCAAGTTACTTCTGTAAGCCTTGGTTTTCTTATCGAATCTTTCAACTAGTTTCTTAAGTATTACTAGGGCTAATAATAGTAATCAGCCTCACAGACTCTGAGTAAGGATGCCTGTTAATCACTCACCACAGTTGTACAAATGGCTCAATAACAAAGCACACAGTTCTAAATGGTTCAAAAATTGTTTATCTCTTTTGGAACCCCCACTTCAGCCAAACTGGTCCTCCCACTGTTCCTTAAACACTCGGGATTTTCTGTCTGTGCTGTCATGCCTTCGTTTCCCAAGTGGAATGTTTCTTCCTCTCTGCTCTCCTTCCTCTCCTCTCCTGGTTTTGTGCCCGCCAGAATCCTATCCATCCTTCTCGAGCAGTGACTGGAAAACTCTTTTTAAAGGACCAGGTAGTAAATGTTTTTGGCTTTGTGGGCCATATGGTCTCTGTCGAAACAGTCCCCCTCTGCTGTGGCATCTGAAAGTATGGCTGTGTTCCAAGAAACTGCTTTGGACCTTCAATTTCAATTAATATAACTTTCCTGTGTCAGGAAATATTCTTCTTCTTTTGAGACTTTTCAAATATTTTAAAATGTAACAACCATTCTTAGCTCACAGGCTGCACAAAAACAGGTGTCTGCTGCCTGCGGGCTGTGGCTCGCCATCCCCTGTACCAGAGCGAGCTGAAGTCACACCGCCCTTGTTGAAGTGTCCAGACCATCTCTTTTGAAAGTAATCCTTTTTGTCTCTGAAGGTGCTGCAGGATTTTATACTGCTTTGTAGTAACAGTAACATTTATTCAGTGCTTACGTTGTATTGTACTCCAATTATTTGTGCTTATTTCTTGCTTCCCAAACAGATTTTAAATTTCTGGAAGCTACAGGTGATTTTTAGCCCCCTCATGTAGAATGCAGTATAAATGAGTGCCTTTTACTTACTGGATTCTAAAATGTTTTGAGGGATAACTGAGTGAATTGAAATACTTGAAGTTGTTTGTAAAGTTTTCCTCCCTTTTTTTTTTTTGGCTTTTTTTCTTTTTCTTTTTTTTGTTTTTGAGACAGAGGCCTGCTGTGTTACCCAGGCTGGAGTGCAGTGGCGTGATCTCGGCTCACGGCAACCTCCACCTCCTGGGTTCAAGCGATTCTCCTGCCTCAGCCTCCCAAGTAGCTGGGATTACAGGAGCCCGCCACCACACCCGGCTAATTTTTGTATTTTTAGTAGTGACGGGGTTTCACCGTGTTGGCCAGACTAATCTTGAACTCCTGACCTCAGGTGATCTGCCTGCCTCAGCCTCCCAAAGTGCTGGAGTTACAGGCATGTGCTACCGCCCCTGCCCCCGCCCCCTCCCCCCCCTTTTTTTCAAGATTCTTATTTTTGTATGCACATTCTACCATTTTCTTAGAATTGCTTGAAGATTTTGAGGCAAATTTATCGGGGGTTATTTTCAGTCTTTCCACAAACCATGATTACAGGCAGTCTTAATAGAATGTCCTTCTAATAGGGACTAGCTGTCACTCCTGTAACTAATTATCGCTCATTATTTGACTTTTTAACTGTCCTCTCCAAGACACTTGTTTACGTTTAGTCCTTAACACAGACTATTGACAGAACCGTGTCCACTTTTGCAAAGGAGAGAAAGTAGGTAGAGGGTCAGGGAGTTATGCAAGTATGAGAGAGGGGTCAGAGCGCATGGAAGTAAAGGGTCTGGATCCTCAGCCCCAGGCCGGGGCATGTATATTAATAAGGTTTCAGTCTCTTCCATCATGTATTCATTTTCTCCTTCATTCTTTTTCTCTTGAAGTTGATGAATTGAAAATTATTCTGGACTGTGTAAGTACTTCATCACTTGGTAAATATAAGGACCCATGAATGGTAATGGTTGGACACCACTTTATGTGACATGCAAGTTCTCTCAAGTACTTTAGTCCTGTGGAATTGAGATACTACATTACTACAAAACAGTAATTCTAGAATTAAAATGAAATTGTGTCATAGTAATTGGACTTTGATGAACTTTGTTTCATTTAAACATTTTAAGAAAGTTTATATTGGCTGGACACAGTGGCTCATGCCTGTAATCCCAGCACTTTGGGAGGCCGAGGCGGGTGGATCACGAGGTCAGGAGATCGAGACCATCCTGGCTAACGCGGTGAAACCCCTCTCTACTGAAAATAAAAAAAAAGAAAAATTAGCCAGGCATGGTGGTGGGCGCCTGTGGTCCCAGCTATTCGGGAGGCTGAGGCAGGAGTGTGGCGTGAACCCAGGAGTCGGAGATTGCGTTGAGCTGAGATTGCACCACTGCACTTCAGCCTGGGCGTCAGAGTGAGACTCCGTCTCAAAAAAAAAGAAAGTTTATGTTAACTTTTTAGTATTTTTTATTTTTTTAGAGACAGTGTCTCACTGTGTTGCCCAGGCTAATCTCCAACTCCTGGGTTCAAGCCATCCTCCCGTCTCAGCCAACCAAGTAGCTGGGGTTACAGGTGCAAACCACCATCACCAGTTTATTTTCTTTTTTTCCTCTTTCTTTTTTTTTTCTTTTTTTTGAGGCAGAGTTGTGCTTTGTCACCCAGGCTTGAGTGCAGTGGTGCGATCTTGGCTCACTGCAACCTCCGCCTTCTGGGTTCAAGCAATTCTCCCTGCCCCAGCCTCCTGAGTAGCTGGGATTATAGGCGCCCACCACCATGCCCGGCTAATTTTTGTATTTTTTTAGTAGAGACGGGGTTTTACTATGTTGGCCAGGCTGGTCTCGAACTCCTGACCTCAGGTCTCGAGACCAGGCTGGTCTTGAACTCCTGACCACCTACCTTGGCCTCCCAAAGTGCTGGGATTACAGACGTGAGCCACTGCACCCAGCCCCAGTTTATTTTGATACTTACATATACTTATCCCAAGCTCTAGGTATCTCACCAAAAAAATATGTCATATGTCATTTAAAAAATATATTTTTTCAGATTCATGATTTTAAATAGTTGTAAACTATGATAGATATAGAAATTCTAAAACTTTATTGAATGGCTTTAAATAAAACCTAAATAAATAAAGAGCACAGTGGCTCAAGGAGTGGAAGATTCAATATTGTAAATGTGTCAATTTTCGGGAAACTGATTTATAGATCTAATGTAATACCACATTTAAAAAAGTTAGACAAGCTGCTTCTAAAACATTTGCTAAGGCCCAAGAAAAGGCAAAACACTTTTGAAAAAGAAAAGTTAGGAAAACTTCTCTAACTCAAGAAGAGATATAATAATTAAGATGGTGTTGGGCCGGGCGCGGTGGCTCACGCCTGTAATCCTAGCACTTTGGGAGGCCGAGGTGGGCTGATCACAAGGTCAGGAGATCAGGACCATCCTGGCTAACACAGTGAAACCCCATCTCTACTAAAAATACAAAAAATTAGCCGGACATGGTTGGGGGCGCCTGTAGTCCTAGCTATTCGGGAGGCTGAGGCAGGAGAATGTTCCGAACCGAGGCGGAGCTTGCAGTAAGCCGAGACTGCACTGTTGCACTCCAGCCTGGGTGACAGAGCAAGATTCCGTCTCAAAAACAAAAACAAAAACAAAAAAAAAGATAGTGTAATATTGGCATTGGGTAGGCTGATAACGATAGACCAATAGAACAGCATATGGAGTCCAGAAACAGTATCCTGCATAGCCAGACACTTGATTTGTGACCTGGAGGCATGGCAGAAAGGCAGGCAAAACAATAACACCTTTAGAATTAATACAGGAGAAGATACTCATGACCTCAGTATAGAGAAGCATTTCTTAAACAAGATGCTACAGGCACTAATAGATAGAATAATGGGCAAAAGTCTTGAACAGGCACTTCAGAAAAGGAAAAATCCAAATGTCTGATAAACATCAAAAGGTGTTCAACCATGTTAGTAATCAAGGGAATACCGATTTCAGCCACAGTGCCAGAATACTGTACACCTCAATTAAAGCTGGATGTTGAACGGCAGGGACTCTCACAGATGACTGGTACAGGTATAAATTCGTATGACTAGTTTGGAAACAGTATTATCAAGAAAGTTCAAAACATGCCTACTCTAATGCCCATCAGTTCCAGTATTAGAGAAACGCATATGCCTGGGAGAATTAGAGAAAGTATTTGGAGTAATTTATTTTCATGATACTGATCCAGTTAATATTTCAGGACTGCTATGTCGTGTTCTGAACACACAGGTAGCTTTGTTTCTGGAACAATGGTGAATAAATGTTATTTATGTTTTCCTTCTCTGCTGAATGTTTAAGTATTCCATCCAATGTCTTCTTCAATTCCTAAAACAATGCTGGAAACGGAATAGGCATTTAATAAGTATTCTTGTGTTTTAAAAAATTATGTGAATTTTTACAATGGGAGCCCTTCATCACGGCTTTGTAGTTACCTCAACTCTGGCCGCTGAGTAGTTCGCTTGATTAAATTTGTTTGTGGGTGTAGTGAATTACAACGTTCTCTGGTTCCCTTGAGATCAAGTCTAACCTGGTGATTGCGTCATCTGGTGGGAGAGCAAGGCTACAACAGCAGCTGGAAACCATGCTCGGCTCCTGGCCACTTTGCCCGGGTTGAAAGCTGTTGTGGCAAAGAGGGGAAAGAGCTTCAAGCTTTGTAGTAAAAGAAACCTGGCCTTAAATTCTACTTATCAGCACTGTGACCTTGGAGAAGTAATCATTCTTGGTTGTGCTGAGGGTTAATTGAGATCAGGTATTTAAAGGACGTCTGACAGTGCCTGGTACGGGATAGGTGCTCTGCAAATGCCTGTGGCTGTAATTATTACTGTTCCACTGGCTGTTTACTTAAGTAACGTTGAATTTCCACAGAATGCATTTTGAATCAGGTGGACTATGATTAGACTGATTTTTAAAATAAAGAGCTGCATCTGTTAAAGGATTCTAATTTTGTGGTCGGTAATTCCTTCAGGGAATTTGCAAATGAAGCTAACATGTTGTAGGGACACCTGAGTGAAATGGTCTGGTTAAGCGTTTACAAAGAATAGTTATGGCTAAGATTTCTAAACAGGAATGCTTCTATTTTGTGTCTCTTGTGGAAGAAAATGCTAATCACATAGTTTTTATTTTTGTATTTTTATTTTTTTTGAGACAGAGTCTTACTCTGTCACCCAGGCTGGAGTGCAATGGCGTGATCTTGACTCACCGCAACCTCTGCCTCCTGGGTTCAAGCGATTCTCTGATTCTCCTGTCTCAGCTCCCTGAGTAGCTGGGATTACAGGTGTGCGCCACCAGGCTGGTTACTTTTTTTTTTTTTTTGAGATGGAGTCTTGCTCTGTCACTAGGCTGGAGTGCAGTGGTGCGATATCGGATCACTGCAACCTCCACCTCCCAGGTTCAAGCAGTTCTCCTGCCTCAGCCTCCCGAGTAGCCGGGATTACAGGCACGGGCCACCACGCCCAGCTGATTTTTGTATTTTTAGCAGAGATGGGATTTCATCATGTTGGCCGGGCTGGTCTCGAACTCCTGACCTCAGGTGATCTGCCCGCCTGGGTCTCCCAAAGTGTTGGGATTACCGGTGGGAGATACTGCGCCCAGCTGCTAATCACATAGTTTTAAAATTTTATCAGTTTTAAGTTGAACTTTACATATGTTCTGGTGAAATACAGCAGTTAAGAGAGAATCCAACCCTGCAGTTAAGAATGATCTATTCCCAAAACAATTGTTTAATAATGAAAATGTATTAAAATGTCTTTTAGTTGAGAATGAGTCTTTCCTGGATGAGACACCTTCATGATCTAAAACAGCCTGTGGTCCTCACAATTTAAATAATTATTAACATTTGCATTACACTCTATACTATTGAGCTATATTGTAACAGACATTAGCCCACTTGATGTTAGCAGTGGGCCTGTGATTTGCTTGCCTTCAAATCCTTTTTCCACTTCAAGAAATGCCTGAGCTAGCGGAAGGCGACTTTGAATCCTAGACCAGTGAACACAGTCCTACAGCAGCGGTTTTATTAAGATGGAGGAGGTTGAAATTTGGTAGCTGGTAGGTCTTAATTATATGCCACTGAGACAGAGTTTTTATGAAGGCAGTAAAATGTCAATATGTTGTCTATCTGAGCTCACTGTCTTTAATAAAATACTTATTTTTCTGCCCTCTGTGTTTCATATTTAAAGGTATGTGAATTTGAAAATGAAAAAAAGGGGGGACCCGGGCATAGTGGCTCATGCCTGTAAATCCCAGCACTTTGGGAGGCTGAAGTGGGAGGATCACTTTGAGGCCAGCAGTTAGAGACTAGCCTAGGCAACATAGCTAGACCCCTGTCTCTACAAAATAATAATAATAAAAACAGGTGAGGACCCCATTATCATGTTTACAGGGGTGTGAATTGGATGTAAAGGGAATTACTTCAAACCAGTACGGTATCAATTTGCTTTTTTTTTTTTTTTCTGGAGACAAAGTCTCACTTTGTCGCCCAGGCTGGAGTGCAGTGGCGCCATCTCTGCTCACTGCGACTTCTACCTCCCAGGTTCGAGTGATTCTTGTGCCTCATCCTCCCGAATAGCTGGGATTACAGGCATGCACCACCACGGCTGGCTAATTTTTGGTATTTTTAATAGAGATGGGGTTTTACCATATTGCTGAGGCTGGTCTCGAACTCCTGATGTCAGGTGATCTACCTGCCTCAGCCTTCCAAGATGCTGGGATTACAGGCATGAGCCACCGTGCCTGGCCTGAGTTTTCTTCTTACTCTTGTGTCTGAGTCATGGTTCAGTCTATTTGAACTAAAGACTGTGTGTTTCAGGAGTTGTAGAGTGAACGAGTAGTTACACTGTTTTATATTACATATTGTAGTGTTAAATTATGAAAATTATGCTCTAGAATGATTTCCTCTAAGCAGTTTTAATACATTAAAAAGTTTTCCCTAGTTAAAACATGTTAAAGCACATGGGTTTATTGAGGAAACAGCCTAGTACTTAAGATTGTGCCTCTATACATTAACCAGGAGTTTATCCTAACAACTTGGGTTTGTGATTTGTTGAATCATAGGTACCAACCAGAACCATCTGTAAGGAAAGCTTTTCAGGCTGCGTAAGACCCACCTAAAAGCCTCCTACTTAATTACTGCACTGGCTAATTCAACAAAAGAGCTTGAGATATGGGGGCCAAATAGTGTTGGGTGCATGGGTGAAACAGGGTCTTACATTGTATCTGTACCCCCCACCAGCTATCTTGTGACTGAATACTGCTGTTCAGAAGGGAGCTGGAGAATGTGTGCTTGAAGCTTTCTAAATTCATTATTCATAGCTGAGAAACATGCATGCTCAATGATTTTTTTTTTTTTTTTTTTACCTCCCAGAGACAGGGTCTTGCTGTTGCCCAGGTTGGAGTGCAGTGGCATGATCACGGCTCACTGCAACCTCGAACTCCTGGGCTTAAAGCGATCATCCTGCCTCGGCCTCCCAAAGTGCTGGGATTACAGGCTTGAGCCACCGCGCCCGGCCTCACCTAGCTTTCTATGTTATTCTGGTACAACCAGTTCATGAAGTGTGGGAACTGTAGACCAATTGAATAAAGTTTAAATTATTCTACTTCCTCTGTAGTCTTGTATAGCCCCATCCTTACTACTGTTTGAGGCTTGTCTCTCCCATAGTTACTGGTACCTAAGCATCCCCTCAATTTCTCTTGCCTCTGGAACTTTCTAGAAAGTTTGCATTGACTTAACCGCTCATCTTTTTTTTTTTTTCTAAGAACAGCTTTATTGAAATACAATTTACATACCATGCAATTCACTTATTTAAAGTGTACATGGTTCAGCCAAGTGTGGTGGTTCACGGCTGTAATCCCAGCACTTTGGGAGGCTGAGGCAGGTGAATCGCTTGAACCCAGGAGTTCGAGACCAGCCTGGGTAACATGGTGAAATCCCATCTCTACCCACAATACAAAAATTGCCAGTCTCATAACCTGGTCTCAAATAAATAAATAGACAAAAATTTAAAAATACAGTGTACAATTCAATGGCTTTAATACATGCAAAGAGTTGTGCAGCTGTCACTGTCACCACAATCAATTTTAGAACATTTTTATAATCTCCAAAAGAAACCCTGAACCATTTAGCTGTCACCATTAATTCTTCTATCTCCTCCTAAGCCCTAGGCAACCACTGTTTATTTTTTGTGTCTATTAATTTGCTTGTTCTGCAAATTAATATTTCACATAATATTTTACATAAATGGAATTGTTCAATGTGTATTTCTTTGTGACTAGCTTCTTTTACTTAGCATAATGTTTTCAGGGTTCATCCATGTTGTAGCATGTTCCAGTTCTTCATTCCTTTTTATGGTCAAATAATATTCCATTAAATGGATATACCACATTTTGTTCATTTATCACTTGATGAGTATTTGGATCGTTTCTATTTTTTAGCTATTATGAATAATGCAACGGTGAGCATTCATGTACAAGTCTTTTAGGGACATATGCTTTTATTTCTCTTGGGTTTATTACACCTGGATGAGGAATTGCTGAGTCATTTGGTGTGTCTATGTTTAGCCTTCTATGGAATTACTGGGCTGTTTTCCATATTGGCAGCAGTGTTTTACATTCTCACCAGTAGTGTATGAGGGTTCCAGTTTCTCCTCATCCTTACCCACACTGGTTATTACCTGTTGCCCTATCAAAATTTTGAATGAAATTGAAAAGATGAAAATGCATTACAAAAATAAGCATAATAGAAACCAGAGTATCATTAATAAAGGCAGTTTTTTTTTTTTTTTTTGAGACGGAGTCTCGCTCTGTCCCCCAGGCTGGAGTGCAGTGGCCGGATCTCAGCTCACTGCAAGCTCCGCCTCCCGGGTTTGCGCCATTCTCCTGCCTCAGCCTCCCGGAGTAGCTGGGACTACAGGCGCCCGCTACCTCGCCCGGCTAGTTTTTTTTTGTATTTTTTTAGTAGAGACGGGGTTTCACCGTGTTAACCAGGATGGTCTCGATCTCCTGACCTTGTGATCTGCCCGTCTCGGCCTCCCAAAGTGCTGGGATTACAGGCTTAAGCCACCGCGCCTGGCCAATAAAGGCAGTTTTTTGTGGTTTGTTGACATGGCATGAAGACTGTTGCCTTTATTGTTTGGAGCTCTCTAAACAATAAAGGATGTAGATTAATATTTTGTTGAAATTGAGGCCATAAAAGTATTATTCTGAAGCTACAGTGTGCTTCAGAATTTTTCTTAGTTGGGCAGACCTTTCCTGTTAGTGGAGAGTTTATGATCTGTGTGATTTGAATTTCAGGTACATTTTGCCTACACAATAGCAGACAAGAATCTGAGGTGCTTATTTTCATTTGGCTCTTCTCATTCCTTTTAACCCTGGGAATGAACATGAATTGATGGGAGCATTAGTAAGTATATGTTAATAAATACAAAAACGACAACAATGAGCATTTTTGAGTGTTCCTATGGGCCAGGTGTGGGTTTTCATTTGCACAGTGTATTTCATTTATTTCATAGTTCTACCTTAGGGAACTGGAACTATTGGTCCTGTTGTAACCATGCTATAGATGAA
Organism: Colobus angolensis palliatus; assembly: GCF_000951035.1. Classification (NCBI taxonomy): domain Eukaryota; kingdom Metazoa; phylum Chordata; class Mammalia; order Primates; family Cercopithecidae; genus Colobus; species Colobus angolensis. The sequence goes on along the minus strand of NW_012114455.1, from coordinate 5,571,165 downwards.
GTCATGATGCCTTGAGAAGTAACTTCACTCACCCGGGTCATGGAGCTGTAACTGGCAGCTGAGGAGCCTCAGTCCAGGCCCCTGACCCTAGAGATCTGTTGTCCTCCACTCAAAGTCATGCCGCAGGCTTGATGTGGTGGCTCACGCAGTTTGGGAGACCTAGGCAGGTGGATCGCTTGAGCCCAGGAGTTCGAGACCAGCCCGGCCAACATGGCAAAATCCCGTTTCTACTAAAAATACAAAAACATTAGCCAGGCGTGGTGTTGCATGCCTGTGGTCCCAGCTACTTGTGTTTCTGAGGTTCAGTTGCTTCAACCTGGGAGGCAGAGGTTGAAAGTGAACCAAGATTGTGTCACTGCACTCCAGCCTGGGTGACAGAGTGAGACCCTGTCTCGAAAAAAAAACCCAAAGTAAACCAAATTCACGCAGCAGCGCTAGAAGTGGGGAGGAGGAAGTTTGGTCAGTAGCAGGCTGCTAGAAGGTCATGTTAAGGCACCAGCTATGACATAAGGACTTGCCACAGCCCAGTACACAAGGGAGCACTATATGTGATTTCCAACCATTCTTGTTGCCATCCTAAGCGTCTTGCCCCCTCTATTAACTAATACGGGTTGGAGGCACAGGGTGAGGAAATCTACCTTCTTGTCCTAGAACCACACACCCCAGACTCTGCCATGCCACCATGAGCCTGCTATTAGCCACCGTGAGCCCGGCACCTCTGTGTACACTAAGAACGGAAGCATTGGGACTAATTGCAGCATTGGTGTGGGAGGGCCACAGCTCATGAATATGAAAATATTCAGAGACTATATATGAACCTCACGATCTGTACCTTGGGTTATAAGAATTGGACTTATTAAAGAATTTCTTTTATTACTATATATATATATATATATATATATATATATATACTTTTTTTTTTTTAAGACAGGGTTTGGCTCTGTCCCCCGGGCGAGAGTGCAGTGGCACAATCTCGGCTCACTGCAAACTGCCTCCCAGGCTCAAGTGATCCTCTCACCTCAGCCTCCTGAGTAGCTGGAACTACAGATGCATGCCACTACACATGGCTAATTTTTTGTAGAGACAGGGTTTTGCCCCATTGACCAGGCTGGTCTCAAACTCCTGAGCTCAAGCAGTCGTCCCGCTTCGGCCTCCCAAAGTGCTGGGGTTACAGGCATGAGCCACCGTGCCCTGCCCAATACCATATTTGGCTTATAGTGTATTCTTTGCATTCACAAAGACTGGTTTTGATTTTGTGTGGCTTGGGAGCAGTTGAGTTCCATGTACCTCGCCAGTTGTATTGTACTAGATGATGTCATCTGTCAATTGCATTCCCCCCAGTAGTGTTGTTTTTCTTTTCAGCTCATTAAAATCCAGTTATAAACGTTGAGATATATATACATATCTATCTATATATATGTATGTATACATACACACACATGCTTTCTTAGCTGTGGAAGCAGTTAAATACCATTATTTTTAATGGCAATACTTTTTTTTGTTTATGAGAGTTCATCCTAAGAGGGTTTTGGGAAGTAACAAATTACCTTCTAAGCAGAAGATTGCACTATATTCCTTCCAGATGGCCTCCTGGGCCAGTCACGGCTCCAGGTGCTGGGGACACTCCCTCATCAGCTCCAGTGAGGTGATGCTCCTGCAGCAGCCTTCCAGCGGGAGGACGGGTAGTGCACACATACTGAACTTGCCTAACTGATGGTAAATGCTTTGCAGAGTATTATAGCAGAATCCCATGAGAAAGGAGATCAAAAAAGCCTACTGAGGAGGTAGCATTGACCCTGAGATCTGGATAATGAGAAGGAGGTAGGTGGTGGACAGTGGCGGAGAAAGCATTCCCACAGAGCAGACGGCTGTTGCCACCTTAAAGGCTGGGCGAGCGGAAGGAGAGTATGAAGCCGAAAACAAGGAGGACCCAAGAGAGAACCCAGCTGCGCGACCTGTGGAGGTCAAGCCACCAGAAGAGGTTGCGGGGGCGTTGCCCGGGAGATGGGAGGAAAATCAGGAAGGCGTAGTATCAGGAATGAAGGGAAGAGATTTGCAGACGGTGTGAGTGCCATGTGAGGACAGGGAGGATGAGAGCTGTGGGGAGTGCTGGATTTTGCAGTAGACACTCTAGAATGTGCCATCGCAGGGAGTCGTGGGGATGGAAGCCCAAGTGGGGTGGGCCGAGGCCGAGGCAGGGAGGGGACAGTGAGGCCGTGGGGCTGGACTGCAGGCCACGCCGCAGAGTCTCAGTGTGTGGGGGGAAGAGCAGAGAGATGGCGGGTAGGTGAGCAGGAACGTGGGCTCCAGGGAAGGTTTTGTTTAATATAAAGATTTTGTTGAAATATAAGTCTAGATAAGTGCACACTTTTTTATTCTAATAAAGATAGATTCTAGCACATGCTAGCTGGTTTGCAGAGAAGGCTTGGAGGGTCCCAGAAGGCCTGGTGCCAGCCACCCAGGCGGAAAGGCCACCTCCATTGAGCCAGTGTGGTGAGGACAGGGTGCTGATGTGGGAGCTGAGGGAATACCTGCCTGAGGAGCTCTCTTTTCCCAGGGAAGTGCGAGGCATCAGCTGGAGTCAGGATGGTGGAGGGGAAGCCTAAGGGGAAAGAGGAGGGAAAGGAGTAGTCCTTTTTGGAGACAAGAATCTAAAGTTAATTCCAAGGCAGAATAGGGTGGGAGCCAATGTTGAGTGCTCCTTTGAGATCAGTGGCCCTGAATTTAAAGGGAGACCTGGCAGCATCCGCGTAGGGTTCCCTCCGGTGTGGGTATGGCAGAGAGTCAGTGAGAGGAAAGTGGTCACCAGGAGGGTCACATAACGGCGGACTTCGGAATCTATTTCAATAACAATGTTTATGTTACTTTCCTCTAGGCTACCTTGAGGAATATGTTCTTCTTATAGTTTAGTCTAGTGCCATACCTAGGAAGTGGGAACGAAGGTCTCTTCAGTTTCACTTCTTTCAGTTAGTCTATTCCATCCTAAACCTTCTCCTCTCCTGTATACACTAAGCTAACTCTGGAAAAATTAGCTCACTAGAAATGAACAATTACAGTGTAATATTTTGTCAAAATAAAAATAGATTTTTAGATCAGGCGTGGTGGCTCATGCTTGTAATCCCAGACCTTTGGGAGGCAGAGGCAGGTGGATCATCAGAGGTCAGGAGTTCGAGACCAGTCTGGCCAACAAGGTGAAACCTCTTCCCTACTAAAAATACAAAAACTTAGCCAGGCGAGGTGGTGGGCACCTGTAATCCCAGCTACTCAGGAGGCTGAGGCAGGAGAATCACTTGAGCCCAGGAGGCAGAGTGCAGTGAGCTGAGATTGGACCACTGCACTCCAGTCTGTGTGTACACACACGTACACACACACATACACACACACATTTTTTTGAGACAAGGTCTTGCTCTGTTGCTCAGGGTGAGTGCAGTGGCACCATCACAGCTCACTGCAACCTTGACCTCCCAGGCTTAAGCAATCCTCCTACCTCAGCCTCCGGAGTAGCTGGGATCACAGGCACCTGTCACCACACCCAGCTAAATTTTTGTATTTTTTGTAGGGACGGGGTCTCGTTATCTTGCCCAGTCTGGTTTCGAACTCCTAAGCTCAAGTGATCCACCAGCTTCAGCCTCCAAAAGTGTTGGAATTATAGCTGTGAGCCACTGCGCCTGGCCATATTTTATAATTTTTTTATGAGGATAAAAAAGAAAATTTCCAGCCGGGCGCGGTGGCTCAAGCCTGTAATCCCAGCACTTTGGGAGGCTGAGACGGGCAGATCACAAGGTTAGGAGATCGAGACCATCCTGGCT
>NW_012114455.1:5541912-5565685 GCF_000951035.1 Colobus angolensis palliatus | reverse complement strand
AACAAGAGTGAAACTCTGTCTCAAAAAAAAAAAAAAAAAAAAAGGAAAAATAAATGTCATACCCTTTAGCTGTCTCTCCATCTTCCCATCCTCTCCTGACCCTAAGAAATCACTAATCTACTTCCTGTCTTTATAGATTTCCCTGGTTTGGACTTTAAAAATATAGTATGTGGTCTTCTATGACTGGCTTCTTTCACTTAGCATAATGTTTCAAAGTTCAGTTATGTTGTAGCATGGATCAATACTTTGTTCCTTTGTTGTGGTCGAATGATAAATATTCCATTGTATGGATATACCACATTTTGTTTATGCATTTGTCCACTAATGCCGCCGTCCCCAACCAGGGACTTGTTTTGCGGGGGACAGTTTTTCCATGGACAAGGGGTTGGGGGTGGTTTTGGGATGAAGCTGAGAGTCTAATGCCTCAGATCATCAGGCATTAGTTAGATTCTCAAAAGGAGTGAGCACCTTGATCCCTCACATGCGCGGTTCACAACAGGGTTCCTGCTTCTATGAGAGTCCAGTGCTGCCGTTGTCCTGACAGGCCACAGGACTGGTACCTGTGTGCGGCCTGGGGGTCTGAGACCCCTGCATTAATGCATACTTGGGTGGTTTCCGCCTTTTGGCTGTGATGAAGAACACTACTGTAAACTTTGCGTCTAAGTCTTTGTGTGGATCCCTGCTTTCCCTTCTCTAGGGTCTGTGCCTAGCAGTGGAATTGCTTGGTCATATGGTAACTATGGCGTTTAATTGTTCCAGGAACTGCCAGCTTGTTTTCCAAAGTGGTTGCACCCTTTACATTCCTGCCAGCAGCCTACGAGGGCTCTGATCTCAGCACGTCCTTTCCGCACTTATATGACTTTTTGATTCAAACCACCCTAGTGAGTGTCAAGTGGCATCTCATTATGGCTTTAATTTACATTTTCCTGGCAACTAGATTCCACTAGGAAGTAAAATCAACACAGTTTTAGTTAGCGGACATACGCCTAAGGAACTGAAGGTGGGAAGGGGCTGCTGAGAGGCAGAGAAGCCTGCAGAGCTCCAGGCGATCCAACTCGTAGGGCGGAGGAGGTGAAGGATGGGGCCTGAAGGGCTGTGAAGGCAGTTAGAACAGGAGGGGCAGAATCCGGGGCCAGGAAGGCATGGGGATGTGAGCCTCAAGTCCAGCACTGGTTTCTCCTTGAGGGCTTTGCTTACCAGGCTGGGCTGGTCAAAAAAAGAAGTCAAAACACAGTGGGAGAGAAGAGGGGATTTTCAGTAGTTTCAAGTTGCTGGGGAGACAGAAACTGGAGTAGAAGACCTGCCGAGGGGGAGCTCCAGGATGCACCTCACAGTCTCCCCTGCAATCCTGGAAGGTCACAGCCTGGAGCCGACTGAGTCTTACAGTCAGAAACCAGCCTCAGGCGAGCTCCGGACTGCGCTGCTCTGCCCTCTGCAGCCCATCAGAGGCTGGGTGGATCCTGGGGAGGAGGGTGGGTGTCCTGGGGAGAGGGCGCAGGAGCTTCGGGGTGCTAGTGGAGTTCTGCTCCTTGAGCCAGAGGCATTTCCTCTGAGAGCGGCTCTCAGGTCAGACGCTTAGGATTTGTGCCGTTTTTCTGCAGGCGCGTGATGCACTCTGGCGCTTTGAGGTTCCCACCTGCTATCTTGTGAGGATAGAACGCAGGACCCCTGACAGATTTCTTTGTGAAATTCCCTTCACATTTTACCAGCCAACCAGCTGCTACTCTTTATAAAAAGAAAAAGGCAAACATCAAGGTTTATCATTCTTTAGAACTCACACTGAATGTTGGTTCCTTGTAAACTCTGAAGGATTTTCATGTAGGATTGTCAGGCTAGGACCCCCAACAAGTGTCTCAGCCTCATGTTTCTTCTGTCTGAGTGAGTGGCAGGAGCCCCTTTGAAGCACCTGATGGGGCCCTCATGCATCACTAACAAACTCTCAAATGGAATGGGAGGATCGGTCTTTGTTTTTTGGTACATGAAAAGGTCTTAATTGAATTAGGGAAAAGTCCACATTTCTTGGGTGAACATGAAGAAAGATTTGCTTGCGTGCCTCCTTTGAGGCATGAAGAAAGGGGTGCCACACCCTGATGGGAAACCTGAGCTGAGAGTCTCTGCAGCCGTTTGTGCACAAGGAAAGTAGGAAGCATTATTGCCTGGTGTGAAGATTTCTACATGGAAAGTGGCAGGTCAAAGGGACACCACATGGAGAGGGAGAAGCAGGCGGAGGTCACCGTCTCAGACCTGCCCGACGGGCTTCACTGCTGGGCTTGTTTCTGTCATCCTGTGTTTTCTCACCTGGTTGGTTGGTTTTGAAGCCTCGAAACCTTAGTTCAATTCTCTTCTGGTTATACAGTATCTTCCTTGATGACAACCAGACAAGCCAGGAAGGTTTCTTTAGGACATGCTACAGACTAGGGTTTAGATTGTAACGGATAGCTCAGTCTCATATCAAAAGCACGACTTTCTCTGAATGTTCTGCCATTGCTCACCCAGTTTCTGAAGGCTTTTCTGGAGTTTTTTCCAAATGGCTTAAACTCACATCATCTGGAGGAATCCTCCTGTGCCTCGGAGCTTCCAGAGCTCCATCGTGTGCCTCACGGCCCGCACTTGAAACAACTGGTCAATGTGAGTGGCCCCTAGACACGCGTGGAGTGCCCCAGCATTATCACAGCCTCATTTCTTTTACCTTTACCTTCAGGCCTCTCTGTTTATGTAGAAATATCCCACATCCATAATGCCCTAACCGAAAAGCAAAACAATTTTGTTGGGAGCCTAATCAGAGGCTTAACAGCCAAAAAAAAAAAAAAAAAAAAAAATTGTTGAAATCCTTTATGAAAGCCTGGTTTCCCTGCTTTCTTTCTTTTTTTCTTCTTTTTTTTTTTAAGACAGGCGCTCTGTCGCCCAGGCTGGAGTGCAGTGCTGCGATCTCACTGTACTCACTGCAACCTCAACCTTCCAGGCTCAAACGATCCTCCCACTTCAGCCTCCCGGCTTAGCTGGGACAACAGGTGCACACCACCATGCCTGCCTAAGTTTTTGCATTGTTTGTAGAAGTGGGGTTTCCCCATGTTGTCCAGGCTAGCTTTGAACTCCTGGGCTCAAGCCATTCACCCTCTTCATGTTCCCAAAGTGCTGGGATTATGGGCATGAGCCACCGTGCCCAGCCTCCCTGCTTCTTTACTTCAGTTCCTCAGGCATATTTCCCCTAACTAAAGGTGTGTTTAGTTTACTTCCTAGTGGAATAAAATAAAAATATTTTAGGCTGGGCGCGGTGGCTCACGCCTGTAATCCCAGCACTTTGGGAGGCCAAGGCGCACACATCATGAGGTCAGGAGTTCGAGCCCATCCTGGCCAACATGGTGAAACCCTGTTTCTACTAAAATTACAAAAATTAGCTGGGCTTGGTGGTGTGCGCCTGGAATCCCAGCTACTGGAGAGACTGAGGCAGGAGAATCGTTGAACTAGGGAGTCAGAGATTGCTGTGAGCCGAGATTGCGCCACTGCACTCCAGCCTGGCGACAGAGGGAGACTCCATTTCAAAATATATATGTGTGTGTGTGTGTGTGTGTGTGTATTTTAGTCATGTTACTCTGCTCCAATTTCTAGGTTTTAGTAGCTCTTTAGCTGGGGTCATAGTGGTATGATAAGAGGGGCACCGTGCTCTGTCTGCTGCAGGGACTCAGGCTGGCCAGACCCTGGACAGTGGAATGAGCAAGTGACGTTGCTGTCTTCTTCCTCTGTAAGATGTGGAGAAGAAGCCCACCTTGGCTCTGTCACGCGGTGGGGGTGAGGGCACGTGAAACAGCATCTGGGAGGGCTCTGGGAATGAACCTTGCTAGGCAAGGCAAAGGGAGTTGTGTTTTTCATAACTGGTCATTTTTATTTTTTCTCGGGAGTGCTAATGGTTGGTTGATAATCTTTTAAAATTTGAGAAATGTGATGGAGGATTTGGGCTTTCCCATCTCATATGGGGAATTTGTGCTGGAATTTGTATTATTTTGTTATTTGTTCATCACTAATTCTGCTGCCAGTTTCTATTCACCATTTAGAACTAAGTCCATTATTTTTTCTTTTCTTCTGAGTTCTAAAATTATTTGTTCCAGAAATCAGTTAAATGGAAACTCTCTCCTATTATGTTCATTCCAAATGAATGAACATAATAGAAGCTCTTTATTTTCATTCTTCTTGGTCTGATTTTGTAGCTCCATGATTTAACGTGACACCTCTCAGTCATGTGGTCATCAGCAGCTGCTTGGAGTAGAGCACTAGTTTAGGGTTCTGTACTATCATTTCTTTTCTGAACATAAGTTTTAAACAACTTCATTGAGTTGTCATGGGCATTAAATGGACTGAACTGATGAATGTTAGCTGCTTAGAACAGGGTCTAGCACGCAGTAAGCGCTCAGTTCATGATGGCTGTCCTCACATCCCGTCTCTCGGATGGTCCTGTACCCACTCACTTCCCCTTGGCTATGCTTGGGGAAGTGCCAGGGCAACAGCCTTTGCTTGATGGTGGGTTCTAGTTGGCCAGTGGGGTACGGAGTTTCACAAATCTTGTATAAAAAGCATGGAGCGACACCCATGGTGAATCAGGGGTCAGAGATTCAAGAAGTATTTTTTTTCTTTTCTTTTTTTTTTTTTTGAGACGGAGTCTGGCTCTGCCGCCCAGGCTGGAGTGTGGTGGCCAGATCTCGGCTCACTGCAAGCTCCGCCTCCCGGGTTTATGCCATTCTCCTGCCTCCCGAGTAGCTGGGACTACAGGCGCCCGCCACCACGCCCGGCTAGTTTTTTTGTATTTTTTAGTAGAGACGGGGTTTCACCGTGTTAGCCAGGATGGTCTCGATCTCCTGACCTCGTGATCCGCCCGTCTCGGCCTCCCAAAGTGCTGGGATTACAGGCTTGAGCCACTGCGCCCAGCTAGAGATCCAAGAAGTAAACCTAGAATCGGAGCCTCAGCGTTTATGGCTTAGGAAACCAAGGGGTGGGGAAAAAGAGGAGCAGCTGGAATAGGTCCACAGGATGGCCTGTGCTGATCAGGCCTTTGACAGGAAGGGACCCATCTGTGAACTGGACAGGACCTTCCATGTAACCCTCTAATTGCTCTGCTTCCCTTGACTCTGAGAAACCTTAGAGATACCATGCGTGGATGAGGTACCGTAGGAGAATGAATATCATTGCCTTTTCCCCATGACCCCACCTCTAGTACAACTAAATACACCAGCTTAGGAAGCAACATAGTGAGACTGGGGTTTGATAGCACATTGGCAACAACAGCAGTCACTGCTATTGATTGTTCACCTCCTATGTGCCAGGCACCTTGGAAGGCACTTGGTGTAGCCACCCTGTTCCAGGAGCAGTGACTGGCTCGCAGCAATTCCAGAGGGGGTGGGTTGGAGACAAGCTCCGCTGACCTGAGCTGGGAGAGATTGCAGTGGTGGCAGGAAGGGAATGGTGTCAGTGTGGCTGGGCAGAGGAAGGGCCAGTGGGAGGCAGGGTTTGTCTCGAATGTGGGCAGTAGTGGCCTTGGGGTGGCAAGAGTTTATTCATTGTCATGATGGGAAAGGTGAAGTGAAGTCTTGTTCCCACCATGGGGCAGTGGGATGGTGATTGCTACCACGGCCATCTCCAGCAGTTTTTATTTACATTTTTTATAGCAGTAAAATGTATACATAAAGTGAAATTTACCATTTAACCACTGTTAGGTGTAAAATTTGTTTTGTTTTTTGTGTTTTGAGATGGAGATTCGCTCCTGTTACCCGGGCTGGAGTGCAATGGCGCGATCCTAGCTCACTGCAACCTCCGCCTCCCCAGGTTTAAGCGATTCTCCTGCCTCAGCCTCCCGAGTAGTTGGGACTACAGGTGCCTGCCACCACGCCTGGCTAACTTTTGTATTTTTAGTAGAGACAAGGTTTCACTGTGTTGGCCAGGCTGGTCTCAAACTCCTGACCTCAGGTGATTCACCCACCTCGGCCTCCCAAAGTGCTGGGATTACAGGCCTACGTGTAAAATTTAGTGGCATTAAGTACATTCACATCGTTGTGCAACCATCACCATCATCTGTTTTCTGAAGTCTTTCACCCCAAGGAAACTCCATCCCCATTGAACAACAACTCCCTGTTCCCTGCCCAGGCCCCTGGTAACCACTCTTCTACATTCTGTCTCTGGACTTGCCTGTTCCAGGTACCTCATATAAGTGGAGCCATACAATACTTGCGCTTTTGTGTCTGACTGATTTCACTTTGTGTAATGTCTTCAAGGTTCCTCCCTGTTGAAGCGTATGCCAGAATTCCCTGCCTTTTTAAGGCTGAGTAATATTCCACTGTATGTACAGACCACATTTTGTTGAGCCATTCCTCAATGGATGGGTGCTGTTGGCATTTTTAAGAGCAGCATATTGGGCACTTTATTGAGGTGCCGTTCGTGTCTTCAGGCGTCTGAGAATGGTGGGCGCTCAGCAAGTGTCCCCATATCCTTGTCCTCAGATGTAACTGTCGAGTGGATTTTAACCCAGGAGGTCTTTCTCACGGGAGTGATCTTTTAGACTGTTCCACTCTCACTTCTAATTCCTATCTAGTTAGCTCAGAACAATCTGATTCACGTTTTCTCTTTTCTTTAGTTTTTCTTTCTCTCCCTTCCCCTCACCTTCTACTTATTCTGTTTACTGCTTATCCAGTTCTTTCTTTCTTAGACTCCTCCCCACTCCCACTCCATTTATTCCTCTTGTCCTCTCATGTCATTTCCTCTAAATGCTCTCTTCTGGAATACTCTCTTTTCCTTCTGTTTTTCCATTGCTTTCCTCTCTTTTCTTCTCTTGCCTTTTGTGTTCCTTTCTTTCCCCTAGTTAGTTTCTTCTTGCTCTACCATTTAAAATTTGTGTCTCAGAAATGACCCTGGTCATTGTTTCTTTCATGTAACATATATAAGTGCTTACCATAGCCTAGCCTGTGTTCTCAGCACTTTGCAAATATTATATCGTTTAGTCCTGTTTACACCTCTATGAGGGTGATACTGTTCTTGTCTCCATATTACAAGTGATAGAGTTGAGTCACAGAGACGCTGGGCAATTCGTACCAGGTCAGCTGCTGGTGAGCTGGAGGCGGGGCTGGAAGCCGGGCTGGGGTGGCTCCAGTGGGTGCTGGTCCCTCCACTCTGCACTGCTGAGCATGCTGGGAATGCAGGATGCCGGAATGCCTTGTGCTGGGCTCAAGGCGGAGGAATGTTATAGTTCAAAGTCAAATCAAACATAGTGAGTTCTTGTCCCACCTAGCTCCAAAATGTTTAGAATTTTGGATGCAAGTCTTCTGGATACAAGTCTCATCTTTATACCTACGTAAGAGTCTTCATCGGTGTTTTATCTTACACTGTTTAACCTTCTGTTTCTTCAAGTACCATGATTTTTTAAAAAATCATTTCATCTCAATTATAGAGCTGAAAAGATACTTTGATGAGCTTATTTCACAAAGAGGTAACTGGTTTGTCTAAATGCATTTAGTTTTATTTCCTTGCTTTTTTTAATCACCGACATTGTAACAGATGATTGCTAAATTTTTATTTTATGGCCGGGCGCGGTGGCTCACACCTGTAATCCCAGCACTTTGGGAGGCCGAGGCGGGCGGATCACAAGGTCAGGAGATCAAGACCATCCTGGCTAAGACGGTGAAACCCCGTCTCTGCTAAAAATACAAAAAATTAGCCGGGCGCGTTGGCAGGCGCCTGTAGTCCCCGCTACTCAGGAGGCTGAGACAGGAGAATGGCGTGAAGCCGGGAGCAAGAGGAGCTTGCAGTGAGCAGAGATCGCGCCACTGCACTCCAGCCTGGGTGATGAGCAAGAGTCCATCTCAAAAAAATAAAAATAAAAAAATTTTTATTTTATTTCAGCTTAATTTATTTCAATTTAATTATGAGTTAATATGCTTTCCTATTATTCTGGGAATCAAAAGATGGTGTGTAACATGGTTTTAAAGGGAGTATACATTCAAAATGTCATCAAATAAATTAAAATGTGCATTTGGAATTTAATCCATATCTAAGTTGTCTTTTGTCTTGTGCCCGTTCTTGCTGGGAAGGTTCTAGCTTGGTGCCTCTTACCTCATTGGTTTCCTTACGTCATTCATTGCCACCTAAGCTTAATTCACCGTTTTCAGTTCACAGACCTTGAACATTTGTATAGAACAGACATTACTTAATTTTTGCCACTTTTTACCCTAGCAGGTTGCTAATTTGGGCCTTCCTGTGACACTGCTTTTCTCCTTCCATTACTCTGCATCAAGCTTTTCTTTGATATATGGTTGTTACTTGGAGCTTTTATAATCTCATAGGATTACTCTAAAATTTTCAAAGTGGGTATTTTGTAATGAGCTATTTGTATCCTAGAACTTTTATCTTAGACAAAAAGAAAGAGAAAATAGAAATAAAGGAAGAAAGAGAAAGGCGCTAAAAAAGTGAAAAACATTTTTGTAATAAGCTGGGAGGGCTCGTCTCTTGCCAGGGGACCACCCATCAGAGGCCTGGCACGAGTTTTCTGTCCAGATCACTGCCCTCTCGAATCTCACCAGCTCTTAAGCAGAGGTTGCTGACTTTGCTGGAATATTGTGATGGCTGGTAAAACACATTCCCTTGACCTGGGCTACAGAGCGCAAGACTGTTTCTCTAAGCGGGCAGTCAAGGGCCACAGTCTTTTTTTTTTTTTTTTTTTTGTAGTTTTAGTAGAGACGGGGTTTCACCGTGTTAGCCAGGATGGAAGGGCCACAGTCTTAAAGAAACAAAGACAAAGCTAAGATAAACGGTGTCCTGCAGAATCAGGAATCTCTCGTTGAAGACTCCTCTACATCCTTTCCATGCTCAGTCCCGCGGCCACCGTGTGACCTCGGGCTACGAGTGTTGGAAGTCGCAGCCTCTGATTCTGGTGTTGCCATTGACTTGCTCTGGACTTGACATGATTCTATAAAACAGAAGTTGTTCTAGATGATCTGTCCTCAAACTATCTTCCCCAAAACACTAGTGTTCTAGAGCTGGACAGAGGTGTCTTTCATTTAATAGAAATCAAGGATATTATTTGTTTAATTCTGAATTTTCAGTCTCACAGAATGTTGTTAACTCTTTGTTGCTGTTGTTGCCAGTCATTCTAGCCAGCATTAGGATGTGACAAGTGAACAAGTGGCAAAAAAGTTGGTGGAAAACTTGGGAATACCTAATCTTCCTTCATGTAACACTTCAAAAAATAATGATAATAAAGTAGGCTGGGTGCAGTGATTCATGCCTGTAATCCCAGCACTTTGGGAGGCCAAGGCGGGTGGATTACCTGAGGTCAGGAGTTCGAGACCAGCCTGGCCAACATGGTGAAACCCTGTCTCTACTAAAAATACAAAAAATTAGCCAGGTGTGGTGGTGGACACCTGTAATCCCAGCTACACAGGAGGCTGAGGCAGAAGAGTCACTTGAACCCAAAAAGCAGAGGTTGCAGTGAGCTGAGATTACGCTACTGCACTCTAGCTTGGGCAATAAGAGCGAAACTCCATCTCAAAAAAAAAAAGAAAAAAAAAGTAAAGTGAAGCTGGATATGATTGTTACTTGGCTCATTAGTGGAGTCATTTATACTGGAATCATCATGCAGGTCCACTGTTCTTAGTTTGTGGGACGAGAAGCGGTGTAGAATTGTGGCTGAGCATGTGGGCTAGGCAGCCTCATGCCCAGGTTGCATCGTAGCTCCACGGCTTCCTAGCTCTGTTACCCTGGGCAAGTCACTTCGCCTCTCTCTGTCTCCATCCATCACCCGTAAAGTAGAGATATAATGTACCTACTTCATAAGTTACTGTGAGGATTAAATGAACCAATATGTGTGGTTAGTGTAATGTCGTCAAGATTCCTCCCTGTTGAAGCATATGCCAGAATTCCCTTCCTTTTTAGGGAACGTGTCTGGTTCATAACAAATGCTGTACATGTCAGCTATTAATATTTCATGGTGCTATGTCTTCAGGGTCCCTGTCATCTGAACATATTTCAGAACTGTGGGCCTAGAATTTCTCTTCTAATTCTGAAATTAGTTCTGTTATTCTACGCCATAGAATTTGATTTCCTATTATCTTTCTTCCCCCTTTTTATAACTCAGTATCTTAAAGAAGATGTGTTTTCTCTATACACAGAGTGAAATCACTTATTTTTTCAGTTACCAAGTGGAATCTGATCTTAAGTCTGAGTTTAGAAGGCTGTGTTTTCTGTTTCTTGACATACAGGTGTTTTGTGTTACGCACAATTTACCATTGTTTTCTATTTGTGTTTTGTTTTTGCTTTTTGAGACAGGGTCTCACTCTGTCACCCAGGCTGAAGTGTGGTGGCACAATCTCAGCTCACCGCAACCTCTGCCTCCCGGGTTCAAGTGATTCTTGTGTCTCAGCCTGCCGAGTAGCTGGGATTACAGGCACACACCACCACGCCTGGCTAATTTTTATTTTTTTTTGTATTTTTAGTAGAGATAGGGTTTCACCATGTTGGCCAGGCTGGTCTTGAACTCCTGACCTCAAGTGATCCACCCACCTTGACCTCCCAAAGTGCTGGGATTACAGGCATGAGTCACTGTGCCAGGCCTTCCTATTCACTAAATATCTAATATTCTTAGTTCTTTATCCTTATATATGAAGAAGGTGGAGCTCAGAGAGATTAAGCAAATTGCCAAAAGCTGCAAGTGGCAAATCCAAGCTTTGAAGCTAGGCTGTCTGATTCCAAAGAGGACTCTAACACAAATATGTACAAATCCAGCCCAAGGCCTGTAATATTTATGGTAACTCACTTAAACAAAGCCCAAGAATCATTTCTTTAAATGGAGACTAATTGCTATATAAATATTCTGAAGAATGCTCTTTTTATGCTTGGATCAGCAAAAATCACCTTATAGCTAGTGCATATTCATTGAAAGAAAGGTGAAATGTTAATTTTTTTGAAACGAGCAATTGCTTATCAGGCCCGAGTCTCTGGGTCAGCCACTCCTTTTCTCCTAGAGGAACTGTCCTGTCTGAACATATGTTTTTGCTAGCTCTGCAGCGGGAGAGTGTGTGGTAGCAGAGTGCCCAGCACCTTGCCATCCTCCTGGCACCTGCTATTTACACCCTACCCAGCCTTTTTTGCTGCCTTGAGGTTTTCCCACTGCCATGCAGCACAGAACTGGCTGCTGTGTTAATTTTTTTTGTTATGATTTGATTTTTTGCACTCATCTTTTGCTGTGTTTCTGTATTGCAGTGTTGATGACTGCATCAGCAGATATTGCTTAATTTTGGCCACCTTTTCCCCCAGCAGGTTGCTAATTTGGGCTCCTGAGCCCTACATCCTGGGGGTTCTGGATGTTGGCTTTAGCTGAGAAGGGCTTAGTGATGTTAGGAGTGAGGCTGGTGGATAGTGAGGGGGTAGGATTGCGGGCTGGGCGGCAGGAGCTCAGGGTAATATCAGAGGGAGAACAACAGAAGAATTCTGCCTCCACCCCCTAATCTCTTCTGTGGAACCTGGTCCCTGTCTGTCTGGGCTGTTTCCGGGGCCCATCCACAACTCCCTCCCCAGACTGGCGCTCACCCTCCTCCATTTTTGTCCTCACACTTTTTATGTTCATCTTGCAGGCTCATCAATCTCCCCATAACTTCTTTCCGTGGCATGTCTGGACTTGGATTTCGGGGAGAGCCCACAGTTTGTGCCAGTTAGTTCATGATGAGCCAGAAAAGTTTATGTGTAAGTGCATTGTCTGGAATGTGCTACACTGCTTTCCTTATCAGTACTGACGTGTCTGGCATTTAAGGTGCAAGGCCAGTACAGAAACCTTTGTTGCTTCTTAATGTGTCTGAGGTTAATAATGTACCAACAGTGCTGTGGAACTTAACCACTGTGTGTCACAACATTTTAAGTGAAATTGTATTTGTAGTTCAGCCTGGGATTTCAGATACTCATCTACCTTTGAAGGTGAATCTGGGCCTCTTCCTCCACCTCTGTGTGCAGGTGATGAAGACAGGAGCTCCTGCATCCTAAGTCCCTGGGAGTTCCGGATGTCGGCTTTAGCTGAGAAGGGCTTAGTGATGTTGGGGGCGGGGGAGGCTGGTGGATGGTGAGTGGGTAGCGCTGTCGGGTGAACGGCACGATGGGAACTCAGGGCTCCTAGGTGGGCAGGTGATGGTGGAGGCTGGCACACTGGGATACTCCATTGTCTGGTGCCTGCCCAGCCTTATCGCTGAACTAGTTGGAAAAGTAGAGGTTTATCCTTCCTTCCTACTTCCCCTCACTCTTCATCACTGTCACCCTCACCCTGCAAGTGTAGCCGTGGGGTGAGCGGCAAAGTGGGGTGTCATCTCTCCAACTAGACTGTGAGTTCTCTGGGAGCAGAGTTTTTTGCTCACCTTTTTCTCCCCAGTGCTTGCAATGTACTGAAAAACGTGTTTGATGTTCACCAAGCATGAAAAAAATTGCTACCCTTTCTTCAATGTTCATCATTGTTATGTGATCACAAATATTGCCATATTTTATTGAGTCTAAGATGTTGATGGTAAGATACACAGTGATTTTACACATGAGTAAGAAAAAAATCTTGCCAACTGTACTTCTGACACAAGTGGCTTTGTTGTTTGTTTTTTTTGTTTTTTGAGACGGAGTCTCACTCTGTCACCCAGGCTGGAGTGCAGTGGCGCGACCTCGGCTCACTGCAAACTCCGCCTCCCCGGTTCAAGCAGTTCTGCCTCAGCCTCCCAAGTAGCTGGGATTACAGGCTCACGCCACCATGCCGGCTAATTTTTGTATTTTTTTTAGTAGAGATGGGGTTTTACCATGTTGGCCATGCTGGTCTCGAACTCCTGACCTCGTGATCCACCCGCCTCGACCTCCCAAAGTGCTGGGATTACAGGCATGAGCCACCGTGCCTGGCTTCACCAGTGCTTTCTGTCATTTAGTATTTTAATTATATACTTATTGAAAGAGCTCTTCCAGATTTGTTTAGACATTGATTTTTATCATCTCACTCTTTGGCATACAAAAGAGTGAAAATATAAAGAGAAATAGATTGACTAAGATATTCCTAAAATTTCTTCAAGAGTCTGATTCTTCAGAACCTTTTCTGACTCAGAGTACTTGATGTGGGTGGTTTTCCACACAGTGTCATTCCCTGTGCCACCAAGAGCGTTGGTGATGTGGCGTTTCTTAAAAGAGGGCACACCACTGTCTCCAGGAATCGCCTCTAAGCATCTATTACCTGTTCTGCAAGTTTTAAACCTGCTGTTTTCTCACTCAACCTCAGGCCATTTTTTTTTCCTGTGAATCTCAGTAATAACAACACATCATGCAGCTTCATCCACATGGGCTGTCTTCTATACCCAGGTTCTGTAAGGGCCTCGGTGATTAAGGTCATTTTTCCAGTGGTGGATATTTGCTTCTCTAATAAAATTTATGCCCTGCTACTGTTTCCATGTCTTTTTTTTCGGTTTGAATACCGAGTTATCGTGTAATCTTTTTGAAGACATTTAAAGTGGCAGTTAGGCTAAGTATGTCAACAGTGCCCATGACTCAGTCGAAGTGAGATCACACATGAGTGGGCAGTGATCCTATGTCCTGACTGCCACCTGGATGACAGTAACTGCAAGATGCCACTGATTGTAAACTAGATACCTATTCCAGAAATGTTAAAACATGGGGGGAAAGCTTTATAGACTCAATGAAATATATAACATGTAGTTAATTTTTACAGCAACCATGCAGGGCAGGTAATTTGGATTTATTTATTTATTTATTTAGACAGAGTCGCCCTCTTGTTGCCTAGGCTGGAGCGCAGTGGCTCAATCTCAGCTCACTGCAACACCCGCCTCCCAGGTTCAGTTGATTCTCCTGCCTCAGCCTCCCAAGCAGCTGGGATTACAGGTGCACGCCACCGTGCCCAGCTAATTTTTGTATTTTTAGTAGAAATGGGGTTTCACCATGTTGGCCAGGCTGGTCTCGAACTCCTGACCTCAAGTGATCTGCCTGTTTAGGCCTCTCAAAGTGCTGGGATTACAGGTGTGAGCCGCCACGCCCAGCTGGTAATTTGGACTTTTAAGTGAGGATACCGAGGATCAGAGTGTTTGGCTTACTAATGCCCCGACTAAGTACATGGAAGATTTGGGAGCTCAGAACCCAGATTTGTCTGATTGTAAAGTTCACACTTTAGACCCTGTACAACGCTGTTCAGGAAAGAAACAACTAGACTAGAAGCTGCAAGAAGCCAGGGATTTTTTTTTTTGATAAACTTGTTTCTTAAGGACCTAGAACAGTGCCTGGCACATACCAAGTACTAATAAATACTTGTTGAATAAAGTCAATCATTAGAGAGAAAATAGAAATGCAACCATATCATTCTCTTCCTGGAAATGAAATCTCTAACTCTTTTGGGACAAGGGGAAAAGGACAGAAAATGGCTGCTGTTTTCTAGACAAGGTATAGTTGTGGCTGTCCGTTCCCTCGGGTCTGTAGGAGAGGCAAAAAGGTGAGGGGCGAAAGTCTATCCCTGGTTACCAGAGCCTGTCAGCACCTGCCGGCCAGACAGCAGTAACATGGCTCCTGCTCCTGGGATTCTTCTACTGTCTCCCGTAAATCAAAATCAACAGGGCCGTAGACATTGTAGAGTTAAAAAGAAAATTAATAAAGGAAAATCAATATGACAAGCCTTACTATCAAAGATATTTAGGTGCAGGGAATGTATTGTTAGATTTCTTTTCTTTCTCCTTTTTTTTTCCTTTGAGACAGTCTTGCTCTGTCACCCAGGCTGGAGTGCAGTGGCATGATCTGGGCTCTCTGCAACCTCTTCCTTTTGGGTTCAAGCAATTCTCCTGTCTCAGCCTCCTGACTTGCTGGGACTACAGGTGCACACCACCAAGCCTGGCTAATTTTTGTATTTTTAGTAGAGATGGGGTTTCACCATGTTGCCCAGGCTGGTCTTGAACTCCTGACCTCAAATGATCTGCCCACCTTGGCCTCCCAAAATGCTGGGATTATAGGTGTGAGCCACCTTGCCCAGCCAAACTGTTAGATTTTTAAAGGGTATAAAATGTTTTGAAAATTCTGAAGCTCTGTATGACTCGCTTGTGAAATGTGAAAATTGATATATTTAATCACCTACTATGTACTAGACCTTGTGCCTAGAGTTGTTACATACATCATTTAACCCTCACAATAAGATTATCTCCATTTTACATATGATAATCACTTTAACTTCGCTAGTATCTTCCCTCAGAGATTCCAAAACGTGGGGTACTAACGCATAAAATGCAAGATACATTGTAAAGCAATGTTATGTCCAAAGTTCTCATCATAGTGGCACATGTAATGGCAAAATATTAGAAATAACCTAAGCGTTTATGAATGCAAGATTAAAAATATGCAGCTATAATGAAGAATGAGGAATGTCTATATATATATGGAACAATATGAAAGGTATGATATTACATGGGACAAACGAGACATAGAAGAAATGCTACCTTGATGGAATCAGTAGTATGCATCTATTTGTGGTTGGAGAGGGAGAGAGTATATATATGCTTGTGTGTATGTACACAAAATAATTTTTGGAAGAAAATACAATAAATTGATAATATAGGTTGCTTCTGAGGAATGGCTAGGGCATTCCAGGTGGGGCGATTGTCCACTGTCTACCTTTTTGTGCCTTTTGAATTTTGAGCCAGCTGCATTTACTACCTATTGAAAGAGATACAAATATAATTAAAATAGAAGAAATAAAGTATACCTTTCTAGACATGAAAACAAAGACAAAAAGATGCTCTGGGCTGTGTGGGTTTTGTGAGGGCATGGACTGTACCTGCCGATCCCCATAGCACCCCAGTGCCTAGCATAGTACACACCCGAGCATTTGTGCAGTCAGTGAGCCAAGCTGAAGGAAACAAAACAACTCAAATTCCTCTATAGGAAGGACACCACATCTCTTCTGTGGTATCTCTGCTAAAAATACATATCCTGAATCTAACCATGAAGAAACATCAGACAAACTTAAATTGAGGAGCATTCTGAAAAATAAATGACCTGTGCATTTCATAAATGTCAAGGTCATGGCGGACCAAGAAAGAGCAGGGAACCGTTTGGGATTGAAGGAGACTGAAGGGCAGGACAGCTGAGTGTGCTGTGTGCAATATCGGATTGCATCCCAGGCCAGGAGAAAAAATGTTGTATTCTTTTTAAAGGACGTTCATTAGAGTTGACAAAATTTGAATAAGGTCTGTGAATTAGGTAATAGGACTGTTTCCGTGTTAACATCCTCATTTCGATAACAGTACTGTGGTTATAAGAAAATCTTGTTTTTAAGAATTAGGCACTGAGGGCCTGGCGCTGTGGCTCATGCCTGTAATCCCAGCACTTTGGGAGGCCGAGGCGGGTGAATCACGAGGTCAGGAGATTGAGACCATCCTGGCTAACATGGTGAAACCCCGTCTCTACTAAAAATACAAAAAAAATTAGCCGGGCCTGGTGGCGGACGCCTGCAGTCCCAGCTACTCGGGAGGCTGAGGCAGGAGAATGGCGTGAACCCTGGAGGCAGAGCTTGCAGTGAGCTGAGATGGCGCCACTGCACTCCAGCCTGGGTGACAGAGCGAGACTACATCTTGGGGAAAAACAGAAAAATAGAATTAGGCACTTAGAAATTTAGGGGGAAAGGGGCATTGTGCTGGCAACTTACTCTCAAATGGTTCAGGTGAAAACAGAGAGAGAAAGAAAGAGAAAGGGGAAATAATAAAGTAAACATGGTAAAATGTTAACATTCAGGGAATTGGAGTGAAGAAATACAGGAATTCTTCGTACTATTTTGACAACTTTTATGTCTGAAGTTATTTCAAAATAAACAACTTTAAAAAAAAAACTTCCTACATGGAACATGTTATGACTTCCTTCCTTCCTTTTTTTTTTTTTTTTTTTTTTTAAGCAAGGTCTCTCTGTGTTGCCCTTGTTGGCCTTGAACTGGGCTCAAGGGATCCTCCACCTCAGCCTCCTGAGTAGCTGGGACCACAGACGTGCGCCACCACGCCTGGCTCTGATTTTGTAATTACTGTGCCTTTTATGTCCTTTTGTACAATTTTGTCATTTTCTTCTTATAGATCTTTAGATGATTGGTGACACGTATTCCTTTCTTTCTTTTTTTTTTGAGACAGAATCTCACTCTGCCACCCATGCAGTACAGTGGCATGATCTGGGCTCACTGTAACCTCCGCCTCCCGTGCTCAAGTGATCCTTCCACCTCAGACTCCCGAGAAGCAGGGACCACAGGTGCACACCACCACACCTGGATAATTTTTGTATTTTTTGTAGAGATGGGGTTTCACGTGGGGTTGCCCAGGCTGGTCTTGCCCTCCTGGCCTCAAGCAGTCTGTCGGCCTTGGCCTCCCAAAGTGCTGGGATTACAGGTGTGAACCACTGCACCCAGCCTATTCCTTTCTTAATACTTTTTGTTTCTTTAAATAATGGCTTTGTTGAGATATAATTTATATACCATATGAAACTCACCCTGAATATCTTTGTATATATTTTTAAATAGTACTGCTGTATGAGGAAGGTATGCTTAAAAAAAAAAATCAACTTTATTAGGGTATAATTTAAATGTAATAAAATTCACATATCTTAATAGATTGATGGCTTTTGACACACATATTCCTTATGTAACCACCACCCCAATTCAGATACAAGATGCAGGATATTCCCATTTCTCCATGAAGTTCCCTTGTGTTCCTTTCTTCTTACATTCACCTGTTGGTGGATGTGGCAGCCTTTCAAGTACCCCCCAAATGGGGATTGGAAGAGTAGGGTGCATGCAGGGTGAATAAGTGTGGTGGGGGCGCTGCATGGCGGGGATGAGAATGATCATGTTGAGGCAAAGCAGGAACAGGCACCTGGATGGCTCAGAAGATGGACATGGCATCCCCTGTCTTCCAGAGTCGGGCACAGACTTTGGAAGTTCGCATACCTTCTCTTTTTTTCTTCTTTGGTCTTTATTCTGGCATTGTGGCTGCTGCCCTGTTAACACAGCAAATGCCAAGTGGACTTCTAAAATACTAACATTTTATCATCATCAAAGGGGAAGACTGACTACCTTAAAAAGCCTGTTTTGGGAAGGAATAAGACTTTGAGATGCAGATGTTGTGCGTGTTGAAATTTAGTAAGGCTTTTTATTTGGCCGTTCATCACTCCAGCACTGATCATGTGAGAAAAAAAGTTTGTATTTGCATTCACCAAATTTTTTACACAGAAAATTGCCACTTTCCCCTCATCTTGAGACTTATTATTCTGCTGTTCATTTTGAAGTAAAGGTGGTATGGGAAGTTAGTGTCTACAAGGAAAGAGCCTGCTTTTGGCATCTGAGAAACTCATTCTCCTCACGAGAACTAAGATTACCTTCAGTTTTTTTTTTTTTTTTTTTTTTTGAGACGGAGTCTCGCTCTGTCGCCCAGGCTGGAGTGCAGTGGCCGGATCTCAGCTCACTGCAAGCTCCGCCTCCTGGGTTTACGCCATTCTCCTGCCTCAGCCTCCCAAGTAGCTGGGACTACAGGCGCCCGCCACCACGCCCGGCTAGTTTTTTGTATTTTTTAGTAGAGACGGGGTTTCACTGTGTTAGCCAGGATGGTCTCGCTCTCCTGACCTCGTGATCCGCCCGTCTCGGCCTCCCAAAGTGCTGGGATTACAGGCTTGAGCCACCGCGCCCGGCCTCCTTCAGTATTTTTAATGAGGATTGCATTATACAAACATGCACACATGTATGTATACACAAATATATATGCAAAATATATAATTTTATAAGATATTATACACACACACCCCCAATGAGTGTTTAGAACATAGCAAGCATGCAATACATTATATTATTATATTTTTAAATTTCTTTTTATTAAATAGAGATGCGGTCTCGCGATGTTGACCAGGCTGGTTTCAAACTCCCTGCCTCAAGCGATCCTCCTATCTTGGCCTCTCAAAGAGCTGGGATTGGCCGAGAGTGGTGGCTCATGCATGTAATCCCAGCACTTTGGGAGACCAAGGCAGGTGGATTACTTGAGCTCAGGAGTTTGAGACCAGCCTGGCCAACATGGTGAAAATACATCTCTACTAAAAATACAAAAAATTAGCTAGGCATGGTTGCTCATGCCTGTAGTCCAAGCTACTCAGGAGGCTGAGGCAGGAGAATCGCTTAAACCTGGGAGGCGGAGGTTGCAGTGAACCTAGATCGTGCCACTGCACTCCAGCCTGGGCAGCAGAGCGAGACTCCATCTCAAAAACAAAACCAACTCCCCCAACACCCCCCCAAAAAAAAAAACCCAAAGAGCTGCAATTACAGGCGTGAGTCACTGTACCTGGCCTATATTATTATCACAAATAATATCTTCATTTTTACGTTTTTTGCCCAGGTGTGTTGCTTTATGACAAATCTTTCTTTTACTCTTTGTGGTTGAAATTGTAATCTATTAGCCGGGTGCAGTGGCTCACGCCTGTAATCCCAGCACTTTGGGAGGCCGAGGCGGGTGGATCACGAGGTCAGGAGATCGAGACCATCCTGGCTAACACGGTGAAACCCCGTCTCTACTAAAAATACAAAAAAATTAGCTGGGTGTGGTGGTGCGTGCCTGTAATCCCAGCTACTCAGGGGCTGAGGCAGGAGAATGGCGTGAACCCAGGAGGCGGAGCTTGCAGTGAGCCAAGATGGTGCCACTGCACTCCAGCCTGGGCAACAGAGCGAGACTCCGTCTCAAAAAAAAAAAAAAAAAGAAATTGTAATCTATTGAAATGTATTTATCTACTGAAAGTCTTGGTTCCTTTTCTGTGTTTTCTCAGGCTCACTGCAGACAGACCTTTCTGTCCTTCATGAACACTCGTGTGGTAGACAGATGACTGTCCTGCACCCCGTGCTGCTCTAGGTGTGCCAGACGTGGAGCTGTCCAGTTGGGAGAAGATGGATTCCAAAGATGAAAGCTCGCACGTGTGGCCAACGTCTGCAGAGCATGAACAGAATGCTGCACAGGTGAAGACTGGTCTTTTCCAGCTTGGTATTGAGAGGTTTTCAGCTGGACACAGTTTGCTGACTATCTAGTAGTGACTGGTTGGGAGGAGCCGACATGAAGAACTCGTACCCAGGGAATAGGGACTGTTTTGGCACCTTGAATGCTCCATCGACGTGGCTCACTGTGAGTTAGGAGAGCTAGACCACCACCTATAGGCTTCTCTGCCTTGTCTGCAATTTACTGTCATAGTCTGTTTTACTACCCTGTTTTATTTATGTTATTGGTGCTGAAAACCTCAAACTATAGTTTGTTTCTTTTTTTGTTATCCATAGGAGTTTGGTCCTTTGTGTGTAATGAGTACAGGTATATCTATAAAGTGAGTGGCCTTTTCTTTTCTTTTTAAATTCAGAATATAAACCTCTAAGTGAAAGTTGTTCCATTATGGGTCAGCCACTTTAGAAGTCAGTCACTTGATCAAATGCTGCTGTTATTTCAGATTGCTGCTAGAACCAGCCACGTTATTCTGACTGTTCTTAGTGATGGCAAATCTCTGCATTTTTGGTATGGAATTGAATTTTGGGATGATTAGCAGTCATATGGAGCCATGTTTTATATGTGACCAAAGCATAAAACTTAATTTTTAAACATTATAGTAAACATACAAATTTAATGTTTCATTAAATTACATAACCATAGTACCGTATCAAAATCAAGAAGTTACACTGAAACATTTAAGTATGCAGATTCTATTTAATTTAAGCAATATAATAAATATACAATCAATAAAATTGGTCATCTGGTATGATTAAAAAGTCTCAGTATGGGCCAAATATGGTGGTTCATGCCTTTCCCAGCAGTTTAGGGGGCCAAGGCAGGAGGATCAATTCAGGCCAGGAGTTCAAGACCAGCCTGGGCAACAAAGCGAGGCCCTGACTCTACAAAAAAAAAAAAAATTTGCTGGACATGGTGGTGCATGCCTGTAGTGGTGCAGTCATGTCTCCAGGAGGTGGAGGCTGCAGTGAACCATGACTACACCACTACACTCTAGCCTGGGTGACAGAATGAGATCCTGTCTCTAAAAATAAAAATAAATGAAGTCTTAGTCTGATTACTTAAAAAAGTTCCACCAATGTTTTCAGCAGAGTATATGATAATTCTGTTTTGTTTCTCCTGGAAATCATTTTGAGGTCACTTCCATGCAGCTATGTATTTTGGTACATTTTATTTGTAAACAAAATTGTAGTTCATTAAAAAGCAAAACAAAAGAAAATCTAGTTGTGACACTGCATGACCAGGGCCCTGTCTGTGGGTAACCAGATAGTAGATAGCCAAGGTCAGGGTCCCTGTGGCACTCCTTCCTCCCAATTGGTTCTTCCGCCAGCTGGGAATTCTGATTTAATGAGTGATGAAGACCAAGCGGAAAAGCTTGGATAACTTGTCTGGAGGAAACATGTTTTCCCTTCTTAAGCACTGAAACTAGTTCAAGGCTTTGATGTTAATGAACAAATCTAAAGTCACAAAATTGTCTTATAGCAATTAAGCCTGCTGAAATATGAGCCTAATTTTTCCAATAGACAAACTTATCTTCCCAGACAAATCAAATTTATGTAGAAGCCAGTCTAATCATGTAGTGTAGAGGTAGAAGTTTGTTGTATTTCTGTGGTGTTTGATTACATTTTGTCTCTTAGGTTTCCTTCTGGGGATTAAATTAGTTTATATTATCTTTGGGATCTACAATCCTTCACTAGAGAAAACGGACATAAAAAAGTTAGGCCCAAAGCCAAGGCAGTATAAGAGCAAGGATTCCACCCTAAGAGTGCCTGACTTCGATAGCAACACATAAATTATTTCTCTCCCAAATGTGTGCTTTGGCCATCTGCTTCCAGACCTCCAATATCAGGCATCAGGCCATGTGCCAAGCTCAGGCCTTCAAGAATTCAATCCTCCAAAGCTGACCACTCAGAAAATATTTTACAAAACTCGATTTCTGCTTTAGCTCTTTAGGTCTTGGGAGAAAATTATTTGCCCTGGTAACACCTGAAATAGTTGTCCAGAACGCCTTAAAAGTACTTTATTAGAATTTTCTGTGTCTTCATCTACCTGGCAAGGAAGAGTTCTATTCCATTCAATGATTCAGCAAGCATTTACTGATATACCTCCAGTATGTCCTTTGTGTATGAAACAACTTGCGGGAAAGAAAGTGACTATTTTATTTCATTTTATTTTTATTTTATTATTTTATTTTATTTATCTTTGAGACAGAGTTTCGTTCTTCTTACCCAGTCTGGAGTGCAGTGGCGCAATCTCGGCTCACTGCAACCTCCACCTCCTGAATTCAAGCAATTCTCCTGTCAGCCTCCCGAGTAGCTGGGATTACAGGTGCCCCCCACCACGCCCAGCTAATTTTTTATTTTTTTTTAGTAGAGATGGGGTTTCACCATGTTGGCCAGGCTGGTCCTGAACTCCTGACCTCAGGTAATCCACACACCTCAGCTTCCCAAAGTGCTGGGGTTACAGGTGTGAGCCACCACATCTCGCCAAAAGTGACCTTATTTTCACGTGTCTGCTGAAAGACACTATTAGTTATAAAATAGAATTCTTATGATGTGTTGAGAGCAATTGGCTTTTGAGTCTTGACATATTTTTTCACACCACGGAGTAACTTGTATGTTTTATTCTGGTAGTGTTGTCGAGCAGGAATCTTCAGTGTCGTTTCCAGGATCAATGAACCACATCCTTATTTCTCCCCAGAAGAGTTATCTGCATTGGACATTTGAGGCAAAGGGGAATTTAAGTCGGTTGCCTAACAGTTAGCAGTAAATCAATGACGGGGTCCTTGGATCCTCCCCAGTCATCAGCTCGGTGTAGACGAAGGGGTATGCATCCCCATTCTCCTTTCATTGGGGATATTTTAGAATCCCAGGTGCGCTTGTCGATCTCTTACCTTCGTGAGACTGATTTTGTTCTTCATCCTTGCCTCCTTTTTATGCCAGGTGCACTTTGTTCCGGACACTGGAACGGTGGCTCAGATCGTCTATGCTGATGACCAGGTTCGCCCACCCCAGCAGGTGGTGTACACGGCAGATGGTGCCTCCTATACATCAGTGGATGGTCCAGAGCACACGCTGGTATACATCCACCCAGTGGAAGCCGCGCAGGCATGTGAAGGATTATTTCTTTATAATTTGTTAATTAACTAATTAACCGATTACTTGTGTTTACCTTCTGTCAGTCATTGTGCTATCTACTGGTGATGCAGAATGTATTCAGATAAGATTTGTGCTCTCAGCTGGGCGCGGTGGCTCATGCCTGTAATCCCAGCACTTTGGGAGGCTGAGGCGGGTGAATCACAAGCTCAGGAGTTCAAGACCAGCCTGGCCAAGATGGTGAAACCCTGTCTCTCCTAAAAATACAAAAAAGTAGCCAGGTGTGGTGGTGGGCACCTATAATCCCAGCTACTCGGGAGGCTGAGGCAGAGAATTGCTTGAACCTGGGAGGCAGAGGTTGCAGTGAGCCGAGATCATGCCACTGCACTGCAACCTGGGTGACAGAGCAAGACTCTGTCTCAAAAAAAAGAAAAGATCTATGCTCTCAAGGAGCTTGTAACCAGCTTGGCAGAGGAAGATGTGATTTACTTCTCGACACTAAATGCAATAAGGAGTTAGAGCGTGGGTTCGTATATAGCTCTTCTCTCCCGTTGACTAGGTTATAAATTTGTTATTATTCCTAAGTATCAAGAACCAGGCTCTGTGAAAATATACAGATTATTTCAGCTAAATGTGTAAGAAAGG
>NW_012114455.1:5538392-5540537 GCF_000951035.1 Colobus angolensis palliatus | reverse complement strand
GAAATGGCTGTAATCCTTGGGAATGTAATCCTCTTCTGGATGCCTGTCTATCTCCATCCATTTTCATTTAATCACAAGGCTACGCCTGTGAGTAGTGTTATGTGTGAACCTATGAACCCTTGTTCATGTCATTCTCTTTTGTTTTCACGAGATGCCTTTTTAATTAACTGTGACATTCAGCCCCAAGAAAGGCTTTGCTTAGGAGTAAAATTGTGAAGCATGTTAGCCATTGGGATGGTTAGCTTCTACAGTCTCTTTGGAGCCATCTGAATGAAAGGCTTTAGCTAAATTTAAGATTACTATCTTTATTTTCTGTATTAATGAAAGATTATTACTAGCTAAAATGGGAGTTAGCTTTTCTAAAAACTGGTGCTTAGCAATAGGATAATTTTGCTGTGTAGGCAGGCTATCCAAAGAGCTACTGATAAGTTTTTGTTTGTTTGTTTGTTTAGACTCTGTTTACAGACCCAGGCCAGGTAGCTTATGTCCAGCAGGATGCTACAGCTCAGCAGGTAATGAATTGTCTTTTTCTTGTTTGGGGATAACACTGTGAATGCTACTGTGCCTGGAATGCCCCCATGCCTTCACACTGCACCATCTCTGGATGTTTGTTTCTTATGTACTAAGAATGTTCTCCAGCTCCTTTAATGAAAACAAAGCAAAATGTAACACAATATTAACATATTTCAATAAGTATATACTGGAATGATCTGGTAATAGAAAGTGATTTGTCAGAGAAATTTTTAAAAATAAGCATATAAACAGGGTATTGGTTCAAGAACCAAGGAATAATCATGAGGTTTAAAAGTGTCTGCCTTTTTGGAAACTGATATAGCTTTTGTGCTTGCTCTATTTTTAAATGCTGAAAAAAAGATTCTTGCTTAAATTACATATAAATGTGATTCCAATTTTCCTCGTGCCAGCTTCTGAAAAGTTGAGTTCTTCTTGGTTTTCTTTTAAAGCATTTCTTTCCCATTACCTTCATTCTTCATATATCCTACTTGGCTTTGATGACTTCCTCCTTATTTGTTGCAAGAATGTGAAAGTGATGAAGAAGGTGTGGGAGCAGCTGGGCACAGAGGGTCCTGCCTGTAATCCCAGCACTTTCGGAGGCTGAGGTGGGAGAATCATTTGAGACCAGACTGGGCAATAGAGAGAGACCCCATCTCTGCAAAATTTTAAAAATTAGCCAGATGTGGTGGTGTACACCTGTGGTTCCAGCTACTTGGGAGGCTAAGGTGGGAGGATCCCTTAAACCCAGAAGTCTGAGGCTGCAGTGAGCTTTGATTACACTACTGCACTCCAGCCTGGGTGGCAGTGTAAGACCCTGTCTCAAAAAATAAACAAACAAAAACCAAATAGGTTTACTTTCATGTCAGGTAGTGTGACTGTAATTTGTCTGTATTACTGAGTGCCATGACTGATTAATAATTAAATTATTCTCATTAAGAAGCACTTTCTGGCCAGGTGTGGTGGCTCACATGTGTAATCCCAGCACTTTTGGAGGCTAAGGCAGGTGGATCACTTGCGGTCAGGAGTTCAAGACCAGCTTGGCCAACATGGTGAAACCCCGTCTCTAGTAAAAATACAAAAAACTTAGCCAGGCGTGGTGGCGTGCACCTGTAATCCCAGTTAATTTGGGAGGCTGAGGCACAAGAATCACTTCAACCTGGGAGGTGGAGGTTGCAGTGAGCCAAGACTGTGCCACTGCACTCCAGCCTGGGCGATAAAGCAAGACTCCATCTCAAAAAAAAAAAAAAAATTAATTAATTAATTAAAATTTAAAAGAAGAAGCACTTTCTGCTTTTTTATTTCTTGGTAGAAGATTTGTATGCTTCTGTTTCAAAATTTAGAAAATGAACACTAGTTGTATTAATATCATCTGAAATATAGGGAGGGTTGTTAGGAGCCTTTGTTATGTCAGTTGGGGTTAAATTCATTCATGACTGGCAGTGAATGGCAATGTAGTGGAGGTCTTTGAACGTAAATGAGAACTGTTATTTATTTTAATAATTTTTTGTAATAGGTATATTCTTGACCCAAACCAACCTCATTTCTGTACTTATTGATTCCAACAGGGATGCTACATTGATTCCATCAAACAAGCAATGAAATATATATATATATATATGGATGATCTGGTCT
>NW_012114455.1:5531127-5536089 GCF_000951035.1 Colobus angolensis palliatus | reverse complement strand
GCCTGTAGTCCCAGCTACTCGGGAGGCTGAGGCAGGAGAATCGCTTGAACCTAGGAGGTAGAGGTTGCAGTGAGCTGACGTCATACCACTGTACTTCAGCCTGGGTGACAGAGTGAGACTCTGTCTCAAAAACAAAAGAAAACAAAAAACCAAAAAAAGCAAAAGTCCCGTTTTTCTAGTTCTGGCCATTGAAGTAGTTTAGATACGATCATCAACCCAGTAGCAGTGAGTATCCCTAATGCTGCCATGTGTTCTCTTAAATATAATTCACCAGCAAAAGGAATTAGGGCTTTTTGGAGAAATGGCAGATTCTAGCTCTGGGGCAGGGAATGTACCGATGAACTTGGAGCATCTTGTCTTCTCAGAATGCAGGGTTGCTATTAAAAACTTCTGGTTTCCTATGGCAAGAACTTGAAGGGGCCAAAATGGGTCAAATTGACCTGTAAAAAAGGATAACATCTACAATAGATTGAAGTACCTAAATATACGTAAGGTCCACAAGTTCATAGTGATACTAAAAGGACTTGCTGGATTGGTCACTTTTTGAGGATGCTAGAATTTACCATATTATTCTGAAAACTGGCAAATGGAGAAAAAGAATCCTGGCTGTCTCCTTGAAGGTACTCAGGTAACCAATTACTTGAGGAGGGAAATTTCTTTATAGAAGCATTCCTACTAATAAATAAAGATGGGATGATTGACTTAGAATATCACCATTTTGCAGCCCTTAATGACATACTGACCTAGGCAATGATTGTCAATGGTAGCCTGAAACCATCAGGAAAAAGCTGATGAGGAATGGTATAATGGATAGATCCAAGTGATAATATCACCAGCAGAGACACGGCCATTCATGATATGCCTCCTGGTATTGTGTACTTCCTGTTGTATTATATCATATATGAAGTATGCTTCCCAAAAAATCAAACTGGAATCTGATTAAGTATCTAGATTCAAGCATGGCAGACAAAATGGAACAAATTAAAAGATACACACGAATGCAGTCAGCAGAACCCAGTCTGTGGGAGATTCTCTGGGACAAATGGTTTAGCTTCTTTTCCAAATAAATTACAAGGGAAAAGAAGAGGAAGGGGGAGCTTACGTATTAAAGGAGACTTCAGACACAAATCAGTCAGATGCAATATATGGACCTTGTTTGGATCCTGATTTGAACAAGCCAACTGTAAAAAAAAATATGAGGCAATTGGGGAAATCATAACACTAAGTCGATATTTGGTAGTACTAAGAAATGACAGCTGGGGCCGGGCGCAGTGGCTCACGCCTGTAATCCCAGCACTTTGGGAGGCCTAGGTGGGCAGATCACGAGGTCAGGAGATCGAGACCATCCTGGCCAACATGGTAAAACCCTGTCTCTACTAAAAATACATGAATTAGCTGGGCGTGGTGGTGCGTGCCTGTAATTCCAGCTACTTGGGAGGCTGAGGCAGGAGAATCGCTTGAACCAGGGAGCTGGAGGTTGCAGTGAGCCGAGATCACACCACTGCACTGCAGCCTGGCAACAGAGCAAGACTCCGTCAAAAAAAAAAAAGAAAAAAAAAACCACACACACGCAGAAATGATGGCTGGGTACAGTGGATCATGCCTGTAATCCCAGCACTTTGGGAAGCTGAGGCAGGTGGATCACCTGAGGTCAGGAGTTTGAGACCAGCCTGGCCAACATGGTGAAACCCCATCTTAACTAAAAATACAATTAGTTGGGTGTGGTGGTGGGTACCTGTAATCCTAGCTACTTGGGAGGCTGAGGCAGGAGGATCACTTGAACCTGGGAGGTGGAGATTGCAGTGACAGTGAGCCGAGATCGTGCCATTGCACTCCAGCCTGAGCGATAAGAGTGAGACTCCATCTCAAAAAAAAAATTAAAAAAAAGACTAATTTTTTTAGGTATGATAAGATATGCAATCTAAAAGTCATTTTGTTGTACTCAACTATTTACAGATGAAAACATGTAATGTCTTGGTTTTGCTTCTAAGTAATCCAATGAGGGAGAAAGTAGGTAGATTAATTGAAATAAGATTGGCCGTGAATTGGCCAGGGACGGTGAATCACGTCTATAATACCAGCACTTTGGGATCCCTGAGACAGGAGGACCACTTGAGCTCAGGAGTTAAAGACCAGCCTAGGCAACATAGTGAAGACCCTTGTCTCTACAAAAACTAAAAAATTAGCCAGGCATGGTGGCATGTATCTGTAATCCCAGCTACTCGGAAGGCTGAGGTGGGAAGATCACTTGAGCCTGGGAGGTTGAGGCTGCAGTGAGCTGTGATTAAGCCACTCATGCACTCCAGACAGACATTTTATCCCAAAAAAAAAAAAAAAAAGTTGATTGGCCATGAACTGATAATTGTTGAGCTAAGTTATGGATACATGAGGTTTATTATACTATTCTATTTGATATATGTGTGAAATTATTTTGATGATTGATTTTCTAAATTGCTTTTCAGACACTGAAAATGTTTGTATTCCCACCAACAAAATACTGTCCAAGAGTGCCCCATTTCCACACTCTCTTGCCACACTGAGTATCTGCATTCTTTTCAAATTTTGCCAATCTCATAGGCAGATTTGTGTTGTTTTATTATTAAGGGATAGTTTTAATGAAAGGCTTCGTTGCCATTTGCACTTTAAAGGGCTCTTCATCTTTCCCAATGTCCAGAAACAATCTGCCTGTTTCATGTTGTGCTCAAAAGGAAAGTTGTACTCAGCTCCACAGACCCTGACATGACAACACAGTGGAACTCTTGGCTTAGCGTCTTTCTCCATTGCAGTTTCCTTTCAACCAGCACATTTGTTATTTCTGGTTATAACACCTCAGCGGTTGTCAGTGTATCTGGTGACCTGGATAAATTCTGGATAGAAAGTTAGATTGAGGGTTTAACACAGATGATGGTTTTTTTTTTTTTTTTGGTTTTGGTTTTCTTCTTAGACAAAAGATTCCTGTTATATTTTCAGTTGTTTTTAGTGGGGGCAAAATGTGCCTGAAGCCTTTTTCATATATGCATTTCCTTGTCCTTAAGAAAGGCATCAGTGGTCTCCAGGCATAGTCTCCCCATTGTTTTTGAAAATGAACATGTGTGACTCCCCACACACTGAGAGGAAAATATGCTGCCCTGATAATTGGTCTCAGTAGGAATCAAGAAGCATTCTGTTGTGTGTGCTGCTGTCCAGCGTAGTCGTTTCATGTTTCACTTCTCAGATAAATTGTATCCTGAAATGCATTATGTCCTTTCAGAAATAATTACAGAGAGTGGTATTAAGTGGGAAGGAGAAAGTATACCATAAGTTTATAGATTCTTTTTCCTTTTACTGTATTTTATTGTACATGACAAAATGCACAGGATTAAAATGGTTTTGCTTCGTATTCTCTTCCTCTAAGTGAAACACACACACACTGCTTGCCAACCTACTGCCTGGCGGTGACCTCAGGAGCATGTGTGGTTACCTTGTTGCCCAGGTATTCAAAGCGTGGATGATGTTTACCTCTTCTGCTGCCCTCCTTGAATAGACTGAATTCCCTTGGGCCATTGTCATGTACTGGAAAAAGCAGTGCAGAGTCAGAATTTAAACTTCATCTCTGCCACTTAGGAGGGTTATAACATCACCTGGCCTCAAAGAAATTCAAATATGTGCCTAGCTTCAGTAAACACCAGCTGAATTTGAATTTGTGATTCATTAAATTTGTAATGCATGCCTGTTGTATGTTAAGGTCTGTGTTGTCTAGAAGTATACAGTTCTTAGCTAGAAA
The DNA here is from genome assembly GCF_000951035.1 of Colobus angolensis palliatus. Classification (NCBI taxonomy): domain Eukaryota; kingdom Metazoa; phylum Chordata; class Mammalia; order Primates; family Cercopithecidae; genus Colobus; species Colobus angolensis. Next base: position 5,532,326 of record NW_012114455.1, on the reverse strand, counting down.
TGATAGTCACCAGCTCTTTCCATTCCTTTTCAACAGTAGTTGGCATGTTTCTGGTAAATATCCAAACTCTGCTTTTAACGTTAGCCCTTGAAGATGATGCTGGAGTGTTGAAGCATTTCCTTTTGCCACAGTCTGTTAGGAGAGAGGTCCAGCATGGGGAAGAGAAGGTTGGTTTTATCTTGATGTCAGCTTTCTCAGCAGTGGCAAGAAGCCAGTCACCTTGCCAAACCAGAGTCTTTCTGACAGCATCTGTTGGGGAAAAATACATTGCGGTTTCACTAGAGTAACTGAATTGCTGAATTCGTTCTTTCAGGTTGGCTCTGCAGAGGGGATTTATGAGGAGTAGAGGTGCATCTATGCTTTGGTTTGTTCAATGTATGATAACATTTATCACTAACCCTGGCCTAATGCTTAAGCACTTAGGACAAGGGGCAATATTGTAAGCTGTGCTCTGAGATGGGGAGCAGGAATACAGTCACTTCCTCACAGGTTCTATTGAGGAGGTCGAGGGGGAGGTGGCTACAGCAGCTGCACCGCTAGAAGTTCCCTGTGGAGTCCTCAGCCTCACACGGCATTTTATGTTGTTTTTACTGAAGCTGAGGCAGAAGCGTCTTCCAGAATTTTGGCCTCCCACGTAAAAGTTTCTAGAAGACCCTGACTTGCAGAAGTGGAATGTCATGCAAAAGTTAAATAAGCATGTGTTAAGCGTGCAGATGCAGTTTGAGATAGCCGCTTTGATCTGCTTTCTGGAGCCCGAGTGTTTCAAATGTTGGGCAGTGCTCTTACACTGCAGTTGCAGGTCAGGCCCTCAATAAACACACTCAGTACTGTTTCTTTAGAGTTCTTTTTATTATCATTATTTGAGACAGGGCCTTGCTCTGTCACCCAGGCTGGAGTGCACTGGCACCATCACAGCTCACTGCAGCCTCAACCTACTGGGCTCAAACGATTCTCCCACGTCAGTCTCCTGAGTAGCTGGAATCACAGGCACATGCCTCCACTGCCCAGCTAAATTTTGTATTTTTTGTAGAGACAGGGTTTCACCATGTTACCTAGGCTAGTCTCGAACTCCTGGGCTCAAGCAATCCTCCTGCCTCAGCCTCCCAGAGTGCTGGGATTACAGGCATGAGCCATCACGCCTGGCCTCTTTTTTTTTTTGAGATGGAGTTTCGCTCTTGTCGCCCAGGCTGGAGTGCAAT
>NW_012114455.1:5497140-5530482 GCF_000951035.1 Colobus angolensis palliatus | reverse complement strand
AAAAAAAAAAAAAAAAAAAAAGATGCACTGCAGGAAAAGGATGTCTCTGTGAATAGCCACAAAGACTTCCTCTAAATGCCTGAAGGGATTGATGTCATTTCCCAAAAAGCCAAATATATTTCAACAAATTAATCTTCATTGAATACCTACTTTATGCTCAGCAATCTTTTAAATTTGAGGAGAAAGTATATGATACCATCATGGTCCTTAAAGAACTTAGGATAACAATGATTGATACGAAGCACTTACTAAATGTTATATACTCTGCTACTGACCTTATATACATATTGTTTTACTTAGTACTTACAGAACCTGAGGCATGTATTACTGTGTCCATTTTACAGACAAAGAAACTGAGGTTCAGAGAAGTATAGTAACTTGCTAAGTGGCAGGGCAAGGATTTGACTCTAAATGCCTGACTCCAAAGCCCATAGTCTACTTCCCTGAGGTGCAGTTGGAGAGGCAAGATGGACTCATGTGAAAACACATACTTATCACCAAAATAGATGGTGTCTGGCAATGGATGCAAAGCTGTAGGGATAGTTAATGTGTGAGATGTCTGGATCTAGAGTCTAAAGATCTTGGCAGACGGGAAGAACAGATAAAAGTAGTGAAATGAAATTTACTGGAGATAAATGCAAAATCCCCCATTTAAGTAAAAATCAGCTCTTGAAGTCCTGAGGAGGGGAAAAATGGTTTAATAGCACTCTATGTGGGGAAAAAAGGACTTAGGAATTTTAGTTATCTGCAGGTTCAAGATGGGTCTGCAGTAGAACAATGTGGCCAATGTAAACATTAATGCACCCTGATGCTGTATTAATAAAAATATGGAATCCACTGCAAAATAAATGAAGACAAAAGATCATCAGGGAGCTGGGAGTTTGGTCATTTGAGAAATGACTGAATGAATTAGGGGTTTTTAGCCTTCAGATATTTGATTCTTGTGGCGGAAGGGTTACACTTATTCTACCGACCTCCAGAGGAAAGTCCTGGGCCCCGACCAAAGTGTGGAAGATCTGGGCTCCACAGAAAATGTCACAGAACTATTCCAGAATGATTCAGGCTGCCTGGTGAGGTCGTGAAGTGTGGAAGCAGACGCTGAGTGCTGTTGTGAGAGGGATTCTATGGCTCCAAGGGCTGCAGGAGTTCAGAGCAGAGGAGACTCAGGGAGGGCTGGAGGCATCAGAGGCGGTTCTCTGGGAAACTGGAATGTGGTATGATTTAGAAGGTTGCTGAGGAAAGAGTATTCTAGGTGAGGAAGACAACATATGAGAAGATGAAGGGAGTGGCGTCTTTAAAAGCTTCCTTTATTTATTGACTAGGACATGGCTTGAGTATGACCTTGTGCTAATTGGGCAGGAGGAGCAAGATTGAATAAAGGGATTCTAGGCCAGTGTATAATCCCATAACACTTAGACTGGAGGCAGGAGAACTTTTTCAGGTACCATTTTTATTTTCCGCCAGGACATTCGATAAGAGAGCATTAACCTAATACATGACCCCAGCTGTGGCTTATTTGCAGGAGACTGACTTCAGCATGATGACACAAACAGGCATCTCATCTCTTTTATTCTTACTTAAAAACCTCAGCCTGCCTGAGCTGTTGAAAAGGAGAGTTGTGAGCTATTGAACTTTGTTAACCATGCGTTGCACGACATGTTGAGTTTTAAAAGACAAGTGGTTGAGGATAGTCAACTCATGTCCCCTCTCCACTGTGGTGAGACCACTCTGGAAAGGCGAGAGGGACCCCCCACCCCAGGTTTAGTTCAGATGTGGAAACCGATAGTACCTCACATGTGCACACATCGAAACGGTCTGTTGCTTACCTCTTCGAAGTCTCTGGGAGACAGGGCAGGCCTCTCAAGCAGTGTGAAGCGGCCTGAATGAGCCAGGAAGAGACCAGGTTTTCCTGAGTGTAAGGGGTGGGGTCAGTGCGCAGGTGGCCAGGGCCTTGCCAGTTTTGAGTCTCCCCCGCTGCCAAAGGAGGGAGCACCTGAGCCTTCTTAGCAGCCTGCCCAGGTGTGGGACAGAAGGGGCAGAGGGAGGCGGGGGTTAAAGGCTGTGAGCAGTCAGAGCAAAAATGAAGCCAGCTCTTCCTCACAGCCTGTAGAGGGAAGTCATGTTTCCAGGGCCTGGAAGGAGTTGGTACGAAGACTAGATTCCACCCAGCCCTTGCACCCTGTTTCTGCCAGCGGGCACCAGCGAACCGAAAGCAGGTGTCCATGTCTGCTTACTGTGTGCCTTCGCCTTTTGCCCAGGCCTCATTGCCAGTGCATAACCAGGGGCTGCCTTCCATCGAGAGTGTGGATGGCTCCGACCCTTTGGCAACTCTGCAGGCCCCTCTAGGCAGACTGGAGGCCAAAGAGGAAGAGGATGAGGATGAGGACGAGGACACTGAGGAAGATGAGGAAGAAGACGGAGAGGACACAGATCTGGATGACTGGGAGCCAGACCCGCCCCGGCCCTTCGACCCGCACGACTTATGTAAGTGTGGGCACTGGACTCCCCCAGGGAAGCTGTGTCCGTCTTGTGTGTGTGTGTGTGTGTGTGTGTGTGTGTGTGTTTGCCTGTGTGTGTGTGAACATAGCTCCCATGAACCAGGTCCTTCCGTGCGCAGCCACTGTGCCACGTTCTCTGCTTTCATCATCCCACCTGGCCTTCACTGCAGCCCTTTGAGAGACACTCTTCTTCGTTTTCTGATTTTACTGATGAGAAAACTGAAGCTCAGAAGATTGGGAAACTCACTCAGGGTCACATAGGGACGAAGGGGCATCAGGCAGCCAAGCCGAGGTCTCTCACACCAGAGCTTCAGCCACCAAACCACCACGGTAGATTTGCCCAATCCTGTGCTCTTCAGCCAGGTCAGCTTTAACACGTTTGCCTTGCTGCTTTGCCTCTTCCATGATAGCCTTTTAAGAATGCTGTTCTATCCCAGGCGTGAGTGCCCTGCGTCTGCTACCTCCTCCATGCTCCCTGTGGCCCTGCCATGAGGTGGGTAGCTTTCCCAGGGCTGTGACAATAATTTGAGGGTCAGGACTCCAGCTCAGTCAGTCTAGCCCCTTGGCAGCGGAATAGTTTTATTGAGATAATTGGCATACTATAAAATTCACCTCTTTTGTCTCATCAGATAGTGCAACATTTAGCCTGATAAGCTCTTTTTACTCTTCAGACATGTTGTAATTGATTTGTAAATGTAGTGGCCACTATTCAAAGGACTCTCCAGCAGAGAAGTCAGTTATGGCCTGCTGGTTGTTTGTGACAGGCATAAGCAAATTCTGTCTGATGTTAGAGGAGAATTACAGGATTTTTCCTGTAATCTCGGCGCACTGCAACCTCTGCCACCCGGATTCAAGCAATTCTCCTGCCTCAGCCTCCCAAGTAGCTGGGACTACAGGTGTAGCTGGGACTACTGGTCTACCAGAGAGAATGAATTACCATTGAATGAGTAGCACCATTAGGAGTACATTGAATTTTGGCTTGAAAATGCAGATGGGGATTTTTCAGGTCAGAATTTTTTACCTCATACCAAGTTATACTGAGGAACTGGACTTTTCTTCAAGACTCTCTCTCTTTTGCAGGGTGTGAAGAGTGCAATAACGCGCATTCTTCAGTGTGCCCAAAGCATGGCCCCTTGCACCCGATCCCCAACCGGCCGGTGCTCACCCGTGCGAGGGCGAGCCTCCCCCTGGTGCTCTACATAGACAGGTTTCTGGGCGGGGTGTTCTCCAAGCGGCGCATCCCCAAGCGTACCCAGTTTGGCCCCGTGGAGGGGCCTCTCGTCAGGGGCTCGGAGCTGAAAGACTGTTATATTCACCTCAAGGTAATTTGTGCTTTATCACACCTCACTCCTGTTCTTCAGCAGTGTTCCAAGGAGCACTGCGTTGTCTACTGAGTCTCTTATTCCTGTTTCTTAGCGGTTGTTTGCTAGTATTCTTCTTTCTATCTTAATTTGGTTGAATGGAAACTCACTAATGAGATGGAGATTACAATTTTAGTCCCTGAAAGCATTATATGAGTTATTCAGAGGGGCTACAGTAGTTTTCTAGGGTTGCCATAGTAAAATACCACAGACTGGGAGGCTCAAATAAGAGACATTTATTTTCTCACTGTTCTGGAAGCTGGAAGTTTGAGGTTGGTTTCCGCTGAGGCCTCTCTCCTTGGCTTGCAGAAAGCCACCTTCTCACTATGTCCTCACAGAGTCTTTCCTCAGTGCTTGTGTGTGTCCACGTCCTAATCACCCCTTCTAATTTATTTATAATGTTTGTATTTTATTTTATTTATTTTTTGAGATGGAGTCTCGCTCTGTTGCCAGGCTGAAGTGCAGTGGCGCGATCTCGGCTCACTGCAACCTCTGCCACCTGGATTCAAGCGATTCTCCTGCCTCAGCCTCCCAAGTAGCTGGGACTACAGGTGCCTGCCACCGAGCCTAGCTAACTGTGGTACTTTTAGTAGAGACGGGGTTTCACCATGTTAGCCAGGATGGTCTCGATCTCTTGACCTCATGATCCACCCACCTCAGCCTCCCAAAGTGCTGGGATTATAGGCATGAGCCACCGCGCCTGGCTAATTTTTGTATTTTTTATGGAGACAGGATCTCGCCATGTTGCCCAGGCTGGTCTTGAACTCCTGAGCTCAAGTGATCCTCCTGCCTTGGGCTCTCAAAGTGCTGGGATTACAGGCCTGAGCTCCCTCTCCTGGCCCATCTTCCCTTCTATAAGGACCAGTCCTGTTTGGATTAAGGCCCACCCTAATGACCTCATTTTAACTTAAGTACCCTTTTAAAAGTCCTGTCCCCAAATGCAGTCACAGTCTGAGGTACTGCGTGTTAGGGCTTCAACATGGATTTTGAGGAAGATACAGTTCAGCCCATAGCGGGCTTGCTTGCTTTATTTAAAATAATTTTGACTGGAATGCAAAGAGAATTCTGTAGGCTTAATGTCATCTGCCGTGTGCCAGTAGTGTTTGCAAGAAAACCACTTTCCAGTTTTGAAGCAGGTCAGACCTGTAGACTCTGGTTAAAGAATAGCTCCCTGTATGGTGAAGTATGTTTATAGTCATCTCTTCACAGCTAGCTGACCCTTTTGTTTCTTTCCAGCCCTCTCTGCTACTTGCTTCGTGGAACCACTCCAGAGAACTAGGAAAGGGCAGTGGGAGGGGTGAATATTTGGGATGCGTTTTTTGACATGGGGAGGTTTTCTTTGTGTTCTCAAAATCTCCAAGCAAGAATATTACTTTGTAAAGAGAAATGCCTATCCCTGGGCTGCCTATTATAAATGAATGCAATGAAACCCCAAAAGGAGGCAACTTGTAATGAACTAGAGAGTATTTTGCTTGCATTTTCTGGCATATTTATAGCATTTTTTGTCATGTTTTGTGAAATACTAGCTAAAGCTACGCAATTAGATTAACTTTTAGATTTTGCCAGGTAATTTTCCTACAGTTGAGGCTTCAGAAAGTATCTTTTCCCTTTAACATTTGGCAAGCCATAGATCTAGGAGTTTTGCAGATACAAAGGGAAGAGCCAGGATGTATGTTAATTTTAGGAGCAATACTTTGCATATTGTGACATTATAAAATGTGTCTCATATTGAAGGTTTTGTTTTGTTTTCTGTGTGGCTTTTTTTCGTACAGGTTTCTCTTGATAAAGGGGACAGAAAAGACAGGGATTTACATGAGGACTTATGGTTTGAGTTGTCTGATGAGACGCTTTGTAACTGGATGATGTTTGTACGGCCAGCCCAGAATCACCTGGAGCAGAACCTGGTGGCTTACCAGTATGGCCACCATGTGTATTATACAACCATAAAAAATGTGGAGCCCAAGCAGGAACTGAAGGTACAGTGCTGCCAGACCCATGCTGCTATTTGCTAGCAAGAGTGATTGTTTAGGGCTTTTTGCAAGTTTATTTCCCTAAAGTGGGTTTGTTTTTTTTTAAAAAAAAAGGTGGTTTCCTGCTTATTCACATACTTACTGAGTAGCTACCATGTAGTATACACTGTCATAATCCTGCAAATAGGATGAAACGTATATGACTTTTATGCTTACCAAAGGGCCTATGTGAGGCCGGGCATGGTGGCTCACGCCTGTAATCCCAGCACTTTGGGAGGCCGAGGCAGTTGGATCACTTCAGGTCCGGAGTTCAAGACCAGCCTGGTCAACATGGCAAAACCCTGTCTCTACTAAAAATACAAAAATTAGCCGAGCATGGTGGCGGGTGCCTGTAATCCCAGCTACTTGTGAGGCTGAGGCAGGAGAATCGCTTGAACCGGGAGACTGTGCAGAGCCAATGTGAAAGCATGAGGTCCGGGGTAAAGAGGTAGTTGTTTTGGGGAGTTGACTGGTACAGATGCTCCTCTACCTATGATGAAGTTAGATCCCAATAAGCCCCATTGTAATTGAAAATATTGTAAACTGAAAATGTACTTAATACACTCAACCTACGAATATCATACCTCAGCCTGGCCTGCCTGAAATGTGATCAGAGCGCTTGCATTAACCTACAGTTGGGCAAAATTATCTAACACAATGCCTCTTTTATAATAAAGTGTTTACTATCTCATATAATGTATTGAATACTGAAAGGGAGAAGCAGAATGGCTGTACGGGCTCTCAGGCGATTTCTACTGAGCACGTCTCACTTTTGCAACATCGTAATGTCAAAAAATTGTAAGTCAAACCATTGACAGAAACGCGTCTGTATCTGTGACGAAGTGATTACAGATGTGGGTTAACTTCATTTACACACTCCATAGCTGAGAAACAGATTTTTAGATGTATGGGCAAGATGTTTAGATGTATGAGCAAGATTTTTTTCTTTGGATGAATGTTTTACTCAAAGAATCCTATGTGCTGACTTCTGATTTCAGAAATACATTTTTGAGTAATAACTATTGAAATTTATCTCAATAATAATTCTTGATGACGTAACAAAATTTTGCTATGATTCTAAATGAAAATTCCTTTTTTAAAATAAAACTTACATTAAGAGCATGCCAAAAGAGGGGATCAAAATACTCTTTAGCTTCCTGATATAAATGAAAAATAGGCAAGAAATGATCACGTAAGCCCACAAACACTGAATTGCACAGTGCCTGCGAATGGTACAGATTAGAAATGGATACCTCTTTTGAGGGAGAAAGAATCCTGGATTTTGTTAAAAAGGTATGCAGAACCTCTGTTTTTGAAACCATCAGCTAGAGAATCCATTAACCCTGAAGAAAACACGTAAAAGGAGATTTGTATCTCATACCATGTATCCCAATAAATTCCTGATTAGAAAAGAAACTGAGGTGAATATTTTTTAACTGTGAAGGGGAGATTTCCTCTTTGAAACCAGTAGATAGAACTATAAAGTTGGAGAGAAACAAATAAGAATATAATAGTTCAGTCTAATGAACAACCATAAAACAAATAAAAAGGAAACAACAGAATGAGGGAAATATTCGTAATACACATTAAAAAGTTCAACTTTGAAAACTGACAGACCTCACTACCCCCAGAGGGACAAATGAACAAATATCAGGAGTTGACTTTATCTGGAGGAGGAAACAAATAGTAAAAAAAAGTTTTAAAACAGAAAAAATAACGAATGCATTCTGGGCTTAATACCTACATATGGGTTGATAGGTCCAGCAAATCACCATGGCACATGTTTACCTGTGTAACAAATCTGCACATCCTGCACATATACCCTGGAACTTTAAAAAGTTAAAAAAAATTTTCAACGTTAATAATTTAAAAAACCCTCAAAATAACTATGAGCTACTATTTATGTTTAAATTACCAAAACAAATGGATACAGTACAATGAATGTGAATGTTTAAAAAATAGGAATGTTAATTGTAGAATTGCATTTCATAAAACATTTCTGGAAGTATATAGCAAAAGTATTCTTGGCTGGGTAAATCTAATCATTGAACATTAATCCGAGGAAACAATTATGAAAAGAAGACAGTACTAGACTCTACTGTATTTTACTGACTCTTAAGAGACCAGTGACTTTAGGATACACTATTATTTTATGCATCATTAAGAAAAAAATGCTACCTATTAAATTATAGTGCTTTTTAAAAATAAAAAGTGGTTAGAAGGAGCTATTTTAGACTAATTTTGACATAATTTTAAAATTATATCATACTTGTGCATTCATAAAAAGACACACTGAAGCAAAATAAATTGGTTGAGGTATAAACTGCTTTGTGTGCAGAGCCTGAATTCTTTTTCCTGCATCACTGTTTGACTTCATTGTGGATGTTTGTGCCTTTCTGTATGCCCTCATCTTCTGTGCCATCGAAAGTGTTGATACAGCTGCAATATTTTAAAAATAAGTGTTCTGCTGTTGTCCCTGGGATGTTGCCTCAAGCCACTGATCACCTTCCTGCAAGTTTTGATACTGTGCTTTCCCATTTGACTGAACTCATCTGTGTCGTTTTCCTCAATTGAATCACGTATCCTTGGAAGTGGAGAGGTTTCGGATCAAGTCTGTAGGAAGTTTCTGACAGCTGATGCCTTACTGAGAAGCCCTGCAGGACACACGCCAGCCTTGCATGGCTTTCAGATTTCTTGTGTTTGTTCTCAGGGAAATGACAGATCTTTTTGGCCTTCATTTGCATTGCTTGGCAAGTGTTCACTCATGAGGTGTCAGTGGGCTTATAACAGAATGAGGTGAGAACAGTACAAAGAGCTTGACCAGGTTTGTGCAGGAGCAGTGGGCAGGTAGCAAGAGCTCCATCGTGGCCACGACTGTAGAAGGCCCTAGAGTGTGAAACACATCCTGACTTCTGACCTGTGAAAATATTTAAAAATACACCTTGGAATTGATAGATTAGGGTAGGATTTGTAATGGTAAAATGATAATCCATCTAAAAGTACAACTACAGGGGCATAGTTAGTTAAATTATAGAATACAGACTATAGTCTATTCCACAGTAAAAAATAAAGTGTCTTTATAAATATTTCCATATCTATAAAATAATCCATAAAATTATATATGATTAATTCACTTAGTAATTGATATATTGAACTCTTACTGTGTGTGAGACCCTAGGAAACAGGCTGGCATCCTGTGTTCAGGGAACCTTTATTCTAGAGCAGAAATGGACAGAAAGATGTAAACAAGCAAATAATAACTCATGGGGTAAGTTCCATGAAGGAAACAGATGGTGCAGAAAGAGCAGGTAACAAGAAAGGGACGGATTTTGATGTGATGGTTAGGGAAGGCCTTGCTGACGAGGCACCACTGAGGCTGAGAACTATGGAATGGGGCCAGCACTACGGAGGGTTATGGCAGGGGTGGGGGTGAAACAGCAGGGCTGAATGCTTGGGGTGGTGAAGGACCTGGGCATATTTGAGCAGCTGAAAGCAGGCCATGTTGACTGAAGCGTGGGTCGGGGGGCTGACAAGGGCTGAGGCTGCTTTTCCAGGTTGGGGAGATTGTGGAGCCCTTTGGAGATTATCAAGCATTTCAGGTTTACTATGAGATGAGAAGCCATTGCCTGCATGACAAGATCTGGTTGTGTGTTCCTTTTATTGATACATATTAGTTGTACATATTTTTGGGATACATGTGATATTTTGATGCCTGTATATGATGTGTAATGATCCAACTGGGGTAACTGAGATTTAAGGAGACCACTCTGGCTACTGTGTAGATTGCAGAGAAAAGGAGAGGCCAGTCAGAAGGCCAAGTGATCATCCAGGCAAGAAATGGTCTTGGCATGCATCAGGGTGGCAAAAGAAGGGATGGGGAACACCTGAGGGAGCGGCAGTCCTTGCTAAAGGCATATCGAAGCAAGCAGAGAAATCAAAGGCGCCTTTCAGGTTTCAAGTCTGAGCAACTGGGTGGAAGGTATTCATCAAGATGGGGAAGATGGGTGGGGGCGAGAGTTGGAAAGCATTGAGGATTCCATTCTGGACATGCTAAGTTTGATCTGTTTGTGAGACATCCAAAACATCCAGTCAGACACACTCAGAGGGAACAGAGAAAGAGGGTCTGGGATGGAGATATTAATCTGGGAGTCATTAGCATAGAGTTGGTTGGAAATGAATGTGGCCACCTGAAGTCAAAATAAGAAGGCCCTACACTCTAACTAAGCTTTGAGCCACACCAATATGTAGAAGTTAAGGAGAAAAAAAAGAGGCAAACAGAGTGATCAGAAGTAGCCAGTGGGTGGGCGGGAGAAGGTGGTTGCCTTTGAAGTTGTCATTGGTGTTTGGTGGCAACCACTATAACTACAACCCTGTAAAAACCGGTGTTTAAATATAGATAAGAAATCAGAGGAGGCTGTTTTATTTAGTTGAAGAGACTATGATTATAATTCTTGTGAAGTTATTCTAGTAACAGTAACTATTTTCTGAAAAAGAAAAAGAAAAAACAGGCAGTGAACTTCCTGACTGATCTGCTGGAAAGGTATTGCAAGGGGAGCGCACAGCATGATCTTTTTTTCCTTTGTTAATGGGCTGTGGAAAAGCCTGAATTGTTTCCTGGAAGCAGGAGAAATAATTTAAGCACGCAAGGAACATCTGCTGACGTCCCCAGTTCTTGATGATATCCTTGCTTCTTGCAGGTGTGGTATGCCGCATCCTATGCTGAGTTCGTGAACCAGAAAATTCATGACATATCTGAGGAAGAAAGGAAAGGTGGTTAGACGTTTATGTTTTACATTTTGTATATGAATTCTAAATTGTATATATCACATCTTTATGAAACCTCTAATTTTTTTTGTCTCAGTATATTTCAGAAGCTATTCCAGTAGGTTTTTTGGAGACACACATCTCCATCTAATTCGGTGTCAAATTACCATGACATTTACATTTCTTTCATGTGTGCTGGAAAATAATATTTAATATAATGAAAACTTCCAAATACCAAATTAGAACCTAGAACAGAAGACGATTCCTATCCAGATTTTATCATCTCTGAGGATATACCAAGGCAGGCATTGGCTGTGTTTTTAATGCAAATGTCACTGAAGTATAATCTATATACAGAAAGCTGCACACATTGTAAGTATACAACTTAAATTTTCACAAAGTGAACACACCCATGTAACCTGCCCCCAGATCAAGAAACAGAGCATTACTGTGCCCCAGAAGTTTCTTTGTGCTGCCTTCTAATTCCTACTCACTCCTAAGTACTCTCTCCTGACTTCTAGTACCACACAATAAGATATGCTTGTTAATGAACTGTGCGTAATAGAATTATGTGATATGTACACTTTTGGTGCCTGGGCATCTTTTGCTCAACATGGTATTTGTGAGATTCATCCCCATTGGTGTATATAATTATAATTTATTTATTCTCGTTGTTATTTGGTATTCTGGTGTATGAATGTAAAACAATTGATTTTTCCATTTTACTGTAGATTTGGTTGTGAAATGCAATTCTGACACTATCCAGAGTTAGGTCAAGTTTCACAGGCTCAGGGCAGTCAAGACTTCAGACACCAGCTGCAGGCTCTGGAGGTCCCAAGCCCCAGACCAACTAGCTACAGGTTAGGAGGTTCCCAGTACCTCCTCAGGTCTGATAATTCACAAGAATGACTCACAGAACTCGGAAAAGCGCTATTCTTAACGATGGCCATTTTGTTACAATCCTTTGTATTTATTATAATGTAAAGATCTATATATCTAATTAAAATGTATGATTTTTATATATTAGGGCCAGTCAAATGAAGAGATGCATATGGTGAGGTCTGGGAAGCCCCAAAATGTCCTCAGGACATGCCACCCTCCTGGTACATTGATATATGATTCCCAACCACAGAAGCTCACCCGAGCTTCAGTGTCCAGCATTTTTATTGAGACCTCATGACATAGGCATAACTGATTCAATCATTGTCCGGGTGATCAAGCTTGACTGCCAGCTCCCCCTTCTCCTCCTCCTTCCATGAGGTCAGGCTGATAACCCCTGGCTCAAAGCCCCACATTTCTAATTACATGGTTGAACTTTCCTGCATGGCCTGTCCCTGCGCTGAAGCATCTCATTAGAATACATTTGAGTATGTTTATGGGGTGGGACACCATGAATAACAAAGACACTCCTATGACTCAGGAAATTCCAGTGACTTAAAGGTTACCAACTAGGGAAAAAGACCAGGCAGATTCTTTATTACACGATAAGATCGTTTCTCGATTTTGGCTGTTTTGAAGAGTGCTGCTGCGAGCATTCTGACATGTATTTTAGTGAACCTATGTGCACATTTCTGTTGGGTATGTGTCTAGGAGTGGAGTTGCTGGGTCATGGAGTATGCCTATATTCAACTTAGGGGGTGCTTTTGAACATTTTGCTGAAGTGATTATACTGGGCATTGAGTTTTGAGTTATTTGTTCTAAAACATACCCTCAGATTATGAAACCTGGGTCTGAATACTAGGCTATCTGAATACAGATCTTCGTAACATCTCATGTGTTTTTGGTGTGGTGAAGTCGTGTGCGTGTTTTGAGGGCTCTGAGAGGGTGACGTGAGGGTATTTGTTCCTTTGATGTCTTGCATGGATGCATTAGAAAGTAAGATCCTAAAAAGCAACTCTCTGCCAAGTTTTAGCTTTTGATTTGATAACAAAACAGTCATGCAAATAGCAGATACAGTATAGCTATGAACCCTTTGGGCTGCAGCAAGATAAGAATGGTGGGGATCGCAGGCATTTGAGTTGTATTGGTGTCTATTGATCATCAGCCTTCATGATGTCTCTTCTGTGACTGTAGTTCTTCGAGAGCAAGAGAAGAATTGGCCCTGCTATGAATGTAACCGCCGATTTATAAGCTCGGAGCAGTTGCAACAGCATCTCAATTCTCATGATGAGAAACTAGATGTGTTTAGCAGGTATGTATGAGGGAGAAAGGCCCACAGACCGAGCTTATAAAGGTTCAGAATCATTTCTCTATTGTCCACTAGCTAATGAGTGTCTCCAAGTGTCATGTGTAGACAGGTAACCAGGTGGGCAACTGAGGGAATGGTGTTACCTGTCATCTCCTTTTCCCTCTGCTCCTCATTTACCGTTATCCATCTTTTCCAGCATAACCAGTACCCAGCAATGGGAGATCCTTTCATCTTAGGTAAAAATCTCCCTTAACTGGAGATTCTGAAATAGGAATTTTTGAGATAGCACATACTTTTAAAATAATTCAGATCTCTGATTTTCAGACTTTTTTCAGCAGTACGATTACTTAATCAAACCAAGTCATATGTTTCATTCCACTATATAAAAAAAGATGAGGGGAGAATTGTATAGGATGAAGGGGGCAGGGGCCAGATCAGGTAGGGCCTTATGGGAAATGGTAAGAAATTTAGATTTTATTCCAAGTGTGATGAGAAGTCTTTAGAGGGTTTTGGTCAGGGAGTATTGTGATGTTGATTATATTTTTTTGAAAACCATTTTGGATAAAAATAACACCTGGAAAAAGATAACCACCAGCTTATATTGGAGTAAGAGTGAAGACAAGGAGTCCTGTTAGCATCTATCACAACAGTTTGGGATAGGAATGAGGGTGGTTTGAAGTAGGGTCGTGCCAGGGGGACAGATGTAAAGTTGCCAGCTTTTCCAGGGTTTGGAAAGAGAGGAGACGTGTGAGATGGTAGTTAGGTAAGTGGGAAAGTGAATGTTCTAGGAAAGTACCATACAATTGCCCACTACATTAAATGCCCACTTGGGGTTCATGGTTATGAAATGAAAGTGAGCCCACTAGCATGACTGTGCGTTGTTCTCCAGCTTCATTCAGCTGCAGGGATGCTGGTGCAGAGCGGGCAGGGAATTGGCTTACACAGGGTTGTGGCTTTGCCAAGTGCTCATAACACACATTGAGAAAACAGAGCAGCTGTGGGATGGGAACTGAGAGTACGCATAAGGGAGTGGTTCCAATGGATGACCTTGCAGTGTATGCTGTGGAAAAAGGGGAGAGAACATCAAGGCAGTGATGCAGAGCTGCACAGGAGCACCAGAAGGATTGGATTGGAGATGCTCACGTGGCCGAAGGGTTGTTGAGTGCTTGTACCAGAGGGAGTAAACTACAGAGCTAGGGTAGTGTCCGAGTGGGCAGTGCATGGGATTGGCGTGAAGAGGCTTACAAGGGTGACAGGGTCTAGCATGTGACCACAGGGGTAAATGTCTAAGGGGGGGTGGACACAGTGAGATTTGAGTCACTCCTGGGTATCTCCAAGACTCTGTTGGTGGCTCTATTGTAGCACTTTTTATTTTATATTGTGATTTTTGGTTTATATGCCACCTCCCTCTTCTAGAGCCCTGAGGGTAAAATCTGTTGCGTGTAATCTGATGTCCTTAGTGCCTAGCACAGTATATGACACACAGTAGGTAATACGTTTGTTAGCCAACTGTTAAGAGAAACTTGGGATAACTAGGAAGGTTTGAACTTTGACTGGATATAATAATACTTAGCAACTATCAGGTATTTCTTAGGTGTGATAATGGTATTGTGCTCATATATATATAAAGAGTCCTTATGATTCAGAGAGACATGCCAAGATATCTAGAGATGAAAAGATATCTGGGATTTGCTTCCAGATCATCTACTGGGTATGTGTGTGTGCAAGTGGTAGGGATATAGATGGAAAAGGTTGACCGTGGGTTGAAAAATGTTGGAATTGGGTTATGGGTACATTGGGCTCATCATGCTGTTCTCTATATTTACCTAGGTTCAGAATTTTCCAACATGAAGAGTCTTTTAAAAGTTCCTGGAAACAATATATAGTATTTGTTAAATTATTAAATAAATGAGTGGAAGGATGAAATTTGATCTCATTGACATTGTACACTTTCCACATACATATCTTCTAAAAGAAGCTCTCATAACCTACTTCTTTTAAGCCTCTTTCATTAAGGAATTTGTGTTTGTTGGCAATTCATGCCAGGCATGGTGGCTCATACCTGTAATCCCAGCACTTTGGGAGGCCCAAGAGGGAGGATTGCTTGAGTTCTAGACCAGCCCAGGCAACAGACCCTGTCTCTACAAAAAATTAAAATTAGCTGGGCGTGGTGGTACATGCCTGTAGTCCCAGCTACTTGGGACGCTGAGGTGAGAAGATCGCTTGAGCCCAGGTGGCTGAGGCTGCAGTAAGCCGTGATCACATCACTGCATTCCAGCCTGGGTAGCAGAGCAAGACCTAGTCTCAAAAAAAAAATAAATAAATAAATAAAAAAATCCATCAGAGGGGATGTAAAATTTAATTGATGTTTACTAGGCATATTATGAAACAATTGAATTAGAGATTTGTTCTGACCTTCCAGAAGCTTGTAGTAAAACGAGAAAGTTGTTTGAATTTGGCCACGTTTCTTAGAAGGAATATGACGCGAGGCCAGGGGAGAAAGAGAGAAATAATGGGAATCTTGTCTCAGATGACATCTCCTGGGAACACACTCGAAGGCTTAGCATGTTCTGTCCTGTCTGCCTTTCTCACATCATTTCAGAAGCAAAATATTGTCAGTGATTTGAATGTTTATAGGTCTTTTCTTCAGAATAATTGAAGACGTATCTTTAAGCTGTAATAGAGGGGAAGGATGAGACATTCAGAAAGTGTATGTTAGTAAAACAGTTGTTTCCATTGGAGAAAATCTGGGAAAGTAATAAGGTGAGAGGAATCATACTCTGGGGTTAGTAAGAATCATTTAGGTCACCACTTGTTATGGAATATTATGTAACCATGACGACCCGTAACCCAATCTCTTGTCCCTAGAACAAGAGGCAGAGGAAGGGGACGAGGCAAGAGGCGATTTGGTCCAGGTCGACGGCCAGGGCGTCCTCCAAAATTTATCCGCCTGGAAATCACCAGCGAAAATGGGGAAAAGAGTGACGATGGGACACAGGTACAGGGGGACGGGAAGGAGCCCTCCTTAGATGCTTGTGTGGAGGACTCGCCAGATCCCTGACGAGATCTAAGCACAAAGACCTTCCCAATGTTTGTAGACCTTTCCTATCAGACCTTGCTGCCTGTTAATTAAAGCATGATTGGAGAATGCCAGAAAAGAATGTATTTTCAAGTGTTACCTACAACAAAAACCCAACTTTGCTGCTCTATAAAATTGACCAGAGTTAGCAGAGGTGGACTTTGTTTAATTAAACAATTAAAATTATTGATATTCCAGAAAAGTCAGATCACAGTCTTTTCCTTGTTAAGTGGTCTGGAACCTATCCTGCTTTTGCCTTCTGTGCATAGTTACCTAATTAACTTTCCCAGAGGGAGAATATTTTTTCTGAGTATTATGAATCTAGTCATTCCTAAATAAGCAGCAATTCTAAATCTGAGCCGACAGTCCCTCTGGCACTGATCTCTATTCCTGGTTATTTCAAATTTCAGGACTTGCTACATTTTCCCACAAAGGAGCAATTTGATGAGGCTGAACCAGCCACTCTGAATGGGCTGGATCAACCAGAACAGACCACTATCCCAATCCCTCAGCTGCCACAAGAAACCCAGTCTTCCCTGGAACATGAACCAGAAACGCACACACTGCATTTGCAGCCGCAGCATGAAGAGAGCGTGGTGCCCACGCAGAGCACGCTGACAGCCGACGACATGCGCAGAGCCAAGCGCATCCGAGTAAGTGGGGAAAGCCGGCGGCTCCTTGCACCTGCCGGTGATCTTCCTCCCACTAGCCGCTCTCTGGTGGTTTTCCAACCTATTCACCTTCCACTCTGAAATCTTGCATCTAGCCTGTCACATGCTCGATCCCATTATTTTGAAAGAAAGTATTCACTATTTCTCAATGTCTCTGTGTCCCATGGCAGGCTGGCATGGCTGGTCCTAGGTTCAACCAAGTTAGTAATGACACAGAAGCCTAGAGGTTGGCAGCTCCTGGACTAGCTCTCTGCGTCCCTCAATTCACAGATTGGAAGTGGAGAAATAAGTACATTTAGTTATAATAACCATTTATATTTTAAACCAGGCTAATTTGTGCCTAATCATAGCTCTCAAGTTAATTTTGGGTAACTAAATGTGCTTATCTACACTTTCCCAGGGGAGAATGGCAAATGTCATTACTCATCAATGGAAAGTGACCTGTGTCCGAGTTGATATGGCAGGTACAGTTCACACACCTGGGATAGCTTGAGCCAAAGCTGTCAGTCGGAGAGTCAGTGTCTGAGTCACGTGACCTATGTCTTGGCCTCAGGTCGTGCGGCTGCAGGGCTTTCCTGCCTTGCAGTTCAGATGCGTTTTCTCTTTTTTTTTTTCTTTTTTTTTTTTTTTTTTTTTTTTTTTGAGATGGAGTCTCGCTCTGTCGCCTGGGCTGGAGTGCAGTGGCCGGATCTCAGCTCACTGCAAGCTCCGCCTCCCGGGTTCACGCCATTCTCCTGCCTCAGCCTCCCGAGTAGCTGGGACTACAGGCGCCAGCCACCTCGCCCGGCTAGCTTTTTGTAATTTTTAGTAGAGACGGGGTTTCACCGTGTTAGCCAGGATGGTCTCGAACTCCTGACCTCGTGATCCGCCCGTCTCGGCCTCCCAAAGTGCTGGGATTACAGGCTTGAGCCACTCTTATCTCACAAATAGCATTTGAGTCTGAGTTAGGAACTGCAGGGGATTCGGTGGAAAACAATATGGCTTTGTGGGATAAGTGCCTGGGCTGATAAAAACCAATGACTTAAAACCCATGTTTGTGGCCGCTGAGTGCATAAAGACTCATTGGTACCTTCCAGTAGATGAAAGAGACATTTTATAGAACTTCCTAGGCTTTACAACTCCTACATGCATGGTTGTTTCAGCGTCTGGTTCTTTTGGTCTTCTTATTTGCCTATAGGCTAGAAGGGACCTTGAAAAATAGTCTAGTCCATGCCTTCATGTAAAAACACATTTAAACATTTGTAGTCATATGATAGCTTTGAAGGGCTCTAAGAACTCTGAGGCTAAACAGCCTTTATGAGGGCTCTGTAATCAAAACGTATAAAACTCTCAGCTCACTGGATATTATTTCACAAGAGTATATCAACATACAGAAATATAGGACAGCAAGGAAAAAAAGCTATGAATTAATGTCATCTCATCCGTCATTCTCCTTTAGTTCCTAATCTGCACTTCTTTCTCTTGCTCAGTTACTATATTTTCTGCTCTGCCATTCTGATTTTTTTTACTAAGCCCAGAGAAATGCTTGCTAGATTTCTTTTTTTTTTTGGAAGGAAAAAAACCTGAAGCCCACACATGCAGTGAAGTTGTGGATGCACAAACACAGTCCAGCCGTAATTGTACTTGCATTTTTGAATGAGCAGGGTTACTGGTTTTGGTACAAGGTTCCTTGTGGCAAAGCAAAAGCCATATGTATTTGGTTTTTGGAGGTCAGTCTTAGTTGAGCTATTTTGTTTGTTTTTTTTTTTCTCTCACACATTCTAAAAAGTAGGGCTATGTATTTTTTCATCTTTTCTATCCAGATTGGTAATGACCAACTGAAGGGAAGTCTTCCAATCCAATTGGTAATGTAACTATTTTTCTCTCCTCTAATGCTGCCTGCTCAGTTGGAGCTGCAGGTAGGTTTGTTTCCTGTGTTTCACATAACAGAATGTTACTTAAGTATTTGCCTGACCTGCTGTTCTTTGCAACCTGTACTTACTAAATCCTGGTGGAAACCACAATTTGGTTGCTACAGTAAATGCAAATTAATGAAATAATGATAATTTAATTGTAAATAGATCAATGAATAAATTGTGGGCTGCAGGTTCCTCATATACAAAATGAAGGATAGGACTAAGTGATCTCCAAGGTCCCTTCCAGCGCTAAAACCATCGGAATAACTTCTGCAATGCTGTTGAGTTCTAACTGTCTATTTGGCACTGTGCTGGGTACACAGTAGAATTTTCACTTGAGCTTGTGGTCTAAGTAGGAAATGGATACTAATGTCGGGGAGTTTGCGGTTAGGTGTTAAATGTGAAAGTATAACTTGGAAGAGTGAAAGGTCGAAGTAAAATAGGGGAGTCGGGATAATTCCTGGATGAGGTGAGACTTAGACTAGCCCTTGAAAGAGAGAGAGGAGGAAGGTAGACCGCTTCCGAGAATGATGGCCTTAGGATCAGAGGCCCAGACACAGGAGGTTCTTGCTGTGGTTCGGACAGTGCAGACATGAGCCTGGCCCTAGCAAGGGTGCGCTGGAAGGATAGTGCAGAGTGAGCTGAGTTGGGCAGGGCTGGCCAACCAAAGGCTTTGAAAGTGGGCAGACAATTGTCCAAAGGAAAGTTGTTTAAAAGACCCCAAAACTTGCCAGGCACGGTGACTCACGCCTATAATCTCAGCACTTTGGGAAGCTGAGGCAGGTGGATTGCTTGAGCCCAGGAGTTCGAGACCAACCTGGGCAACGTGGTGAAACCCTGTCTCTACTAAAAAAAAATACAAAAAATAGCTGGACACGGTGGCACGCACCTGTAGTCTCAGCTACTCGGGAGGCTGAGATGAGAGAATCCTCTGAGCCTGGGAAGTTGAGGCTGCAGGGAGCTGTGATCGTGCCACTGCACTCCAGCCTGGGTGATGGAGTGAGACTCTGTCTCAAAAAAAAAAAGCCCCCAAATCAAAATCAACAAAACCCCAAATCAACAAATATGATTGTTTGATTTCCTTTTTGTGTCAGGATTAAAAGAGTATGAAAATTCATCAATAATTTAGGTTCTTTTAGCTATTAATATCAAACTTTAGAAACATTTTAGTCAGGCATGGTGTCATATACTTGTAAGTCTCAGCTACCCTGGAGGCTGAGGTGGGAGGACTGCTTGAATCCAGGAGGTCGAGGCTGCAGTTAGCTATGATCATGCCACAGCACTCCAGACTGGGTGATGGAGCAAGACTCCATCTCTAAAAAACAAACCAAAAAACCCCCTAAACTTTAGAAACATTTTGTGATCTTTGTCTACAAATAATCTGTTGTCTCAGAATTCATTGCAATGTGAGCTGAATCCCAAATCACAGAATTTAGCAACAATACGATTTTGGTATCCCTAGAGTAGCTGATATATGTTTATAGTGTGGTGGATTGCCTGATGAACTCAGGAAGCAGAAGAACTAGAGTGGATCTATGTGCTCTTTCCAACATTTTTCATGATTTCTTCTAGAAATGTGTACGGGTTGTGGCTCTGAGCTACAGAAGACACCTTAGAACAGAAATGGCCTGCAAGTGGGTCAAGGGGTGGGAACAGTTTCAGCATTTTTACGACCTTGTAACGATCCTATTAGTATCATTAGATCAGAGAAATATAATCTACTTCTTGAGTACAGACAATGTTCAGGATGGAAATTGAAAAGATGATAAGGTTTGTCAATAGAGCCAAGAAAGTGGAGCCAGGTGGTGGCTCAGTTTAAATCAAGTGTCTGAAGGTACTCGCGCTAATCAGAAATGACAGAAGACCGATTAGCATAATTGACCAAAGCAAAACTGGGTTCTGGATTTGGCACCTGAGGAGAGATGGCATCCTCAGCGGGACCACAATCAATGTTCATTGTGTCTGTCCTTGGACACTTCAGTGAACATAGATAAAGGAAAAGATGCCCACATGGCAAAAGTGCTCTAAATCTTGTACCTTTGAACCTCAGAACAGTATTGGTTCATCTGCAGTATTTCCGTAAAGTTTTGAAAGTAGACAAAATAGTAAAGCTTTTATGTAAAATTAGGATCCAGATAGAGTAAAAAGATGAGGTGGCTGCTGAACTGTGCACAGACATGAAAGCAAGCCCTGTGGTTGATTTGAGAACAAAACTATGCTTTTTTTTTTTTTTTTTTGAGACAGAGTCCACTGTAACCTCCAACTCCCAGGTTCAAGTGATTCTCCTGCCTCAGCCTCCCAAGCAGCTGGGATTACAGCCCTGGGGTTACAGGTGACTGCTACCACGCCTGGCTAATTTTTGAATTTTTGGTAGAGACAGGGTTTTACCATGTTGGCCAGGCTAGTCTCAAACTCCTGACCTCAGGCGATCTGTCCACTTCAGCCTCCCGAAATGCTGGGATTACAGGCGTGGGCCACTGTGCCCAGCCAAGAAAGACCTATTCTTAAAAATCTCTGCAGATGCTATAGAAAAATCCTTGAAATCATTTTTTTTAGTTTCATATGAAATATATTTCACTGATTCTCAAACTACTTTTGAAGACTTCCTGTAAGCTAAGCAGCTTATTAAGGGATCTGGATATAAAGGAGAATAAAGTATGACACATCCCCTGAGGCAGCCCCATGAGCTGAAGAAGACAACAGAATTGTTGTTTATCTACTCAACATAAGTGAGTAGGTAGCAGCTTAAAAATCTTTCTCCTAGCCCCGTTAGGGAAGCCCTGAGAAGGAAATTTCCTGTTACATAGTAATTATGTCTAGAAATTTCACTGAATCAAAAATATTTTGTTTTCCTCCCATGATGATTTCACATTACATTTAGTTTAAAAGTTGATGCTTACAAGTAATTTGAAGAGTGTAAGCATTGTTCACTGCACTTTCTTCATTACACAAGTCGCACTAAGATCTCCATTAATCCTTCCAATTACTCTTCGTTTATATACTTGTATATATACAAGCTACACAGGCACAGCCATTCACAGACATACTTGAAAGATTCCCCCCACCCCCGCCTGGTAGCAATCTAGAGCTTTCCCTCAGTGTTTTGAGGAACTTATGAATGAATCTTCATTATAAGCGTAACTGAAAGATTGATTGATTCTGCATTCTCCGTGTGAGAGATGATTTTGTCGATCTGCTCTCAGCAGAGCATGAGTAGTTTTTCCAGTAGTGGTGATGGGTTTGCACCGAGTACCCATGCTCTCCCACTTGGGTTCCCTATAACAACTGCATGAATTTACAAGATGGCTAATCAGCATTACAAGTGCAATCTGTGCCTGAAAACAAACAGCAGAATTGCCTGGTCTAGGCAGGGAACAGTGTGATGAGCTTAACTTTGTTAGCATGGCATTCTAACCAGTAGAACTAACTAGCTATGCTGGGACCTTATCTTCTGTTTTCTAAGTAGAAAGTGATGAAATGCTTATATTCCATTTATGATGTGTGCTCATGTCTCATTCACATAAATCTGAATCCTTTTCAGTTCTTTTTCTTCAATTGAGATCTATAATTCTCATGGCATAAAATTTACCCTTTAAAGTGGTTTTTAGAACATTCTGAAGTTGTGCAATCTTCACCACTCTCTAATTCCAGAACACTTTCATCACCCCCAAAAGAAACCTGGTATCCATCCCTCTGAAAAGATGCCTGGTATCCGTTTCCTTCTCCACCCTGCCACTGGCAAGGACTACCCTTCAGTTCTTTTTATTGTCTTTTTTTTTCCCGTAAACGTTTTAATCAAGCTTCAAATTCTTTTTCTCATGGATTTCAACAAGTAACATTTGGCTGACTTGCTCCAGCCTGATTCCTGCATGTGTGACTTACCCTAAGTCTTTTCCTCCAGATCTTCCATTTTTATCCTGTTCTGTGGGATTTGTTTTATTATACGAGTCTTCTATTGGGAACACTTTTTTTGTGTTACTTAAACCCTTTCGAAAGAAAACCCACATACATAGATGTAAAACAAAACGCAAAAAAGTCTCGTCTTTTCAAGATGAACTTCTTTGAGGATGGCTTCATTTTCAGTGTCTTCACCAGAAAAATCTTTCAACTGTGTGTGTCCTAGAGTTGAACTTCTATGGGAAGTCTGTGATTGCAGAGATCATCCTCTCTTTCTCTGTAAAAGTGTGATCCAGTTGCACTCTTAATTTCCTCACTAAATGATCACATTTGTGTGTGTCTTTCAGAATGCAGCTCTTCAGCATCTGTTTATTCGGAAGTCCTTCCGGCCTTTTAAATGCTTGCAGTGTGGGAAGGCCTTCCGGGAAAAGGACAAACTGGACCAGCACTTGCGCTTCCATGGGCGGGAGGGGAACTGCCCACTGACCTGTGACCTCTGTAACAAGGGCTTCATCAGCAGCGCATCCTTGGAGAGCCACATGAAGCTCCACTCAGACCAGAAGACTTACTCTTGCATTTTTTGCCCAGAATCCTTTGACCGCCTTGATTTGTTGAAAGATCATGTGGCCATTCATATCAATGATGGCTACTTCACCTGCCCAACTTGTAAGAAACGGTTCCCAGATTTTATCCAGGTGAGTGTCTACTACTGAGATTCCTGTCTGCTTCCTTCTTTTGGTAAAAGAAACTTCGATTTTTGGAAAACCGAGACTGCCTAGCACCTGCATTTTCATCCCTTCTTTGAAACAACTTTACAATTGAGAACAATATTTCTTCAATCAAACTACTTTTATAAACAAAAGATTATTATGACCCTTAATTGTCCACATCAGACATTGACATTAAAGTGTTTAAGTTATAATACAAGTAATAAACACCCAGATCTGTTATAATTTTTAAAAAATCTTTCATAATCCATGTCAATCTCTATTGCTTATAAAATTATACAGAGCCTGTAGAAGACACACTCCCATTTCTGAGGGGCTGGGAACATCTCCCTACTGCTACTGTGGTTTCCTGCTTGCTTTAACCAAGGCCATACGTTTCGGAAGGAAACAAAGAGAAAGTGGGTATATAATGTACTTTTGTGTCAAGAACCCACGGCCTCCTCCCCTGTAGTGATTCTTTGCTGGAGCAAAATGGGTGAAGATAAATTTCAGAATACTCATGATTTCATTTGGACTTTACACGATAGGATTTTCCTATGCCTGTCAGTGAATAATGAAACATTTTGTAAAAATACACCTTTTCAATTACCAAAGGAAAAGAAGACTAGGATTTACTTTTAGTTCTGCTAGTGTTGAGAGTCTTGGAGATTTTCTCACTTCACACAAACTAGTAGAAAGGTTGCTTTAAGGCATCATTTAATAGCAAAAGAAACTCCAAAAATAATGAAGCAAACTGTCTTATAGGAATAGTTTGATAGGACTCACTACTTAGCTTCCTTCGTCAGCTCTTCTTCATTGGATATATGTGGCTAAGAGAGTTCAGAAGCCCTATTCCTTTATTTGTCTAAAAGTCAGGGAAGTAAGTCCCAGTTGAGAAATGACACCAGCGTCATATTGCTCTCATAAACCGGTAATGTCTTCTGTATCCACTCATTCATGTCTTTAATTCTTCAGAACTTGATTTTATAAGAAGATGTAAAAGCATCAAAAGGGGCTAAATTGCTTTTATGCAGATTAAAGCCGGAGAAAAATAAGGAAGAACTGGTTTTTGTCTTCCTATAGATCCTTTTTAGCAAGATTCATTTAAACCCAAGGAACTTTTGCGTTTTATCTTTAAAAAATGGGCTCCAAGCAAGCACTCTCCCTCTCTCTCTCTCTCTCACTTTTCAAGTCGTCGGGGAGGTTAGGATTTCTAAGGCTTTCTGGCTGCTTGTTTTGTTTCTTTGTGACAGGGACAGTATTATTGAGGACAGTATTATTGTGTTATTGAGGCCAATTATCACATCTGATTGGATTCCTCGGCGGGGGTTGATGAAAACCCATGGTAATGCATTTGGCTCCCTCTAGCGTTGACAAGCTGCCTTTGGTCATTTCCTTTGGTGCCTGTGTCCCCTGAGTTTTCTCATGGTTTTTACTGCCAGGTGAAAAAACACGTGCGCAGCTTCCACTCAGAAAAGATCTACCAGTGCACAGAGTGTGACAAGGCCTTCTGTCGCCCCGATAAACTGCGACTCCACATGCTCCGGCATTCGGACCGCAAAGACTTCCTGTGTTCCACCTGTGGGAAGCAATTTAAGGTATGACGCCAAGACACAGCCCGAGGTGGCTCTCGTGGCCCCTGGAATTAGAGCAAGCTGAGGGTAAATGCCTGTTCAGTTCATCAGTTTTTCACCCACTTCTGATGAACCGGACCTGAGATGCACTTTGGGCCTTGTATTTGACTTAGTTATAAAATTAAGGGGGAAAACTTACTGTCTCAAAATAGTTAATTCAAATCCCCAAACAAGTTGAGTAAAAATGCATCTCCTAAAAGAATCCAAATGTATAATGACAAGTATAACTAAATTGCTATTGAGATTTCCTAACAGACCAATACCTTTACTTAACATTCAGATCAAGAGGTTTTTGTTGAGCACTGATTAAGTATAAGAGCCAGTAATTGAGCCTTGCAGGCAGCAGGACTCTCATCTAATACAGGTGGGAAATCTGAAGAGTGCTGAGAAGGCTTAGACTGCTTTGGAGAATGTTAATGACCTCAAAGATTAAAGTAGAACATTATAAGTGTCGGTAACCCACCTGGAACTTAGAAGAAGCCAAGCAAAACCCTGCAGGGGACCCAGAAATAAAAGTTAAATAAATAAATGTAAAAACAATGAAAGATGCTTCATTGGGAAATCAGGTGATTCTGCAAAACCGTCATCGGAAGATATTCTACTGAATATGATTGTAGGCCACACTCTCATAGAAACTGGAAAAGAATCAGAAATGGATTCAGGAGAGGAAAGCTAAGGGTATATTTGTAACAGATGCAAGGAAATTAAAGAGAAATAGAATTTTCAAAGCTTGTTTTATGGTGTGTTATAAAATATAATCTAATGTCTTTTAATACATAGTAGCACAATTTAGAATTGTGTAGAGAACTCCAATGTGAAAAGTATAAATAGGTCTGGGATTTTTCTGTTTTTTCAAAAAAAATCATATCTAAAAGGATTCCTGTTTTGTGATACTGTTTGGCCATCCATCCATCCCATCCAGCCAATGTTTTTTGATTTTTCATTTTGTGCCAGATACCATATTTTAACACCTTGGAATATTTCTTTAAAATTTATTTGCTTGCTTTCATTTTCTCTTTTACTTTGACCCAGTATATTCAGCACAGTTCAATCAGGGAAGCAAAGCCACTGTGAGTGTCATAGAAGATTTTCTTATAGGACTGAGAACTGAATTATAGGAGAAGATGGAGAAGTGAGGGTCGAAGGGAGCAGCTGGGAGGTCGGAAGTCAGCAGTATGCCCACAGAAGCACTGGTCTGGGTGGTCCAATGGGAACTTACCTGGGAATCTAGGAACCAGGCCCTTCCACCTGCAGTGGGGGCCAGGAAGGAGAGCTGGTACGGTCTGTGGAAGACTGTGTCACTGCATCTGGTGGCGGATATGGAGCTGACCAGCAGGGCTGGCAGTCAGGAAGACATCTTGTGGCTGGGTGGGAAAGAGAGATAAGTAGGGACCCACAGGTACCTCTGTGTGACACTGTCTAGAGCAGCACGGAGCTGCTTCCTTTCCACCTTCCAGGCTGGTGTGAGTTTCTGTTTGGCTAACCCAGCTCAGAACCATGCTGGGAAGGAGATTTCCTTCAAATGTAGTTCCCCTTGGCCAAGTTGACCCAGCACAAAACCACTACCACCTACCTTCCTGGCATATTTTCAAACTAGAATCAGAGTAATTTTTCTGGAGAACAGCTCTGATGTCATGTCCTTTCTGAAAAACTCTAATAGCTCTTCACGCAGATAAATCCCGAAGTTCTTGTTACTTCTAAGATGCTACAAGGTCTGGCTCCTGCCAGCCTCTCTGGTTCCCGCCTCCCTGTGCACTCAGGGTGACCTGAACTCCATAGCTTTACCCAAGTTTGGTGTACTCTCTCTCCTTGGGCCTTTGTTTGCATTTGCTCTCACTCCTCCTCCTGACTTGAAACGCACTTTCAAACTGTCATATTCCTTTACCTGGCTAATGTCACTTCATATGGGGCATTTCCTGATCCCTGGATTAAGTGCGGCTTCTCCCGTGAATTCCCACAGGGCCTTTTGCTGGCGACCCCTGTCGTAGCATTTGTGTATTGCATTTGCCTGTCCTGCCAAGTGTAAGCTCCATGAAGGCAGCATTGAAGTCAACGTGGAACCTTCTGACTTAGGGAGTTCACGCTAGAATAGAGAAAAGAATGAAGTGGCCAGGCGCGGTGGCTCACTCCTATAATCCCAGCACTTTGGGAGGCTGAGGCGGGCAGATCACCTGAGGTCAGGAGTTGGAGACCAGCCTGACCAACATGGAGAAACGCTGTCTCTACGAAAAATATAAAAGTAGCCAGTCGCGGTGGCACATAACTGTTATCCCAGCTACTCAGGAGGCTGAGGCAGGAGAAAAACTTGAACCTGGGAGGCCGAGGCTGCGGTGAGGTGAGATCGTGCGATTGTACTCCAGCCTGGGCAACAGAGTGAGACTCCGTCTCAAAAATGCCGTGAGAGGGATTCACTGATTTGGGGTTTAGGGGAGACCTCATGGATACGGTGACACTTTTAAATCCACTCATGGGTACGAAAGAGTTTGCCAGCTAGGGAAAGGGAGAGGTGAGGAGTGAGGGAGGGATATGGCATCTCAAGCAGAGGGAGCAGCAGGAGTAGCAATGCCACGTTCAGGAGGTGGGGGAAGGGGTGTGATGGAGGGTGTGGCAAGAGGAAGCCAGGGAAGCAGGTTAAGCTAGCGCGCTGTGCTAAGTCATCACTTACCAGGAAGTGAGCCCTAACGTTTCAGAGCTGGGCTAATTCAGGTGGAGGCAGTGGGTGTGGAGAAGAGGGGCCGTGTTCAAGACAGGCGTCATGGGAGGCTGACAAGACCTTGCAGCCTCCCAGAGTGCTGGGATAGACGGGGAAGGGTAGTCGACGAGGAATGGAGATTTGCAGCTGGAGAGGCTGGATGTTTGGGAACACCACTGATATGAAAAAGCACGACTTAGGCAGAAGGAGTGGGGGCAGATAGCGGATTTGGTTTGGGGGATGTTAGGATGGAAAGGCCTCATGGAGATTTGGCATCCAACAAATGTGTGCCTGTCACGATGTTCATAGCATGGTGTGGTATTTGTGTTAGGCTTTGAAATTTACGTGATGATTCGGTTAAGGTAAATTGGTTGTTTAAAGGGAATAGACAGGGGAACTAGTAAACGTTGATGCTTAGGAAAAAGTGGGAATGCGAGAGGAGTTGGAGGAAGAGGAAAAGAAAAAATAGCAGCAGTGCAACAGTGCTTTGTCATCGTATAACACTAAAGAAAAATACCGTCATTTAGGGCAGTGTCCTTAATCCACATCCTACTGCAGCCTACAAAGCTCTGAACATTCCCTCCTGGGCTTTCCAGAAATGAAGGTGGGTGGGATAGGAAGAAAGAGCAGTTGGGTCATATGCATTGTAGCAGAAGAGGCAGGTGGGTGAGGGAGGTCTGGCATTCGAGCTGGGCCCTTAGCCTACTCCCCGATACTTGGTAGGCACTCAAGGAATATTTGTTGAGTAGATGTGCTGAAAAATGAAGTCCTTAAAAAAGTCCCTGTACCAAAAGGTGGGAAGAACTGGTTTGTAGAAAGGCTCAGAGTCTTTACAGAACTAATAACAATTCATTCATGTGTCCCAGAGCAGAAAGCCTTACTGGATCAGGGAGCTGGCACTTTGTTTTTATTCAGGATGGGCTCTGCCTAATTCTCTCCATGGACTCACATCAGCATGTGTCAGTAAATAGTGAAACCAGGAGCTGAGCCCTGGGCCCCATGCTCCATCATAATGAGCAATGGATTTGTTTACTTGAACTTCTAATTCTGTAAGGTGAGAAGTTCTAAATCCATAACATAGAGATTCTTACTTAAATTCTTTTGGGATTTAGAAAAATATAATGTTTGCTGAAATGTGTGGGAATTGAGTATACACATGGCTTTTTTTTTTTTTTTTTTTGACAGAGTCTTGCTCTATTGCCCAGGCTAGAATGCAGTGGTGCAGTCTCAGCTTAGTGCAACCTCCGCCTCCTGGGTTCAAGTAATTCTCCCGCCTCAGCCTCCTGAATAGCTGGGATTACGTGCGCCACCACACCCAGCTAATTTTGTATTTTTTGTAGAGACAGGATTTCACCGTGTTGGCCAGGCTGGTCTCAAACTGCTGACGTGAGGCAATCCGCCCGCATCGGCCTCCCAAAGTGCTAGGATTACAGGCGTGACCCACTGCACCCGGCCTACGCATGGCTTCTAAAATCTAGTATTACCTATTATCAATTTGTCTTCTTTTATACCAGCCAGGCTTATTCCATGTTCTCTTTAATTCCTCTACATAAATGCACAGTCTTTATTCTCAAAAGTCAGTATGTATCTTTCCTATTTAATGGTCATTTTAAACCAAGGTTCATTGGAAGGCACATATTTGCTAGTGAACAGAGTAACTCCCAGGCACTTTTAACACATCTTTCTATGTCCTAGTGTTCCAGCAACTCAAATGTCTCTTGGAGGCTTGTGGCTACTGCTAATTTGTATTGATTTTTAAAATTATCCCTTCAGTTAAAAATGTTCTACCAACATGTCTACCCTGTTTTCAAAAATTCTCTCCAAATAGCGAAAAGACAAACTACGGGAACACATGCAGAGGATGCATAATCCTGAGAGGGAGGCCAAGAAAGCCGACCGCATCAGCCGCTCCAAGACGTTCAAGCCCCGCATCACGTCTGCAGACTATGACAGCTTCACGTTCAAGTGCCGCCTGTGCATGATGGGCTTCCGCCGGCGCGGCATGCTGGTCAGTGCCAAGTGGCCGCGGGTTCCTCCGTCTTCCCAGCACACCTCATTTCTGTCGATGATGGTGACTTTTGTGTTGTATTCTGTCCTAAGTCGTATTGATCAATGGTTTTGTCAATGTCCAGCGGAAGAAACGGAGGCAAACAATTCCCAGTTTGGAGTTCTGTCTTTTCCAGTCTCCCTTTGCCGTCTTGCTGCTTTTTGGGTCAATTCTTGCAAGAGGCTTATTTTTTTTTTAATCACTTTTCATGACTAGTTTTGTTTTTCTTTACCCATCTCAATCTCTGCTCTCACCTTATTTTATTTCCCTCTTTTGTGCCCCTGAATGTATTTTCTTGTGGGGTGTTTGCCTTCTCCCAGCTGTTCCCTTTTATTTTATTTTATCTTATTTATTTATTGTTGAGATGGAGTTTCACTGTTGTTGCCCTGGCTGGAGTGAAATGGCGTGATCTCGGCTCACTGCAACCTCCCCCTCGCAGGTTCAAGTGATTCTCCTGCTTCAGCCTCCTGAGTAGCTGGGATTACAAGTGCCCACTACCATGCCTGGCTAATTTTTATATTTCATGGTGAAACAGGGTTTCACCGTGTTGGCCAGGCTGGTCTCAAACTCCTGACCTCAGGTGATCCACCCGCCTCAGCCTCCCAGAATGCTGGGATTACAGGCATCAGCCACTGCGCCCAGCCCCCAGCTGTTTCCTTTTAATGCCTCTCTTTTCCAGATATCAAACAGCGGTAGAAGGAAGCTTTCCGTCAAAGCAGGGTATGTGCATCCAGATTAGCTGAAGTATCAGGACAGCCAGTGCTCTGCTCTCAACTCATTTTGACCTTGTTACAGGTGCAGAATATATTTCTGCCAGGAGCTGGAAAGTCATAGGGCAAATTAAAATTCAGAACCTTGGTCTGTATCTCATTCCATGTTCTTAGTAAGGCTAGGGCATTAAATCATGAAAGACAGGTTTGCATGAGGAGAACTCACCAAAGAAATTCATATCAGTGTAATTTTCCTTTTTCCAATAGTAGTTCTTTCAGCCAAAGACTGTTGATGGCTGAATTCACCACAGTCAGTTCACCTTCAGTTGTCTGGTGAATTATTAACTCCTGTTAACCCTGACTGTGAGTGCTTTGGTGTCAGATGGGGTCTGGTGATGCTGGTCCTGGCCAAATGCCTTATTGTTCTGGGGCATTGCTTCAGAGAATTTCAGCTTCTGGCGGTCATTATCAGAGGCATTTGTGTAGCTTCCGTTTGGTTAATGGGATCTCTTTTTCTCATTTGTTCTTTGTTTTCACTTTAGGTAAATCACCTGTCAAAGAGACATCCAGACATGAAGATAGAAGAGGTGCCAGAGTTAACTCTACCCATCATAAAACCCAATCGTGATTACTTTTGTCAGTATTGCGATAAGGTAAAAGGGAAATACTCCTGCTGGTGTGCCACTGGGGTTCCCTGCTTAGAGCTGACTCGTCCGCATTTATAAATATATGCTATGATTTGTTTGTTACTCTGACCAGATGGTTCCCTGTCTCTCCGTAGTCTCCATTCAGACAAGAAAGGACTAGGAATACAGCCTAATTTTAAGCCAATTTTTTTTCTTAAGAAATAGTTGACTTCATTTTTCTTACTGTCCCTTCTCTCTGTGATTTTTGTTACACTAGAAGAGGCTTATTACTGAGTGCCTAGCGTAGGAATTAATTTCAAATTCTAGGTTCTAAAATGAGAGCATTTATCATATGACCTATAACATATATGGTAGATTGGGGGTTTCTATAAGGTGGGGGGGGGTTGGGAAAGCTTCGTGGTGGAGTACTCTACTTGTACTACTCCATTATTTTTGTGTAGTTTCAGAAAAGACACAGAATATATATTTGTTGTTCCACCATAATATCCTTTCTTTTTGAGATGGAGTCTTGCTCTGTCGCCCAGGCTGGAGTGCAGTGGCGCAATCTCGGCTCACTGCAAGCTCCACCTCCCGGGTTCACGCCATTCTCCTGCCTCAGCCTCCCGAGTAGCTGGGACTACAGGCGCCCGCCACCTCGCCCGGCTAGTTTTTTGTATTTTTTAGTAGAGACGGGGTTTCACCGTGTTAGCCAGGATGGTCTCGATCTCCTGACCTCGTGATCCACCCGTCTCGGCCTCCCAAAGTGCTGGGATTACAGGCGTGAGCCACCGCGCCCGGCCTCTTATTTTATTCTAATTTATGGTATATGCTTGTTGTCCTTCAATAGATCTGTTAATATACGTATTAATATATTTTATTTGGGTCTACTTCAATACTTTTCCTCAATGTCTTATAATGAAATTGTTAGTTTGCTTTAAGCAAGAAAGTGGAACCGTATACTGCTTTCATGGCAAGGCACTTACATTTGCAGGTTTATAAAAGCGCCAGCAAGCGCAAAGCCCACATCCTGAAGAACCACCCAGGAGCAGAGCTCCCACCGAGCATTCGGAAGCTCCGGCCCGCTGGTCCTGGAGAGCCAGACCCCATGCTGAGCACACACACCCAGCTGACGGGCACCATTGCCACCCCTCCCGTCTGCTGTCCCCACTGCTCCAAGCAGTACAGCAGCAAGGTAGGGGCAGTTTCTGACTAAAGCTCAGGTCAAAACGGCCACGTAAGGAATCTCTTCAGGGAAGATGTCTTCTCATCCACATGGTCTGGACAGCTCCTTCGGAGTTGACGGGGGACTGAGAGAGATGTTGTCCTAGTCACTGTAAACAGGCACCACAGCAGAGAACGGAAAGAGAATTCTGTGGACCTCCCCCAGAATGAGTGCCATACAGCAGCCCAAGCTGCTGGCTGTTTTCCTTTTCCCTTGGCCTGCGGAGGGCCTCACGTTTGAATGTTCTGTGCTTGTGGTTGGTGAGTTCAGGCTTATGGAAGCACCACATAGAAGGTTAAGTGGTGGCTTTACAAAGGAGGTGGTTTTGGCTGGGGGGATTGTGATTGATTGCGGCAGGTACTAGCTGGGGGGGATGTTGAGACCTTGCTGGTGGTGTGAGACCAGGTGAGGCTTTACATCATTCCCACCCTTTTTCCTGCTTTCATAGCATTATGTTACCCCAGGAAGTACAGGCATAGAGTCAGTGTTGCTCTGACTTTTCTTTTTTTAAGACATAAGATAAAAGACTTTAGGAATCTTTGGGGATTTACATATGAGAAAAATGGAAAATCACAAATTCTAATAATAATTCTTGTTTTTTGCCTTGCTTTTTCAGACCAAGATGGTCCAGCACATTCGAAAGAAGCATCCGGAGTTCGCCCAGCTCTCCAACACCATACACACACCACTGACGACAGCTGTGATCAGTGCCACCCCAGCGGTTTTAACTACGGACAGCGCCACCGGAGAGACGGTGGTGACGACGGACCTGCTCACCCAAGCGATGACAGAACTGTCCCAGACCTTGACGACAGACTACCGAACGCCACAAGGGGATTACCAGAGAATTCAGTACATTCCTGTGTCGCAGTCGGCGTCTGGCCTCCAGCAGCCTCAGCACATACAGCTTCAAGTGGTGCAAGTGGCCCCGGTACTGCGTGCCTCGGTTTCCCTTAGCCTTATGAATGCCGTGTTGCCACTAGCACCTCATTCTCCGATCTGGGGCTGAGATCTATGTAATGTCCTTCGGCGTGGAAGTTCTGAGCCTTGGGCATTTTACAAATGCCCCTTCCCCTTTCAGGCTGATGAGGCCTCTGGCCTTAGCAGTGTAAGAGATTTCTGTCTATGGTAGTCAGGAAATGTTAGGCTCCAGCGTATACAAGCCTCCTGTGCTGTGGCAGGACAGTAGCCACAGCACCTGTTTCTGACCCTCCTCTGAGTCCTTATCTTTTACCATCCTGGTTGGCTGCTTCGTAATGGGCCAGTTTGATGAATCACGACCTGCGTATCAAATGTCTTATATCAAAGAAAGGTTGTGAAGAATAATATTGATGGCTGGGCA
>NW_012114455.1:5479546-5495925 GCF_000951035.1 Colobus angolensis palliatus | reverse complement strand
TTTTTTTTGAGATGGAGTCTTGCTCTGTTGCCCAGGCTAGAGTCTAGTGGCACGATTTCAGCTCACTGCAACCTCTGCCTCTCAGGTTTAAGTGATTCTCCTGCCTTAGCCTCCTGAGTAGCTGGGATTATAGATGCTCACCACCACACCCAGCTAATTTTTGTATTTTTAGTGGAGACAGGGTTTCACTATATTGGTCAGGTTTGTCTTGAACTCCTGACCTCAAGCGATCCCCTGGCCTCAGCCTCCCAAAGTGCTGGGATTACAGGGGTGAGCTACTACACCCGGCCGCCTGACTAATTCTTGTATTTTTTTTGTAGAGACAGGGTTTTGCCATGTTGCTGAGGCTGGTCTCGAACTCCTGGGCTCAAGCGATCCACCCGCTTTGGCCTCCCAAAGTTCTGGGATTATAGGCATGAGCCACTGCACCCGGCCAGGATATTGTTTTTTGTTGTTGTTGTTGTTTTTTGTTTTTGTTTTTGTTTTTTTGAAACGGAGTCTCGCTCTGTCGCCCAGGCTGGAGTGCAGTGGCCGGATCTCAGCTCACTGCAAGCTCTGCCTCCGGGGTTTATGCCATTCTCCTGCCTCAGCCTCCCAAGTAGCTGGGACTACAAGTACCCGCCACCTTGCCCGGCTAGTTTTTTGTATTTTTAGCAGAGACGGGGTTTCACAGTGTTGGCCAGGATGGTCTCGATCTCCTGACCTCGTGATCCGCCCGTCTCGGCCTCCCAAAGTGCTGGGATTACAGGCTTGAGCCACCGCGCCCGGCCCAGGATATTGTTTTTAACTGAACCTTTTCTCTGGAAGGATTTCCCTTAATCTCAATCAATATATATCTGGTTTCTGGGCCTGTTTTCTCTCCTTCCAGGCCACTTCCCCTCACCAGTCACAGCAGTCCACTGTGGATGTTGGCCAGCTCCATGATCCTCAGCCCTACCCCCAGCACGCCATCCAGGTGCAGCACATCCAGGTCAGCGAGCCTACTGCCTCGGCCCCATCCTCTGCCCAGGTACCCTTCTCCACAGACTATTTGGAGGTGTTAGCATGGCCTCAGGGACTATCAGAGTTAATGAGAGGGAGGACATTCCCTTCAGACCTAGTCTCCTCAGCTACTGAGATACTGTTATTTTTGGATTTTTATTAAAGGATCTTACCTTTGCCTCCAATTTTTATATTGGTATTGTGGACACACATTAAGCTGTTAGCTGTTTCTGCCCTCATAGAGTCCTGTGGTATGACATCCTAGAAACAGCAGTGGTCTTTGCTTTCCATTCTAAATGCAATGGCTAAGTGGCTTCTGTGGTTTGGAACAGTGGCTTTGTGGAGTATTATGGTATATTGTATGTTACTGGGTTTGTATGCTTGAGTCTGGAATTGAGATACATAGATAAGTTCTCAGAGTTCAGAGAGGGAGAGATTAGGTTTAGGAGGGAGTCCAGGGCATTTTTGTAGAAGTGGTCTTTGAGGTCTTGGAGGAGGGGTACAGTTCTGAAACGGAGTTATTCTGTTTGGATTACTAACAGGAAATGATGTTTGGAAAGGAAGCTGGGTGGGTAGTTTGGAGCGGGATTGTAGGTGGCAGGCTGGAGAGCACTGGTGGAAAGGAAGCTGGGCGGGTAGTTTGGAGTGGGATTGCAGGTGGCAGGCTGGAGAGCACTGGTGGAAAGGAAGCTGGGCGGGTAGTTTGGAGTGGGATTGCAGGTGGCAGGCTAGAGAGCACTGGCCTCATCCTGTTGTCAGGAGTGGGCCTCTTCACTCACCTGTGCTGAACTCCACCAGCCAGCTGGGATTAGTCAGTGCTGGTGAATGGAAATGATGAACTTTGAGTTCCATTTCATTTTGTGTTCCAGATAGTTTTGTGACACAGGGAAGTTACTTCACCTCCTATTATTTTTAACCTTATATAATGTAGGTAATTATATTTTATTTCATTTATCTTTCTAACAGTTGATTGAAATTAATTTTTTTGCATTCTCTGGTAGAGAATCCTTTGAAAACAAATTAGAATTTCATAGTTATGCTTGCTTTTCATTGATTTTATTCTTATTTAAAGTATTACTTTTAATAATAGCAATGATAGGCTGGGCACGGTGCCTCATGCCTGTAATCCCAGCACTTTGAGAGGCCGAGGGGGGGGCCGATCACCTGAGGTCGGGAGTTTGAGACCAGCCTGACCAACATGGAGAAACCCTGTCTCTACAAAAAATTGGCTGGGCACGGTGCCTCATGCCTGTAATCCCAGCACTTTGAGAGGCCGAGGGGGGCCGATCACCTGAGGTCGGGAGTTTGAGACCAGCCTGACCAACATGGAGAAACCCTGTCTCTACTAAAAATACAAAATTAGCCGGGCGTGGTGGCGCATGCCTGTAATCCCAGCTACTCAGGAGGCTGAGGCAGGAGAATAGCTTGAACTCGGGGGCCAGAGGTTGCAGTGAGCCGAGATCGTGCCGTTGCACTCCAGCCTGGGCAATAAGAGCAAAACTCCGTCTCAAAAAAAAAAAAAAATAAGCAATGATAGTTTCAGCATTATAATTCATATTACTCTGATTTACTTCCTTCAGTTATTTGTGAGTCTTCACTATATTAGAAGTTCATAATTCCCTACCATTGCTTTCTCTTTCTCCCCAGGTATCTGGGCAGCCGTTGAGTCCCTCAGCCCAGCAGGCTCAGCAGGGGCTCAGCCCCTCCCACATCCAGGGCAGTTCTTCCACACAGGGGCAGGCCCTGCAGCAGCAGCAGCAGCAGCAGAATTCCTCTGTGCAGCACACGTACCTGCCCAGTGCTTGGAATTCCTTCCGTGGCTATTGTAAGTAAGAAGGCATGATGCCGTGTCGGTCAAGGGTGGGAGATCTCCAGCCATGTGTCTTAATTTATTCAGCTTATGATAGATTTTTAAAGTATCTATTGACCATTTTGTATACTCTCTAGTGCATGTACTTCAATGAGTTTCATGACAAATCTCAAGGTGTAGCATTCTGATTTCACAGAGCTACCCTGATAGGACATTTTTGAAACGTCAGGTATATCGCTGGAGGAAGCATAGCTATGTAATTAAGTGGTAAGATAGATGGATATAGGCTATGTTGAGTCATCCCTTCCACCAATATTTGTAGAATGCCTGTGTATCAATCGCTGTCCTAGAGCCTGGCTGTACCAAGAATAATATTCTCATTGGTATCAGTAACACCACACAATAATAATGTTAACCAACTTTCATTAAGCTCTTACTGTATGGCCAGGAATGATTCCGAACCATATATATCACAGTCAGTATTCACAACAACCTATGAGATAAGTACAATTGTTATTTGCATTTTACAGACAAGGCAATTTCCACACACTCACTTTTCCAAGAGCTAGTAAACAGAGGATTGGAACCCAGGCAGTTTGGCTTCGGAGTGTACCCTCTACACCACCCCACTGTGCTGCTGACCACCATCTAGTAAAGGAGAGACATGAGTTGTTGATTCCAAAACCCTGATATTCGTGCTAGGGAAACAGTAACAGGCTGGCTGACAGAGGTCAGAGTAGGTAAACTCCTTGGTGGGGAAACAGCTTTGGGTTGCAGGCCAGGAAGTATGAGACCTTTATCATGGAAGGTATGGAAGGAATAGTAGACGTAACAGACCTCAGTAGTAGAATCTAGGAGGAATAGGTGCTGAGAAGGGAAAGTATTGATCTTTCTTCTACTGTTGATTTATTTTGGGGGGGCCCATCTTTGTCATGATTGATCCTTGGCTATGTTACATAGATTTGCTGTGGAGTCAGGCTCAAACTCTACCATCTAGTTAATTTTTACAATCAATATTCTTTTTTTTTTTTTTGAGATGGGGTCTCGCTCTGTCGCCCAGGCTGGAGTGCAGTGGCACAATCTTGGCTCCCTGCAAGCTCCGCCTCAGCCTCCCGAGTAGCTGGGATTATAGGCATGGGCCACCAAGCCCAGCTAATTTTTGTATTTTTAGTAGAGACAGGGTTTCACAATGTTGGCCAGGCTGGTCTCAAACTCCTGACCTCAGGTGATCCACCCACCTTAGCCTCCCAAAGTGCTGGGATTACAGGCATGAGCCACTGTGCCCGGCCACAATCTATACTCTTAAACACTGGACATCACAACAAGGGCTGGGTCTAGTTTCCACTCAGGGAAGGACTCCCTTACCACTAGAATCTGGTGAATAGACTGACCTCTGTACTCAGTATAATACCTGTGAAAGAAAGTGAAGTGGGCTGGGTGTTGTGGCTCATGCCTGCAATCCCAGCACTTTGGAGACCAAGGTGGGCGGATCACTTGAAGTCAGGAGTTTGAGACCAGCCTGGCCAACATGGTGAAACCCCATCTCTACTAAAAATACAAAAAAATTTAGCCAGGTGTGGTAGTGGGTGGCTGTAATCTCAGCTACTCAGGAGGCTGAGGCAGAAAGATCGTGCCACTGCACTTCAGCCTGGGTGACAGAGCGAGACTCTGTCTCAAAAAAGAAAAAAAAAAAAGTGGAGTGATGAAGATACTCATGGTAAAAATAGGATGAGCTAGCATTCTAACCTGTAGAGAAGATTCTGGGACTGAAATTTATTAGGGAAAAATATAAAAATATACAAAAGTAGAGAGAGTGTAACCAACCATCCTGTACCCACTGTCCAGCCTCCGCAGTTACCAACTTACACCCAACCTTGTCTCATATATGCACCAATCATTATCTCCCATCCTCCAGCTGGATAATGATCCATCATATCACCTCATCCATAAATATTTTGGTATATATCTCTAAAAGAAAAAGACTATTTGAGATAGGGTTTTGCTCTGTCTTCCAGGCTGGAGAATGCAGTGGCGTGATCATGGCTCAGTGCAGCCTTGACCTGGACTCAAGTGATCCACCCGCTTTGGCCTCCCCAAGTGCTGGGTTTACAGATGTGAGCCACCACGTCTAGTCTAATTTAAAAAAAATTTTTGAGAGCGAAGATCTCACTACATTGGCTAAGTTGATCTCAAACTCCTGGGCTCAAGTGATCCTCCCGCCTTGGGCTCCCAAAGTGCTGGTATTACAGGCATAAGCCATCATGCTCAGCTGAAAAAAACTATTTTTTAAAAGCACAACTCCATACAACATTATCACACCTAAAAAGAAATGACAGTAATTTTTCTTTCTTTATTTTTTAAGAGAGGGGGTCTTGTCTGTCACCCAGTCTGGAGTACAGTGGTGTGATCATAGCTCACTGCAGCCTCCAACTCCTCGGCTCAAGCCATCCTCCTGCCCTAGCCTCCCAGTAGCTAGGACTACAGGCACATACCACCATGCTTTGCCAATTTTTTTTCCTTTAAATTTTTCAGTAGAGATGCGATCTCACTGTGTTGCCCAGGCTGGTTTTGAAACTTCTGGGCTCAAGTGATCTTCCCATCTTGGCCTCCCAAAGTGCTAGGGTGATAGGCGTGAGCCGCTGTGCCAAGCCAACAGTAATTCTTTAATACCCACAAATACATTTAAAATGCCCAGTCAGGGTTTTATATTTCTATGATTGTCTCAGAAATTTTTTAAAAAATAGTTTGTTTGCTCAGCCAGGCTCAGTGGCTTATGCCTGTAATCCCAGCACTATGGGAGGCCGAGGCAGACAGATCGCGGAGGTCAGGAGTTCGAGACCAGCCTCTCCAACGTCGTGAAACCTCACCTGTACTAAAAATACAAAAATTAGCCGGGCATGGTAGTGCGCACCTGTAGTCCCAGTTACTCAGGAGGCTGAGGCAGGAGAATCGCTTGAACCCAGGAGGCGAAGGTTGTGGTGCGCTGAGATCACGCCACTGCCCTCCAACCCGGGCATCAGAGCAAGACTCCATCTCAAACAAAAAAAGTTGGTTTGCTCATATTGGGTTCCGAATAAGGGCCGTACATTGCAATTGATGATGAGTTTTGAGTTTCTTTTAATGTATGTGTTCACTCTTTTAAGTTATAATTTCTGTGTTGAGGAAACTGGGTCATTTGTGCTCTTTTCCGCATTCTGGATTTTGCTGGTGGGATTCCCGTGTTACCATGCAGTGAATATGTGCTCTTCTGTTCCTTTCATTTCCTGTAGACGGGCAATTCGCTCTGCAGGCTTGCTCAGGTGCAGTTTGTTTTTTGCCCCCTGATATTTCATAGCTGGCGTGTGTACTTCTATCAAGAGCACATACTGTTCAGCTGTCTCTCTTTTTGTGCTGTTAGGAGCCATCGGTGTTTATTCCGTAGCTCCCTTATTTCATTAGGGCTTACAAAGTTGTGATATTCTTTTTTTTTGAGATGGAGTCTTGCTTTGTCACTCAGGCCTAGAGTGGCAGTGGTGCGATCTTGGTTCACTGCAATCTGCCTCCCAGGTTCAAGTGATTTTCCTGCCTCAGCCTCCCAAGTAGCTGGGACTACAGGCACCCGCCACCTTGCCTGGCTAATTTTTGTATTTTTAGTAGGGATGGGGGTTTCACCATGTTGGCCAGGCTGGTCTTGAACTCCTGACCTCAAGTGATCCTCCTGCCTCGGCCTCCCAAAGTGCTGGGATTACAGGCGTGAGTCCCTGTGCCTGGCCATGATTCTAGCACCTTATTCATTCATTAGCTAGAAAACTTTTATAAAGAAAAAAATTTTAATTACCAAGTTTCTCTCAGGTACAATTTGTACAAGAAAGGCAGGATAAATGCTTTAAATACCTAATTCATTTCCTTTGTTTACCAGTTTTCACAAAATGAATTGATTTCTTATGCTATCCAAGGTGATAGGGGTATGTGTGCACGTCTCAGTGTGGTTACGTACCCATGGATTTCAACGCCTGGTGTGTTTCAGCCGATTGCAGGTGTGATCCTTACCGATGCTCAAGTGATCCCCTTCTCTGGCTTGTAGGAGCCTCTTCTAACTGGCTCCTGCATTATTCCCACATGACCCGATAGCCTTTCATCACATCTTGTGTGCTGAGAAGACACAGTACCCCACAACTGTCTCACAAGCTTTCTGCCCAGGTCTGGAATCAGCCATTTTCCCAAGAAAGTCTCATTCTTTTAGTAGAAAATATTATTTATCAACAAGATGCTAGGGTCGGCTTTATTTTTAATTTGCTCTAATAACACTGGTGGTGAAATAAAATTCAAGTTGGATTAAATTATGATAGCCAAGTGTGGATACATTTGTGTCACAAATTCAAATCTGAATATAAAAGATAAGAATATTGATTT
The DNA here is from genome assembly GCF_000951035.1 of Colobus angolensis palliatus. Taxonomy (NCBI): domain Eukaryota; kingdom Metazoa; phylum Chordata; class Mammalia; order Primates; family Cercopithecidae; genus Colobus; species Colobus angolensis. The sequence goes on along the minus strand of NW_012114455.1, from coordinate 5,488,742 downwards.
AAAAGGTAACTCTTTGTGACTTATTTCAAGGTTTTAAAAATTGTTGAGTATTTGTCTTTGTGGATACTGAGAAGCCACATTTGAAGGGGAATGCACTGATTGTCTCTGACACTGGGTCGCTGCGTACCAGTCTCTTCTCAATTCGTAGCAGAGAAATCATATCATTGTAAGACTCTCATGGCAAGCAAATCAGTGGGGACTGTGGCTACTGGTTGTGTTTTTGTTTCTAAGATTTGTGGTAAAATCTGAGACCACTGAACTATGAATATTTCCTGTTTTTTAGCATCTGAGATTCAAATGATGACACTTCCCCCAGGTCAGTTTGTGATTACAGACAGTGGTGTGGCAACTCCAGTTACTACTGGCCAGGTGAAGGCGGTTACTTCGGTAAGCAACCTGTGGTGCTATATAACTCTTGTCACCACTTATCTTTTAATGATTGGCTTACTCTGTTTTCTCACAGTAGTTGATGAATTCTTTGAAAGCTGAGTCTTGGGTCTTATCACTTTATCCTCAGTGCCCTATCCAGGAGACTAGGATATAGCAAATGCTCAATAAATATCTGTTCAATTAATAACTGTAATGGTCCTAGCTCCATCGCTGTGAGCCTTTTTTTTTTTTTTTTGAGACAGAGTCTCGCTGTGTCGCCAGGCTGGAGTGCAGTGGCGCAGTCTTGGCTCACCTGCAACCTCCACCTCCTGGGTTCAAGTGATTCTCTTGCCTCAGCCTCCAGGGTGGCTGGGATTATAGGCATGCGCCACCCACCCAGCTAATTTTTGTATTTTTAGTAGAGATGGGGTTTCACCATGTTGGCCAGGATGATCTCAATCTCCTGACCTCATGATCCGCCCACCTCGGCCTCCCAAAGTGCTGGGATTACAGGCATGAGCCACCGTGCCCGGCCCTTATGAGTGTTTTTATATGCTTCTTGGAAAGATTAAGTCCTCAAGACAATTGGCCCTCAACTGGGTTGGGAGAGAATAATGTAATGAATCAATTATGGAGCTGTATTAACCATTTCACCCACCTGAAAGTGAAAAACATTGCCTTAAATTATCTAAGTTGGGCAGGTACAATGTTGATTGTGTCTCCTGTTTTTATCTTCACTGGTTTGCTCTGGCCTGCCTCTTAAGGTATTAGAAGACAGAGTACATACATGGGAATTTAGAAAAATACTCTTGGCTGGGCTCAGTGGCTCATGCCTATAATCCCAACACTTTGGGAGGCCAAGGCAGGCAGATCACTTGAGGTCAGGAGTTCAAGACCAACTTGGTCAACACGGTAAAACCCTGCCTCTACTAAAAATACAAAAATTAGGTGGGTGTGGGGGTGCATCCCTATAATCCCAGCTACTTGGGAGGCTGAAGCAGGAGAATCACTTGAACCTGGGAGGCGGAGGTTGCAGTGAGCCGAGATCATGCCACTGCACTCCAGCCTGGGCAACAGAGTGAGACTCTGTCTCAGAAAAGAAAAAAAAGAAAAATACTCCAGGGTGGGTAAGTTCGGAGATCTTCTGTACAGCATGCTGGCTGTGTTCATAATGTATCGTATACTTGAAAACTGTTAGTATAGATAATGTTTTTTGCCATAAAATAAAATGGCAAGTGCTTGAGTTGATGGATATGTTAATCAGGTTGTTTTGTTTAATTATATCTTAATAAAGCTAGAAGAAAAAAAAGGAAAAATGCTCTTCAATGGCTAGCAATATTGAGATATTACCAAGGGAAGATTTTCTTAAGAGGTTTCAGAGGGTAGCTAGCTAGTCTTGTGGTCTCAAAACCCTGATATTTTTTTCTTTCTTTCTTTCTTTTTAGTATACGGAGAGCTCACCTGTTTCTCAGCACACAAGGTCACATTAACTAGACTTAGGAGAGAGATGTAAATCCAGAGTGACACTATTAATTGTCAGTGAAAACAGTAACGAATGTAAAATGGGGTAATCACACTGGCATGACCAGGACATTTTTTGTTCCTTGTACGACCCATTGACTTTGTTCTTTTTCTGGCCTGGAACTCATTTGAGAATGGTTTTAGCCAAGACTGTTTCTCTCCCCCTGCCACAGTGTACATGCACACTAATTTAATGGACAGTTTTGGGGGTTCATGCATTTTTTGCAGCTGACCTATGGACCTCCCTAGGAGTCAATGGACCCTAGGTTGACAAACAGCCCCCTCCCTACATGGAAAAAACAATCATGATCAGAACGTTGCCTGGTGGGGGTGAACTCAGAACATCTGGCCCTAGTGGAATCAAATGGGTATTTGGCGATGGCTCTTTTCTGGGCAGTGCAGACAGGCTACTGCCTGAGAGTCTTTCTGTGACGTCTCTTTTCCTCTGTTCTGTCGCTGACCAACCCTCCTTCTGACTGACAGACACATTTCTTTAAAAATGTTAATGTAACAAAATAGCCAGCTACAGGTCTCTGAAGACGTTTTCATGATGAGGGGAAAAATAAGAAAACAAAGACAATGTGTAAGTTTTCATAAAGCTAAATTTATTCAGTGTAAGGGATTTCATTCTGAGACCCTGTTCTTCCTGTGCTCTTGAGTGTTAAAATCTCTATTTGATGGTAGCATGTTTTAAATGACCTTACTTGACAAAATAAAATTTGGGAACCATTTATTATTATTATTATTATTCTGGGACAGAGGTTCGCTCTTGTTGCCCAGGCTAGAGTGCAATGGCATGATCTCAGCTCACTGCAACCTCTGCCTCCCGGGTTCAAGCAATTCTCCTGTCTCAGCCTCCCAAGTAGCTGGGATTACAGGCGTGCACCACCACGCCCAGCAAATTTTTTTTTTTTTTTCATTTTTAGTAGAGACGGGGTTTCTTTATATTGGCCAGGCTGGTCTCGAACTCCCGACCTCAGGTGATCCGCCCACCTCGGCCTCCCAAAGTGCTGGGATTACAGGCGTGAGCCACCACGCCCAGCCTCCATTTATTATTTTTTTAAAATTTTGCTGGTCTTTTGAAATTCTGAATTCTGAGAACCATTGATCTTGACTACCTGTCTTCAGGGTCATTCTGCCTCTTCAAGGAGACTTTAAATATCTCTTCTTGGATCCATTCTGTATTAGTCTTAAGATCGAATGGACAGTCAACTGTCTTTTCTGAATGTGTAAATTCTTAGGAGCATTGCAACAGCACGTTTTCTTTGCCACGAGTGTTACCACCATGATGCAAATTACTGTACCTGAAGTTGTTCACTCTAGCATTTGGTGAAACTGCTAAGGTGCTCCTTTAAGGAGCTTCCCTTTGTAGTCAATTATTGTGACTGATCCGCCCTCTCTAAAGGACCTAGGTAAAGCATCTCTCATAGATGTCTATTTTGGGTCCCTTGTGACATTTCTTCGCATCTCTCTCCTTCCCTAGTAGCTTCATCCTCCCTTTAAGGCCCCAGGGTTTTAAACATCCTTTTCTTCTTCCTTAAGGGTCATTATGTGTTATCAGAAAGTCAACCAGAATTGGAGGAAAAGCAAACTTCCGCCCTGTCTGGTGGAGTCCAGGTCCAGCCACCCGCACACAGTGACTCCTTGGATGCCCAGACCACCAGCCAACAGCAGACTACACAGTACATCATCACCACCACCACCAATGGGAACGGAAGCAGCGAAGTTCACATCACCAAACCATGACTTCCACCCTGGGGCTCGAATCCAGCACCCACCTCATGTCTGTTCTCATGGTCTGAAAGCTCTGACACTTAGAGCTCTTTTGTAAGAGTTATTATTCACTCAAGAGTCTGGAAACGACAGTTTTGTCTCTCATCCATCCACTGGGGTTTATTTTGCCAAGGTCATCTTTATCAAATTGACTCTTCAAACCCTTCGTTTTTTGCCACGGAACGGAGATCTTTCAGGGGAAAGTAGATTTCGAGATGGAGAGAATTTGCCTTGCTCTTGAGTTGGTCTTTTAACACACTGACAAGCCTTACTTTTCCTTTGTGGAAATATTAAGTGGCGTATTGTGTTCATACCAAAGGTGGAGACAGGATGTGCCAAGTCCATGGTTACTGGACTTCTTATTCCAAGAAGGGGCATTTTGTGGGTGTGTATTAGGTCTGAACTGCTTTATCTTGTTTTAGTTTTCAGTAATTTAACAACGGGAGCTTGTTGAATAAGAAAATGAAAATGATGAAACAAAAGTTTTGACAGTGACGTTCTGAAGCAAAAACTGTCATCTAAATTTTTCTTGCTGATTTTTTTTTTAACTTCCCTATTTTAGAAAACTGTTGTTAGGCTGTTGGTAGTGCTTTCCAGAGATGCTGGTCCTCAGTGGATTAGGTCAGAAGCTCATGTTCTGATCTTCATTGTTTCATAAAGGTGGACTCCCTGAAAGAGAAAAGTCTGCTTGATGTCAGCAAAATCTAAACCCCTGCATTAAAACGTTGCCTCCCATTCTCTGGTTGTGGTGGACGAGATATTGGTATCAAGAAAAATTACCAAAACTAGATAGATAGAGAGAGAGAGAGAGAGAATTGAAATTTTGTTCTGCCTTGCAGGATCCATTTATCATTCATTGGTAAAGGATATATTCCTTGACCAAGTGTACATTTAACTCTTGCTGACAGTGTTCAGTGTATTTTAGTACTTTTAATGCTGTCTTAAAATGAACATTCTTTAAAGTTGGATGGAAAGGTGGCATTTCTTATTTCTCAACACTTTTAACTTTAAACGTATTGTAACTCATCTGGACCTTTTAATAAGATGATCAACTTCACACTTAGGGAAAAAATTAAAATGTGAGGAAAACTTATAATAAAGTAGTTATAAGGGATCTGGAAGAAATCCAGTCTTTATGAACATACTATTAGTTGGGCATTAAAAAATCAGTATATATTTTATCAACTTTCTGTGACATGCTAACACGTTTTTAGAATAATTATTGCATAGTAGAATTTATTACTCCAGAACAGAAAGACCTTACTTCATTTCAAATGAAGTTAATTAATTTACATTTCTGGGTAAAAACTGGTTCTATAAATTAAGTAGAGTAGCTTCTTGATGATAAAGACAGTTTCTGAAAAGTGAACAATTCTGTTAAAAGAACTGTCTTGATGGGTAGATTTCGCACTTTATTTCTGAGGCCGCATTCGTATCGCTATTCCCCAGTGTTTGAGTGCTAAGAGAACTTGAGAAAGTTACTTCAACAATATACGGAAACTGAAAATGGACTCTGTCTTTGGGAGAAAGACATTCAACAGGAAATATTGACCCTGCATTACAAAATACAGACTCGGGTTCCCTAAGTCCCACAGTGTAATGGTTACAAATATCCCAGTGTCCTGTCCAGAAAGCCTTTCTAGGGGACGAATAGTAGCATTTTCTAAAGGTCCAGTTTTAGCTTTGATAACTGAAATTTGGCCCTGTTATGTTCTTTTTAATTTGAACCATAAGGTATCTTCCCTCCCCTCAGGAATAACTTATTGGAAAACTGAAAAGAATCACTGAATGGAATGTTCATTTTATGGCAGTTATTTTAAGTTTTAAAATACACAGAGGAAAATATTGTGGAAGGACCTCTTTGTTCCTTTCCCTTCTAAGTTTTCTTCTTCTTCTTTGGTCCTTATGTGAAATAAAGACTCTCAAACTGATTTGTATATTATCAGCCAGAGATGCGGATGGCAGTCGAGCCAAGTCACGTGGCTTTCAGATCAGGTATTCTGCTCATTCATTCCAAGGTCATAGATTCTTAAAAGGACCTGGATTTCAAGAGGTGGCAAATGACGAGCCATCAGAAAACTAAATTTGGAAAACATGTATGTAGCCAGTGTGGATATTGTGGCCTCTCTCAAGACACTTTGACACTGTAGACTTCATTCAGTGCAGTGTGAGTATTTTGGAGTAGGTTGGATGTAGATTTTGTTTTTATTGTTGATTTGTACTGACAGAAATAGACATTTCATCATGTAAAATTCCTGTTTTTCTGGAAAAACCTATTGTTTTGATCTTCTTGTTTTCTGACTCGGCAGTATCCTTTCAAAAAACTCTTAAGATATCTAGGTCTAAAAAGCACTTCATGAGATGCTAAAGCTGACCCACTGGTTGAAAATGTTGACCCTATCCTGTTATTTAAATGTGAACATTTATTGTACATTCAGTGAGTTATAGTGTTAATAGTCTTGTGCTATGCAGCAGGTGTAAAAATTAATAAATATATTTTGTAATAAGCCTGTTTGTATGTGTGAAGCTACAAGAGCTATTTTTTTTTTCTTTTAAGAATTGCAACTTCTGGTTTCCAGCATGGCATGCAGGAAGCATGAAGTGGTCTCTCCATCCTAGCAATAGTAAGAAGCTGAGCACATGGAAAGATCAACACCTCTCCTGAGATCCGTCAGAAAGTTGAGCTCACAGGACAAACTGCTGTCCCCAAAATTGGAAAGACAAACAGGCAGATACAGAGAATCATAGCTTATAGAACAGAAACCCATGAGAAAAAGATCCATGAGCAGTAACCTCTGTGAGAACCAGGGCCAGGTTAGGAAAATGTGAACTCTATTTGATGAATTGCTGCAGGCTCAGCGTGGAGAAATCTGAGAAGTTAAAAACTCCAGGGAACTCAGTCACTGGAGGGGGGTCAAGGGAGACTCACACTTTTATGAGTTTTATCCCCAGGAGCTTGACTAGGTTTTCACAATGAAATTCAGAGAAAAATCCCCACGTTTCCAGCAGAGGAAGGGGAGAAGGAACCATTTTGAAATACTCCAGAGCTTTCTGATCTTTCTATTGTAACAAGCACCTAACCTGCTGAAGTTATAGCAGAACCTCAGTCACCTGGAGGAAGGGCAACACCCAAACCCAGCTCATTCTAGCCTTCGTCCCTCATCTAAGAGGGGATAACCGCGTACCGCTCGTGAAGGACACAGTCCAGAGGCACAGGGTCACCGGAAGACTGAGGCCTCATTTAGGAATACAGAATGCTTCCCCACCCCAACACCTTACCACCACATTGCTCAAGGCCTCCTTACAGAAATTCTCTCTATCTGGCACATCATGACCAGCTATCAGGAAAAACATTACAAGGCATACTAAGAGGCAAAAGACACAAGTCTGAAGAAAGAGAGCAAACATCAGACCCAGATTTAGATATGGCCCAGACGCTGGAATTCGCAGACTGGGAATTCAAAACAACTGTGATCAGTATGAAAAGGGCTCTGCTAGAGAAAGTAGACAACAAGCAATAACAAACAAGCAATGTAAGGAGAGATGGAAATCCAAAGAATAAGCTAAAATGCTAGAGATAAAAAATGAAGAATAGCCTGGGCACGCAAGCTCACACCTGTAAACCCAGCACTTTGGGAGGCTGAAGTGGGTGGATCATTTGAGGTCAGGAGTTCAAGACCAGCCTGGCCAACATGGTGAAACCATGCTTCTACTAAATGTTTAAAAATTAGCCAGGCCTAGTGGTGGGCGCCTATAATCCCAGCTACTCGGGAGGCTAAAGTGGAAGAATCGCTTCAACCTGGGAGGTGGAGGTTGCAGTGAGCCGAGATTGCGCCTCTGCACTCCAGCCTGGCGACAGAGCAAGACTCCACCTCAAAAAAAAAAAAAAAAAAAAAAAAAATCCTAAGAAAGAATCGCCGAGCTTGAGGATATCTCAATAGAAACCTCTATAACTGAAAGACAACATCCAAAAACTGTGAGATGATATAAAAAAGGTAGAACTATGCCTCATGGGAATACTAGAAGAAGCCAGAGAAAGGAACAGAAGAAATATTTGAAGCAATAATGATTGATAATTCCCCAAATCAATATGCAACATGGAACCCCAGATCCAGGAAGCTCAGAGGACATACAGGGTAAGTGCAAAAAGTCCTTCAAAACCAAAACACAAATGAACAAAAAATAACTTTTCTTCTGAAACTGTGCACACAAGGAGAGTGTGGAATGAAATGTTTAAGGAGTTGAGAGAAAAAAGCAGTGACTAACCTAGAATACTGTACCCCATGAAATTATCCTCCAAAAGTAAAGGGGATTTGTTGCCGGTAGACCTGCCTTGAAGAGAATGTTAAAAGAAGAGAAGTTTTTCAGAGAGAAGAAAAATGATAAAAGTCAGAACCTCAGATCTACTTAAAGAAAGAGCATCATTATTACCTTTAATAACTGAAGGTAAAAGAAAAATCTTGCTTTTTCTTATTCTTCATTGATTTATTTTTCTTTTTACTTTTTTGAGACAGGGTTTCACTCTGTCGCCCAGGCTGGAGTGCAGTGGTGCAATCACAGCCCACAGCAGCCTTGATCTCCCTGGCTCAAGCGATTCTCCCACCTGAGTCTCCTGAGTAGCTGGGACTACAGGCACGTGCCACCATACCTGGCTAATTTTTTGTATTTATTTTAGTAGAAATGGGGTTTTGCCATATTGCCCAGGCTGGTCTCGAATTCCTGGGCTCAAACGATCCACCCATTTCAGCCTCTTGAAGTGCTGGGAATACAGGCATGAGCCGTTGTGCCTGGCCTCTTCATTGATTAACACATGACAGTTTGTTCAAAATAATAGCAATGATATATACTAATATATCTTATATATGTTCATATGTAAGTGAAATGAATGATGGCAATGATATAAGGGATGGGGGGGTAGGAGGGAGGAATTAGGATTATTTCGTTATAAGATATGCACACTATGGCCGGGTGCGGTGGTTCACACCTGTAATCCCAGCACTTTGGGAGGCCAAGGCAGGCAGATCACCTGAGGTCAGGAGTTTGAGACCAGCCTGACCAACAGGGAGAAACCCGTCTCTACTAAAAATACAAAATCAGCTGGGCATGGTGGTGCATGCCTGTAACCCCAGCTATTCAGGAGGCTGAGGCAGGAGAATCTCTTGAACCTGGAGGCAGAGGTTGTGGTGAGCCGAGATCATGCCATTGCACTGCAGCCTGCGCAACAAGAGCAAAACTCTATCTCAAAGAAAGAAAAATAAAAAAGATATGCACACTATCAATGAAGTGGGATAGTGTTATGTGAAAATGTACTTGAATTAATTGCAAACTCTAGAGCTACCACTAAAAAGTAAAAAAAAAAAAAAAAAAAAAACATAATAAGCCAATAATAGAGATAAAAATAGAACACTAAAGATACTCGCTTGGTCCAAAAGAAGGCAAAAAGAGTCTGGGAGTGGTGCCTCACACCTGTAATCCTAGCACTTTGGAAGGTTGAGGTGGGGATCACTTAAAGCCAGGAGTTCAAGACCAGCTC
>NW_012114455.1:5472669-5479496 GCF_000951035.1 Colobus angolensis palliatus | reverse complement strand
AAAAAAAAAAAAAAAAAAAAAAAAAGCTGATATTCTAGGAAAGTAAGGAAAATAGGAAAATAGAATCATATAGAATGTTCAGTTCGAACCACAAAAGAGTCTGGGAGTGGTGCCTCACACCTGTAATCCTAGCACTTTGGAAGGTTGAGGTGGGGATCACTTAAAGCCAGGAGTTCAAGACCAGCTCAGGCAACATAGTGAGACTGTCTGTAAAGAAAATGAAAATATATATTAGCAGGGCGTGGTGACATGTGCCTGTAATCCTAGCTACTTAGGAGGCTGAGGCGAGACGATGACTTGAGCCCCAGAGTTGAGGCTGCAGGGAGCTCTGTTGTGCCACTGCACTCCAGCCTGGGTGACAGAGTGAGACCCCATCTCAAAACCAAGAGGCAGAAAAGGAGTGGAAGACAATATAGGAGCAAAGAACAAGGGAACACATAGAAAACAGGAACAAATATAGTCAGTATCAATCCAAATATAGTCAATATTAACCCAAATATATCAATAATCACTTTGAACATCAGTGTTCAAATGCACCGGTTAAAAGAGATTATCAGGCTGGATCAAGAAACAAGACCCAACTGTACGTTGTCTATGAGAAAACCACTTTGAATATAATGGCATGTAGGTTAAAAACAAATGGATGGAGAAAGATACACCATGCTAACACTAATCAAAGAAGGTGGGAGTAGCTATATTAATTTCAGACAGCAGACTTCAGACAAAGTTATCAGGGATAAAGTGGAGGCATTATATAATGATAAAGGGGTCAGTTCTCCAAGAGAACATAAGAACCTTTAATGGGTAAGTGCTTAGCAACAGAGCATCAAAACACGTAAAGCAAAAACAGAAGTGCAAGGAGAAACAGAGGGTCATTGGTCTCCAACTATAATGGTGGAATCATCTCTCAGAAATGTACAGATCGAGCAGGCAGAAAATCAGTAAGGACATAGTTACGCTTAACACAAAGATCAATGGGAAATAAGATCTATAGACCACTTCTTCTAATAATAGAGTGCATATTGTTATCAAGCATATGGAACACTAGCCAGCATAGGACACCTTCTGGGGCATAAAATACACTTAACAAACTTAAAAGCACACATACAATGTCTGCTCTTATACCACAATGGTATTAAACTAGAAATAAAAAAGACAGCTGTAAATTTTCAAAATACTTGCTGATTAAAGACACTTCTTTATAACACATGAACCAAAGAAGACATCTCACATTAAAAAATATTGTGGGCCAGGCACAGTGGCTCATACTTCTTATCCCAGCACTCTAAGTGGCTGAGGCAAGAGGATCATCTGAGAGCAGCATGGGCAACACAGTGAGACCCCATTTCTACAAAACATAATTTTTAAAAATTAGCTGAGCACAGTGGTCCCAGCTACTTGGGAGGCTGAGGTAGGAAGACTGCTTGAGCCTGGGAGGTCAAGGTTGCAGTGAGCTGTGGTTGTGCCACTGTACTCCAGGCTGGGTGACAGAGTGAGACTTTGCCTCCAGAATTTTTGTTTTAAACTAAATAAGAATGAAACATAAAAATGTTTGGGATGTTGTACTGAGAGGGAAATTTTATTATTGAACGCATATGGTAGAAAATAATGATCTAGGCCGGGCCCAGTGGCTCACGCCTGTAATCCCAGCACTTTGGGAGTCCGAGGCGGGCCGATCACGAGGTCAGGCGATCGAGACCATCCTGGCTAACACGGTGAAACCCCGTCTCTACTAAAAATACAAAAAATTAGCCTGGCGTGGTGGCGGGCGCCTGTAGTACCAGCTACTCGAGAGGCTGAGGCAGGAGAATGATGTGCACCTGGGAGGCGGAGCTTGCAGTGAGCCGAGATCGCGCCACTGCACTCCAGCCTGGGCGACTGAGCGAGACTCCATCTCAATAAATAAATAAATAAATAAATAAATAAATAAACAAAATAATGATCTAAAAAAATAATGATCTAAAATCAATCATCTGAAGTTCCACCTTAGGAAACTAGAAAAAGAACAAATCCAAAATAAATATAAGAAATAAAAATTAGAGCAGAAATCAATGAAATTGAAAACAGGAAATCAATAAAGAAAATAAATGAAACAAAAATCTGCTTCTTTGAGAAGATCAATAAAATTGATGTATCCAGCCATGCTAGGAAAAAAGACTCAAATTACTAATATCAGAAATATATAGGCCGGGCACAGTGGCTCACCCCTGTAATCCTAGCACTTTGGGAGGCTGAGGCAGGTGGATCACCTGAGGTCAGGAGTTTGAGACCAGATTAGCCAACATAGTGAAACCCTGTCTCTACTAAAAATGCAAAAATTAGCCCGATGTGGTGGCAGGTGCCTGTAATCCCAGCTACTCGGGAGGGTGAGGCAGGAGAATCGCTTGAACCGGAGAGGCAGAGGTTGTAGTGAGCTGAGATTGTGCCACTGCACTCCAGCCTGGGGGACAGAGTGAGACTTCATCTCAAAAAAGAAAAAAAATATATACTAGGGGACTTCACTACAGATCCCATGGACATGAAAAGGCTAATAAAGGAATACTCTTCAAACTGTATGCATGCAAATTTGACAACCTAGATGAAATGGACCAATTTCTTAAAAGATGTAGTCTGCCAAAACTCATAGAAGAGAAATAAACAATTGAACAGGCATATATATATGTATTTCATATATATACATAAATACATATGTACACATATATACATATGTACATATATACACACATATATACATATACACATATACATATATACACATATATACATATATACACATATTTCATATATATGAAATAAATTGAATCAATAATTAACCTTTCAAAACACAAAGTACCAGGCCAGATGTGTTCACTGGTGAATTCTACCAAACACTTAAAGAAGAAATTATACCAATTATCTCCAATCTTCTTCATAAGATAGAAGCAAAGAGAATACATCTTTTTAAAAAGTTTTTAGTTTATTCATCTTGTGAAAAATCCCCAGTGGCTGCAGATGGCATCACTGCAGCACCTTTACTCCTTCGGCTTTTTGCCAGCACCAACATTGGCCTTTGCAATTCCCCTAACTTCCTTCACTCTGTTCTTGTGTTCCTTTCATTGCTTTCTCGAGGTCTTTTCCTTCTCATACAGGCCATGTCTTGCAAGTCTATGTTTGAGTTCATTTTTCTTTGCGTAATCCAAGGAATCATAAAGTATGCCAAAGCCAGTTGTCTTGCCACTACCAAAATGAATTCGGAATCAAAATACAGAGATGACTAGACAGAAAAAAAAAAAAAAAATATATATACACACACACACACACACGGGCATACAGATTGGCAAGAAAAAATAAAACTGTCTCTGTTCACGGGTGACAAAAATCCAAAAGATTAAAAAAAAAAACTGAACTAATAAGCAATTATAGCAAGGTTGCAGGGTATAAAGTTAATTTTAAAAAGTCAATCATATTCCTATATACCAGCAATGGACAAGTGGAAATTGAAAGGCAAAACACGATACCATTCACATTAGCACACCCAAAAATGAAATACTTAGGTATACATCTAACAAAACATGCACAATATCTATATGGTAAAAACTACAAATCTGATGAAAGAAATCAGTGAAGAACTAAATAAATGAAAGTATTCATGGATAAGAGGACTTAATATTGTCTGGATGTCAGGTTTTCCTAATTTAATCTATAGATTCAATGTAATCCCAATCAAAATCCCAGCAAGTTACTTAGTGGATATCAACAGACTGACTTTAGAGTTTATATGGAGGGGCAAAAGACCCTAAATAGCCAACACATTATTAAAGGAGAACAACAAAGTTGGAAGACTGCAGTGCCAGACTTCAAGACTTAATATAAAGCTACAGTAATCAAGACAATGTGGTACTGGTGAAAGACAAGTAGAACAATGCAAGAGTATAGAGAGCCCAGTAGCGGACCCAGATGAATACAGTCAAGTGATTTTTGACAAAGGAGGAAAGGCAATGTAGCAACGATAGTCTTTTCAAGAAGAAGAAATGGTGCTGGAGGCCAGGCGTAGTGGCTCATGCCTGTGATCCCAGCACTTTGGGAGGTCAAGGTGGGTAGATTACTGGAGTCCAGGAGTTTGCAATCAGCTTGGGCAACGTGGCAAAATCCCATCTCTACAAAACAAACAAAAAAACACCTCAAAATTAGCTGTGCATGGTGGCGCATGCCTATAGTCCCAGCTACCTGGAAGGTGGAGGCAGGAGGATTGCTTCAGCCTGGGAGGCAGAGGGTGAGTGAGCTGAGCTGAGATCACACCACTGCACTGCAGCCCTGGTGACAGAGTAAGACCCTGTCTCAAAAAAAAAAGAAAGAAAAAAAAAGTGCTGGAACATATGGGGATCCACATGCAAAAAAAAAATGAATCTAGACCTGGACCTTACACTCTTCACAAAAAGTAACTCAAAATGGATTATAGGCCTAAATGTAAAATGCAAAACTATAAAACTAGAAGATAACATGGGAGGCAAGCTAGATGACTTTGGGTCTTGTGATGACTTTTTAGATATAACACCAAAGGCACGAAGAAATAATTGGTAGCGTGGAATTCATTAAACTTTAAAATTTCTGCCCTGAGTGAGACTGGAGAATGGAAAGATAAGCCACAGACTGGGAGAAAATATTTGTAAAAGACATACCTGATAAAGGACTGTTATCTAAAATATACAAAGAACAATGAAAACTCAACAATAAGAAAACTAAAAAATGGGCCACAGTCCTTAAGAGATACCTCAGTAAAAAATACATAAAGATGGTAAAGAAGTATGTGAAAGAGGCTCTACATCAGGGAAATGCAAATTAAAACAACATGAGGCCAGGTGCAGTGGCTCATGCCTGTAATCCCAGCACTTTGGGAGGGTGGGGTGGGTGGATTGCTTGAGCCCAGGAGTTAGGGACCAGCCTGGGCAACATGGCGAAACCCCGTCTCTACAAAAAATAAAAATTAAAAACAAAAAAGAATACGAGACACCACTATGGAGCTATTGGAATGGGCAAAATTCAGAATACTGACAATACCAAGCGCCAGTGAGAATGAGAAGCAACAGGAACTCTCATTCACTGCTGCTTTGGAAGGTAATTTGGCAATTGGCTTGATTCATAATTGCCAAAACCTGGAAACAATGACGACGTCCTTCAGTAAGCGAATAGATAAAACTGTGGGGTATCTATTGGAACATCACAATGGAATGGAATATTATTTAGCACTAAAAAGAAATAGGAGCTATCAAGTCATGAAAAGACATGGAGGAAACTTCAATGCCTGTTACTACGAGAAAGAAGCCAATCTGAAATGGCTACATACTATGTAATTCCAACTAGATGACATTCTGGAAAAAGGCAAAACTATGGAGACAAAAAGATCAGCGGTTGCCAGGGATAGAGGAGAGGGAGAGATGAATATGCAGAGCACAGCTGATTTTTAAGACAGTGAAATTACTCTGCATTATACTGTGATGGTGGGTAATGATGTATCAATGTAGGTTCATCAGTTCTTTTGTTTGTTTGTTTGTTTGAGACGGAGTCTCACTCTGTCGCCAGGCTGGAGTGCAATGGCGTAATCTCGGCTCACTGCAACCTCTGCCTCCCGGATTCAAGCAATTCTCCTGCCTCAGCCTCCCGAGTAGCTAGGACTAACAGGCGCCCGCCACCACACCCAGCTAATTTTTGTATTTTTAGAGACGGGGTTTCACCATGTTGGCCAGGATGGTCTCGATCTCCTGACCTCGGGATCCACCCGCCTCGGCCTCCCAAAGTGTTGGGATTACAGGCGTGAGGCACCAGCCGGGCAGGATTCATCAGTTCTAGGAAATGTACCACTCTGGTAGGGGATGTTGATTAAAAGGGAGGCGATGCATGTGGGGAGGTGGGGCGGGGAGTATTTGGAAAATCTCTGATCTTTCTGCTCAATTTTGTTGTTAACTTTAAACTGCTCTAAAAAATAAGTCAATCAAAAATTATAGTTTACATTGTTTTTACTCTTTTTCCTCTTTCTGGTCTTGTCACAATCGCAACGTAAGGGAAATATCAGTGACAACCATGGAGTGATATTCCACTGCCATTTATACTTGATCGTTTCTAATTCAAGAGCCTCTCAACAGTGTAACAGGAACTTAGGGCGTTTGTGGAGCCAGTACAGGAACAGAGATTGGGTGGTTTGGAAACCACTCTTTTCCAGGAAAGGAAGAACATTAGCTCGGCCGGCCGGCCGGCTTCTCTGGTTCCATCCACAAGGAGAACTGAGGATGGTCTCTGCGCCACTGCTGGGAGTACCTGGAATAAGTAGTGTGAAGCCGTACCAAGCAAAACCCAGTGAATAAGAGGAAAGGGTCCTCGATATCTAACAAGAGGAACATGATGGAGTTTAACTTACAATGTGATCCTTCGATGTGTTTACCTTCTTTGGACATCGAGGGCCCGGGGACGGGAAGGAGGAATGAAGGAACTCAGAGGCACAGGCTGAGGTCGCGTTCTACTCATGTCCTCAACTGTAAAATAGGCACTAATAGTGCATCGCTCACAGGGCTGCAGCACAAAGACGGTGGGTAAGAAGTGCTTAGCATAGGGCCTGGGGCAGGGTATGCTCTCTGCAAACGTCAGCTAAAAGACGTGCCTTCGCTCATGAGCTATGGAACTTTGATTCGCAGTCAGGCAAACACAGGCACTGTCTGGGGCCTCTGGAAGCTTCTACATCAGGTGAGACGCGCAAGCGGGCTGGAACCTGTATTCCCAGGCCCAGCCGCGCGCAGGCACCTTCACCGACCGTCGTGCCAGTCGCCCAGCTTCAGCCCCCGCCCGCTGTGGCCCCG
>NW_012114455.1:5416969-5472559 GCF_000951035.1 Colobus angolensis palliatus | reverse complement strand
CGCCGCTCAGGCCCAGAGCGTGCGCGCACCCAGACTCCTTGCGGGAGCGAGCGCGTCCGGAGAAGGGCTGCGGGTTAGGGGGCCGGCGCCCGTGGTTCAGGTGAGGGCGGGCAAGGGGCGGCGAAAGGGTTAAAGTGTCGCAGGGGAGTGGTGGGAGCGGGAGCAGGCGGCTGCGTCCGCGAGGTCGCTGCCCCTGTGGGCGTGGGGAGCCGGAGCGGGGCGTGGGGAGCGGTGCGACGCGTGAGGCTGGGGGTTAGGGTTAGGCACGCGTGGGGGAGGGGCGGGGCCGAGTCGTGCAGTTCCGAGGATTGGACCCCGGCTTGGGCCAGACGGGCTGGCACCGGAGCGGGATTTGCTGCGGAGTTGACGGGTTTGGAGCCGGTTGTTGCTCCGGAAGGACCCGAGGGTTTAGCTTCTGCACTGGGGAGGGTCCAGCGGGGAAAGTTAGACCAGGTGCTGAGGAAAAGCCAGTGATGAGAGGCCGACAGGCCTTCCTGGTCTAGTGAAGAGGTTCAGAACGCACCAAGACCTGGAAATCCTGGGCTTCCGGGGTCCGACTCCCTGGCAGCTGCCTGCTTTTGGTATTTTGAGATTCTCTTCAGAATAGTGGCAGTGCAAAGGTTGTCACTGGACTAGATAAAATTCAGCTAGATATGTACCGTCTTTGAAACTTGTGAGCAAGTTGTATAGAGACAGACCCTCCCAAGAGGCAGGTAGGACACTGACTTTGCCGGTGATAGTCTGTTCTATGCCAGTTCTGTTAAGAAGGTTTTATTCTGAGCATCAGGTTGCTTCTGCAATTTTTTTTGCTATTTTGAAGTTTCGTTAAACTCATATGCTATATGCTGTCTCATCCGCTTCACTTATTTAGGCACAGGCATGGTCAGGATGTCATTTCCCCGTGTGCTGAAGGGCGATGATGGGGCAGAGTTGCTTGGGGACCACCCACCTGCCTTGACGCAACCCTGAAGTTTTTGCTGTATCTTTACATGGATCTGAAATCTCTTCAAGGGAACTTGAAATAATTTAGTGGAACGTGCTTCACTTTACATGTAGTTATTATAGATCTGTTATCATTTGAGAATTTTGGGAAAGAAAAGTACCTGTATTACGTAATTCACACTGTCACTCATCTGGAGATTATTCATTGCAGGATTTCAGCATTGGAAATAACGGGAGGGAGGACCCGGTCTAGCTTCCCTTCATCAAATAAGGAAATTGACACCTGGCTTGGTAAGATTTGTGGAATGTTACTGGCAGACCTTGGCTGGAATTCTGGTGTTTTGACTGTTAACATCCTTTTTTCTTTTCATTTTAGTGTGTTTTTTAGCCCACTTCGTAGAAGTAGGAGCTGGAAAGGATGGATTGAGTAAATGTTAGCAGAGTGATTGAGTTGAAGCTCCCTGTGGTCCTGTTAGCATTGTGCAGTCCTGTGCTGTCAACTTGACACCTAATCCCAGCCGTCAGTCCGAAATGTTGTAATATGTAGTTTTCTAAAGGTGTTCAGCAGTGTTCAGTTATTATAGGAAGGAGAAAAGTAGCATTAATTTACACGATTATACGGATCAGACGGACCACCTAAAGGCAGATTGGCCTTTGACCTTACTGGTTGTTATGGTCAGGTGTGTGGGGCCTCAGGAATTTATGTGGACTAATAAAGTCATATCAGTAAGCTTCCTTTTCATTATTTAAATGTTGCGAGGTTATACAAGAGGTGTTGTGTGTAGCATTAAGCACATGGGTTTGCAGGCAGGCAGACCTGAATTTCAGTACTGCCTCTGGGGTTGGGCAAGTTACTGACCTACTCTGATTTTCAGTTTTAATTCTGTTGTAAAAACCCATGACCCTACTTTGCACAGTTGTAGGAATTAAATGAGATATGTGAAAGGCTTGGCGTTTGATAGGCCCTCATAAAGTGACCGTTAGCATTTGCATTTTACTAGTGTAGGTTGATTTTCAGCAAATTTTCTTTTGTGAAAGAGCAACAAAGAATATTCTTTCTCTTTTTTTTCTTTTTGAGACAGGGTCTCTGTTGCCCAGGCTGGAGTGCTATCACGGCTCATTGCACCCTCTCCCTCTCATGTTTAAGCGATCTTCCCACCTCAGCCTCCCAAGTAGCTGGGACTACAGACGTGTGCCCCCACGCCTGGCTGATTTATTTTTATTTTTTGTAGAGAAGGGGTTTTGCCATGTTCCCTAGGCTGGTCTCAAACTCCTGGACGCAAGGGGACTGCCCGCCTCAACCTCCCAAAGTACTGGGACTGTAGGTGTGAGTTACTGCACCCAGCCAACAACAAAGAATTAATTGCTAAAAAACAGTTGTTAAAGAATTACATTGTGGGAGAGTGATTATTGGTCTGGGAAGTGTAAATTATAGATTGTGATCTGTTTATCATTTAATCTCAGTCTCATTTGACTCATCTGTAAAGTGAAGGCATATGAAATTTATGAATTTAGGAGTTACTGTAGGAGCAGTCTGAGAAAAGAACTCTTCCAGATAAAACTTGAAAATTCCAATGAGAATGCTGTGGTGAAAGGGAGGGAGAAGAGCTGTTTAGCTGTAATTAGGGTGCAAGGATAAGGTGTAAGAACTGGCTGGAGGTTGAATGTTTTTCTGGAGGAATGTTAGCATCAGCTAGATCCCTGGAATTTCTGCCTTTCTGTCTCAAGATGCATGTCTTTGTCCAGAGTACCTGTGGAGAAGAAACAATGGATTCCTTAGACCATATGCTGACAGATCCTCTGGAACTTGGTCCGTGTGGAGATGGCCATGGCACGCGCATCATGGAGGATTGCCTCCTGGGGGGCACCAGAGTTAGTCTGCCTGAGGACCTTCTGGAGGATGTGAGTAGTAACATGGTTGCGACCTTTTCCTCCCTGTCAGCTTCCTTGTAACAGTTACGGGAAACCTTTTCCACTCTACATTTCCAGTCTTTTGTGCTCCCTTTTGTTCATTTTCTACATTGGAGGCAGCCTGATCTCTTATCTTTTTTTAAAGTTTAGAGTCTATTTAATATCTGATTAAGGAAGAAAACAAGTTGCATTCTGCGTGTTTAATAACATGTCAAAATAACTTGATAACGTGATATAAGCCCTATTTTTAACAAGATAATTTTCATCCGTTAAAAAAGGTTGTATATTTTAACCATGGAATACTACTCAGCCATAAAAAGGAATGAAATAATGGCATTTGCAGCAAACTGGATGGAAATGGAGGTCATTATTCTAAGTGAAGTAACTTGGGAATGGAAAACCAAACATCATTCTCACTTATAAGTGGCAGCTAAGCTTTGAGGACACAAAGGCATGAGAATGATAATGGACTCTGGGGACTTGCGGGGAATGGTGGGAGTGGTGTGAGGGGTAAAAGACTACACGTTGGGTGCAGTGTACACTGCTTGGGTGATGGGCGCACCAAAATCTCATAAATCACCACTAAAGAATTTACCCGTGTAACCAGACACCACCTGTTCCCCCAATACTATTGAAATAATAATTAAAAATAGAAAAAATAAAGTAGAAATTATGGAAAACAAATATGAAAAAATACATCAGTGGGTGTCTTTTCTACTAAAACCAGAAGATTGTTGTGAGTACTTAATCTTCACTGTGAAATATTTGGCAGTTAATTCCTCTCTGACGCAGTGTCTTACTGTGTTAGTAAATCTGTTAGTTAACAGTTGCAGTATTTTAAATGTTTTTGTTGTAAACTTAGAGGTAGTCTCCTTTATTCGTTTGGTTCTTTTCAACTATTTGAGACACTTTCATTCCCTGATATTTATGAAGTACATGTTTATCACTAAATGTAGTAGTTTGGTTTACATTAATAATTTGATGTGTGGTCTAAAAATGTAGTCACTAAGAGGGTGTACACTGTGGTTACAGATTGATTGGCAGTGGAGTACCATGGAGGCCGCTGCAGTGGTGCTAATGGTGCTAAGGCTGGCAGTGGAATTTCTGTGTAAGGCCTTAAGCCCCTGAGGGTCCTGGTGACTCAGGGAATCCATCACAGCCTGGGGTCGTTCACCCCAGTTCACTCCTTTTGTCTGGCCTGGATTGCCCCATGCTTGCCCTCATTCCAGCAACTGAGTAGGGACCCAGCAATCTGAATGAGCTGATCGTTGTTTATGTTCAGATGAGAAATGTCCGGACCACTTAAACTATAGCTGCTTTTCTGGCAGTCTTATCTGCAGGGCCCAAACTTAATAAACCGTAGGAAATAGACTGTCGCTCTTAGTTTGCTGCCCGGACTTATTTTAGATTCAGAGCATATTGGTACATGGGAGAGGTAGTGTCGTTTGCTCTTTTCAACCTGTGGGCTATCTGGTGTCTTTTGTGCTCCTGGCTTTTTTCAGTCATGGCACGATTGTATCTCTTAGCGTTTCTTTTGCCCAGCAGGATAATATTGAGTCCCATTGCAAGCACGGACAAGGCCTCTGGTTCTGGTCACCACTACCTTTTCAACCGTAGAACATTACTGGAAATGCTTAATGCCTGGATCTATGTTCTACTGAAAACAGTTCCATTGGGAAGCCTTTCAGTGGGAAATGAATAAATGTTTTACATGGTTATGTTCAGTTATGTGAATAAGACCACTTACTAATAGAAAATAAACAAACATTTTTAAAAGGTATATTTTAAAAGCAGAATTATATATGTGTTTAAAATGGTTACCATGTCGTAGAACATTAAGCAAAATCTACACGTATTTTCTGTATCCATAAGGTAACCCGCTACTCAGTAATAGTATATGCCTTGGGGTGGGATGCCAGCTTGTTTTTGTCCGCTTTCACAGGCAAGATGCGTCATCATCATCATTAAGGTGGCTACTGTTTATTAAGTGCTTATTATTTACAAGCCACTATGTACGTGAAAACATTCATTTAATTACGTATTTCTTTTGTTTTCCATATTTTGACCATACAGGTGTGGAGCATGATACAGCAAACAGTCATCTGTACATCACCCAGTTTTAAGAGATAATTTAGTTTTTTGTTTTACATTCTTCTTTGGTAGTATGTCAAGCGTTATGGATAAAATGAAAGCCACCAGTGTACTGTTGTCTGATCCTCTCTCCCAGCTACTAACAACTGTGCTGCAGTTGGTGTACATACTTCCCATCCATGTTTTCTTGGCATACTCGTTCAGGACAGTCCCTTTATGTTACTCATGTAGTCAGCAAACACTTGTTCCATTAGGCACCTCTATGCCAGACACTGAGTTCGATGCTAGGAATAAAATGGTAGAGGCAGAAATAGGCTTGCAGGGGAAAATCCTGGGCATTGGGACTGAGGTGTTTTTGATACATTCATGCAAAGATGCCTGGAGTAGGTGGTTGGATTTCTGGGTTGTTTCCTGCTGAAACCCTTTGGTGGGTCTCCATTGTCCTTAAGGATAAAGTCACAACTACCTGAAATGCTTGCCGTCCTTTGCATCTTTCTGCTGTCTGCTGCCTCCACCTCCCTCCCTGTTCTTGCTCTAGCCAAATATTGCCTGAACTCTTTAAAAAAAAAAAAAAAAAGTGAAATGTATCACACAGAAGAGTCTATAAAATGCATATATATACACACAGGTAAAACAATAATAAAACATGGGTATAGCCTTCAGTTAGGGTAGGAGCACTACCGAGACCACTGAAACCCGCCACCACGCACACTGTCTTATCCCTCTCCATTCCCCCACAGGTAACTGCTATCCTTTCTTTTGTGTTAATTGTGTTTTTGTTTTTATGGTGCTGCTCTGTGGATTTCTTACCCTCTCCCCGACCATCCTTTTTCTCTTTCCTTGTCCCTCTCCTGTCTTAAACAACTGTTTTTTGGTGAGCGTTCTCTGACATTGTAAATGTGGGATGTTTGCTTCCATACACATCAGCACTTCTTTAACTACATTGTAACTGCATATTTAATTGTTCCCCACCTCAGACCATATATATGCCAGGCCAAATTAGTATTTTGCTCATGGAATGTATCCAGCATATAACTCGTGAGTTGAAAATGAACTCCGTCCTGTTTCTTCTCACTCTTAGCTAGTGACTTCAGTTCCTCAAGTTCATTCCTTTCATGTTAAGCTTTTCCTGCCACTCAGTTGAAGCTGAATTCAGATGTCCACCCTCATACCCTCGTTGGCAGAGGCGGCTTCCAAGTGGGATTCTCTACTAAAATCATTTTCCTCTGGATTATTGTTTACTGTTTGATATAAGACTGTGGCTCATACGTAGTCTTTCATCTCAGATCTTTGGAATTTGAGTTTATTTTAAAAAATGTAGGCCAGGCACGGTGGCTCACGCCTGTAATCCCAGCACTTTAGGAGGCCGAGGCAGGCAGATCACCTTAGGTCAGGAGTTTGAGACCAGCCTGGTCAACGCGGTGAAACCTCATCTCTACTAAAAATACAAAAAAATAGCCAGGCGTGGTGGTGCGCACCTGTAATCCCAGCTACTTGGGAGGGTGAGGTAGGAGAATCGCTTGAGCCTGGGAGGCAGAGGTTGCAGTGAGCCGAGATTGTGCCATTGCACTCTAGCCTGGGCAACGAGCAAAATTCAGTCTCAAAAAAAGAACAAAACGTGAAAAGTTGGTAGTGATAGTTGCATGGCAAATGTGAATGCAACGCCACTGAAGTCTACACTTAAAAATGGTTAAATTGGTAAATCTTATGTATATTATGTAATGTTTTGTGTGCACACACATACAAAAAACTTAAACATTTATGTTACTTTTGTTTACCTTTCCTGTTTCTTCTAGCCTGAGATCTTCTTTGATGTTGTCAGCCTCTCAACATGGCAGGAAGTGTTAAGTGATTCTCAACGTGAACACCTCCAGCAGTTTCTGCCTCAGTTTCCTGAAGACAGTGCTGAGCAGCAGAACGAACTCATCTTAGCCCTGTTCAGTGGGGAGAACTTCCGCTTTGGGAATCCTCTGCACATTGCCCAGAAGCTTTTCCGAGGTTTGTAGCTCAGTATTCTTTCTTTGAGGGGAGTGGTAGATGGGCACACATTCACTTATGTGGGTGTACCTTTCTTCCTTTTCTTCTCTTTATCTTCATGTACAGATACTGAGCCAGCAGAGAGCGGTTTTGTGTAACATTTTGCTGTCTAGGCTGTGGTTTAAAAAATAAAATTTATTGACTTATATAGAAAATACATAGTATGATCTCAGCTGTGTAACCAGCATCTACATTAAAAAAAAAAAAAAAAAAAATTTCCAGCATACTAGAGGTGTCTTCATGCCTGGTCTTTAAAAATTTTTTAAAAGAGCTTGCCATTTGCTTTATTGCACGTATCAAGGTTTGTATGTGTGTGTGTTTAGGTACACACACACTTTTTGCTGCAGAAGATGTGACAGTTCACTGCCAAGCACTTAAGCATGTCCATGTCTCTTAACAGACACTCTCCCATATCATGACAGCCCTGTTACCACACACAAGAAATTTTACATTGAGCAGATAATATCATAGGCTATTTCGTGTTCACATTTTCTTCTTCTTTTTTTTAGGGGAGGGACAGTCTCGCTCTGTCACCCAGGCTGGAGTGCGGTGGCGCAATCTCAGCTCACTGCAAGCTCCACCTCCCGGGTTCCCGCCATTCTCCTGCCTCAGCCTTCTGAGTAGCTGGGACTACAGGGGCCCGCCACCTGGCTAATTTTTTGTGTTTTTAGTAGAGATGGGGTTTCACCATGTTAGCCACGATGGTCTTGATCTCCTGACCTCGTGATCCGCCGGCCTCGGCCTCCCAAAGTGCTGGGATTACAGGCGTGAGCCACCGCGCCCGGCCTCCGTGTTCAAATTTTCTTCATTATTCCTGCAGTGTCCTTTAGAGTGGCTGTGTAAATCCAGGATCTGTTCAGAGTTCATGCATTGTGCTTGGGCCTTATGTCTCTAGCTTTTTGAATCTAGGGCCCTTTGCCCCTTTTGTTTTTGTCTTTCAGTACACTGACATTTTTGAAGAGCCGGGACACTTAAATTATAAAATGTCCTGCTTCCTGGGAGTTTGTCATTTTGTTTTCTCTTGATTAGATTGGGTTAAAGGCTTTCGGCAAGAATACGATATAGGAAATGTGGTCTTTCCCATTGTATCACCTCAGGAGGCACATGGTGTCAGTTTTTCTATTGTGGTAAAGCCACATTTGATCACTTGGTTAAGTGGTGTCTGCCATACCTCTTGTTTGTTAAGGGTACTTTTTTTCCTTTATCATAAAGAAGCACTGTGGGATGATACTTTAGGATCATGGATCATGTGATAGTCTCATTTTCCAAAAGCCTTTGTTTTACCCAGTGGTTTTTGCTTCCATGGGTGATTCTCAGCTGCATCAGTTATTATGTTGGGGGTTGCAGAATGGTTTGGACCACTCTTTAAGTTACAGTTTGCTTTCTGTACCATGGAGAGGAGCCAAGGAAGCCTCCTCCCCTTCCTTTCCAGGGTGACTTTGTTCTGACACAAGGCCCTGAATGGGCAGCACATCTTGAATTCTGTTAAACTCGACAACTTGACAGCTGCTAATGACCAGAGAGAGCAGGCTTATCATCTGAAATCTCATTATTTTAAGGCTTTAAAATGAACATTCCCACCTTTGGTGGGTGACTAGTGTAAAAAGGAATTGCCCTCTATGGTTGTCAGAGATCTGTTTCACTACAGCTGAGGGTGCACTGTCTCCTCTGGTAGAGCAGAAGTCAGGGAGACCCGCTTGGCTTTAGAGGGGCTCTGTAAGTGACCTTCCATAATGGTAGCACTGTCTCTTGTGCTGGCATGTTTCCCCCAGAACAGTATGGTAGTCTGGTAAGGATACAAGTGAGGAATGTCAAGGCAGGACTTCCTGCATATTCCACTCTGACCCATGCCACGTATCAGTTCTAGTGTTGCTGAAGACGGTTGCATTGCTGTGGACTGTGGCTATAATGGTCATCAGCCTTAAATGAGCTGTCGTTGCTTCTCAGCACACTTTTACTTTTGGTTCTGTTTCCTGATTCTCTTAGATGTTCACTTTTCCCTTAAGTTTTATGGTACAGAGTTTACCATGTTAAGCACTCATTCAGTACATTTGTTGACTGATGATGTATATTTGTTGACTTATGTATATATATACCTTTATTTTTTTAAGATGGACACTTTAACCCCGAGGTGGTCAAGTACCGGCAGCTATGCTTCAAGTCACAGTACAAGCGCTACCTCAACTCCCAGCAGCAGTATTTCCATCGGCTGCTGAAGCAAATTCTTGCTTCCCGGAGTGTAAGTAGTGCTAGGAACTGGATATAAAATGTGGGCGGTCACAGGTATCACAGGTATCATGACTTCAAGAAGCATTTCAGGTGCAAAACGCAAAAGTTGCCACTAAGAAAAAAATGCTACCGATTCATCTGTGACACAGTTAAGCTATGCCATCCTTTCTTATGATAAACTTCAAATGTGTCCTGATTTCAGAGATGTTAAAACATAAAAAAAAGTGCTTCTTAAAATTGACGAAATCATAGTAGCTTCAGTGTTTACCAAGATAAACAGATGGATTTTGGATGCATCATGGGTTATTAAGGGAAACCAGGATTCCTTGGAATGGATATGAAGGTGTGCACGGGCCTCTGAATGCTGTGATGGATGGTAGCATAGTAGGCCCAGTGGCCGCTGGAAATTCTTAGAGGCAAAGTTGTTTGGGTTTTAAGTCATCCTTTACGCTTTGGTATAGAAATACTTGGGTGTCTAGTATAAAAAAGTGTTCATTCCTAGTAGAGCACTTCAACACTCAGATTTGGGATTTTTCTTCATGTAATCAATATAGGTTCTTTTTATAGGGATGTATTAATATAGATGTGTATCTTTCTTTGTGATCTGGAGGGAGGGAGTTGGGCTTAACACTGAAGAGAAGAAAATGTAGACTTGTAGAGTGTTCATTGTTCCAGAACAGGTCTTGGATGATGACGTGTACCACCACCTGATCTCTTCCTAGGATCTGCTGGAGATGGCCCGGCGGAGCGGCCCCACCCTTCCCTTTCGGCAGAAACGCCCTTCACCGTCCCGCACACCTGAGGAGCGGGAGTGGCGGACCCAGCAGCGCTACTTGAAGGTCTTGAGGGAAGTCAAGGAAGAGTGTGGTGACACAGCCCTGTCATCTGATGAAGAGGGTGAGTGTCCTCGGGCACTTGGGGTAGCTGGGGTATTGGATTGATACCGGCCGCTTGTCCGGTTGGAGCCAGTGGTAGCCATTTATCTCCCCAGCAGAGAAACCCTCTTGAGTTGTCTTGGTCTGGGGTGGGTAGTGGGGCTCAGAAGGCCTTGGTCTTTGGGTTGCTAAGGCATTGCCATCAGATGGGGAGTGACTACATGGCCTTTTTCAGCCTCATGGCCTTGTGGCATTTGAGCTTAGATGAGAGCCCGCCAGGCGACTCCCTGCGTGACAGGGTTCTCCACAGTGGGCCTGACTGGTCCCATTTGCCACTTGAGAGAACTGTTTTCCCCTTACAGGAGAGCAGTAGTGGCTGTTGGCCTGCTGCAATGCGACCCCAGCACTCTGTTGAAGTCTCTCTTCCTGGAAGAGCCGTTAGATGACCTAAGTGTGCTCCAGCTCCTCTGGGGAAGGGTCAGAAAGGAGTGTGGAACCCTGGCCTCCATGTTGTTGGCTTAGCCTTGTTGAACCCAAATGGCCACTTACCCAATCTCCCCTATTGGAGTCCACAGCCACGTTGGATTTACAAGAACAATTTTCTTTTGAAGATCTCAGCTCATGGCTTCCGAGCTCTCCAGCACGTTCTCCTAGTCCTGCGGTGCCCCTGAGGGTGGTGCCCACACTTTCAACCACGGATATGAAAACTGCAGGTGAGGACCGAGTTGCCACCGTCACCATTCTGGGACATGGCGGTGGAGACCTGAAAACTCCTTTAGAGGGAGGTGGGTGGGGGCAGATTCCTAACTACCAGGAAAACAAAGCTCCCTAGAACTAGGCGGTTTGTTTGGTAAAGTTTTTGTACCATTTTCCTTTTTTTTACATCTGGAGATAGGCCTGCCTTTTTTCCTTTGTTGTGAAATTTTTTCTCAGAAGCTGATATTTTCGGCTAAAGAAAGCAAAATCTTGAAACAGCAGTGTGAAGGGACAGTTCAGTAAGAGGACAAAGGAATAACCAGAGCCAAGCCATTCTCCAGAGTGTCTGTGAGTTTGGAGAAGAGTTTTTATTTGGAATAGGAAGCAAAGAAGAATGTTAAGAACCTTAAGCGTGTTTTAGGACCAGCTGAGTCACTGAAGTCATTTATTACCAATGTAAGGAGAAGTGGAAGTGTTGATCCTGTGACTAAAGATTTTTAGTACTTGTAGTTCACAGGTGTCAGAAGGGAAACTCAGAAATATCTTTCTTTGGACAAGCGACCAGAAAGCTGTAAATTGGAGAATCATGGTAGTGAATGTGATTTGGTTTGTTTTCTCAGATAAAATAGAACTGGGGGACAGTGACCTGAAGATTATGTTGAAGAAGCACCATGAGAAGCGGAAACATCAGCCAGTAAGATGGGAAGGGCTTGCGGCCATGTGGTTTTCAGCCTGATGTTTCAGGATCGGCTGTCCTGAGGAAGACATGGGGCATCACTGCCTTGTTTGTATGTCCTCCTTACCATGTGGGCACAGGAGCAGCCAGTGAGGTGGGCTGGCATCAACGATGTGAGGCGTGGTGGCTTTGACTTCACCGGGCCTGCTGAATGTAGTGTCTGCGTTCATTGTTACAGTGACACTGTCGAGTATAGGAACGGTCGTCTCCACCTCAGCAGTGCTCTAGAGGTCAGGGAGCTTGTCATTGGTCCTGTAGCCAGGAAGCAGCAGAGCCAGGAGTCGGGCCCTGGGTTTGCCCCGCTTGTTACTGTTTCCATTATTCCATGCTACCAAGTGGAGGTAGTTAGCACCTCAGAGTTCAGTGGAGAAAAGATGAGGCCTTTTTGAGAAGAAAGGACAGTCCTTCTAAGGCTAGGAGGTGAGATGGGAAGAACCCCACATTGGAAGTCACTACTGAGTTCTCTCTCTCTTCTAGTTACTGTGATACTTCTCTAAACCCTGTTTCCACATTTTGTAAAACATAATAATACTTAACAAGACTGTTTGCAAAGCACATGAGACCAGGAATGCAGAAGAGCTTTATAACTAAATGCTGTACGATAGGAAGGTTGGGACTGGGTTCTATGCACCAGTGTCATGGTTTTTTTTTTTTTTTAATTAAATGGGGATATGATAGGGAAAAATTGAATAGTTTTATCTCTCTATATTTTTTATTCAATGTGATTTCCGCAAGTGTACCTACCATCTAATTGTTACATAAATTTGCAAAATCACCTTAGTTTTTGCTCCTTTTTGGGCCTCCATGACCAAGTTTTGGATATCACATCTAGGACCACCCGGACCTTTTGACGGGGGACCTGACCCTCGGTGACATCATGACTCGAGTAAATGCCGGCAGGAAGGGCTCTCTCGCAGGTAAACGACTGGGCGCCCTCTGGGAGCCTTCATCTGACTGTGGTGTTAAGTTGCACGAGCCCATAACATGTGGCACAAACAAATGAAACCATGGCCTCCTTCATGCTGATAACCTTTATTATTACCTCTTATGGTCTTACAGGTGGGAAATGAATGTAAAATCAGCACAACAGATCATCAGCTTTTTTGTTGTTTGTTTTTTTGTTTTTTAGATGGAGTCTTGCTCTGTCACCCGGGCTGGAGTGCAGTGGCGCGATCTCGGCTCACTGCAAGCTCCGCCTTCCGGGTGCACACCCTACTCCTGCCTCAGCCTCCCGAGTAGCTGGGACTACAGGCGCCGGCCACCACGCCTGGCTAATTTTTTGTATTTTTAGTAGAGACGGGGTTTCACCATGTTAGCCAGGATGGTCTCAATCTCCTGACCTCGTGATCCACCCACCTTGGCCTCCCAAAGTGCTGGAATTACAGGCGTGAGCCACTGTGCCAGGCCTATGAACTCTTTATAATAAATATTAAAATTAAGCCATATACTTGAGAGGCTGAGCTGGAAGGATCGCTTGAGCCAGGGAGGTTGAGGCTGTAGTGAGCTATGATTGCACCACTGCACTCCAGCTTGGGCAACAGAGTGAGATCCTGTCTCAAAAAAAAAAAGCTGTAAATCACTCATTGAATTTGGTTTCATTGAGTGTTTTATTACTGAGACTTCTATCTTTGGTGGGCCTTGGAAAGAGAATATGCAGATAAGACCCCTCACTTCCCTGTGTAGGAGATACATTTCTGTGACTGGTGTTACTTTTCCTTCCCAGCCTTATATGACTTGGCTGTCCTTAAAAAAAAGGTTAAGGAAAAAGAGGAAAAGAAGAAGAAGAAAATAAAAACGATCAAATCAGAGGTAGAGGACCTGGCTGAGCCTCTAAGCAATACTGAAGGGGTTGCATCTCTCTCACAGGCCCCCTCGCCGCTGGCAATTCCTGCTATCAAGGAAGAGTAAGTGAGCATCAGAGAGATTCTGTGATTCTCAGGGTGAATGGGTAGGCCATAGGCTGTGCCCTGGCCCCCAGGGCTTGTCGTAGCTGTAAGTGTGTTGGACTTGTAGACCTGGAGTCCCAGGGATACTGCTGGGAAAATGTGTTGTTTGCTCCTTTCTTGAACTCTTCTGTGACTGCTAGGAGGCTTGGGGGTCTGAATCAATCTAGGGATGTGTTCTTGGTCTTTTTGATTCTTTTATTTTTCTTCCCTCATTAGGCCCCTTGAAGACCTCAAGCCTTGCCTTGGAATCAATGAAATATCTTCCAGCTTTTTCTCTCTTCTGTTAGAGATCTTGCTGCTGGAGAGTCAGGCTAGCCTTCCTATGGTAAGCATTTTGGAAAAGTTGGAGGTACATTAGAGTATTCAAAGTGTTCACATCCTGAATGGTCTAGAGCTGGAGAAGTGGAAGTGTGGGTTCCTCTCAAAGCTCTGTCGTTAACTTGCTTTGTGGTTTGGACAAACTCCGGATGCATACGCCCCAGCTTGTGGTGGCACTTGTGTGGAATTGCTGGTATGGAAGAGAAGTCTAACTGGGTTCTGCCTTTGCTTTCCCTCAGCTAGAGGAGCGAGTTTTGGATTGGCAGTCATCACCAGCCAGCTCCCTCAACAGCTGGTTCTCTGCGGCCCCCAACTGGGCTGAATTGGTACTACCAGCCCTGCAGTATCTTGCTGGAGAAAGTCGAGGTAAGGTGCTTTTTTTTGTAAGGTCAGTATTTTTTCCCCTTTTTGTCAAATTAATTAATAGAGTAAACTGCAGCTTTACTCGTGTAATCCAGTATGCCTTTGCATAATGCTATGCCTTGAAGGTTCCTGCTTTTCTAATACACTGTGGAACACTCAAAAGCTGTTTCAGAGTTCAGGGATGCACCTGTATGGCTTGTTTATGTGGTCCATTTCTTGCAGCTGTTCCTTCCAGTTTCTCTCCATTTGTTGAATTCAAAGAGAAAACCCAACAGTGGAAGTTGCTTGGTAAGTAATCCATGTTACCTACCCCTAACAGGTTTTCATTCTCCCATTTCTTCCCCTAAGTTTCTTTGCCTTCCAATCAATATGGTCCTGCAGATTGGTTTAAAAAAGCAATATTAGATCTTATTTTGCTCTGGGAAGGAGTCCTTCAAGACCCTTTTGTACTCTCAAGATGGGTTAACTGACTCCTCTGGTTGGACCAATGCTGAGATGGAAGGAATACCCTTTCTGTATGATGTAGTCCGGTGATGGCTAAATTTAAATCTGCAAGGGTATTTTGCAAGAGTGTCAACAATTATATTAATCATACCAATGACTTTGGATTAATTTGTACTGTAAATATTTTTCTTTCCTAAAAGTGGGCTTTGCTATTGAGGAGAATGTGCAGCAGCCCTGAATAAATTGTTTCTAAAGAACAGGGTCCTTATTTTTAAGTTTATAAAGCCCACTTAGTGTAAAGCCCACTTAGTGTGTAAGTTGTCATAACATGCATCTGAAGTCACTTGGAGGCTGTTGCCTGGTGATGGTGAAAAGAGAGAAATCCGTGTTGGTTTCCTGTTGAAATTCACAGGCACTTCTCTGTGCTGAGTGGTCTGTGGAGAAGTGTATGGAGAGCAGGTTATGAAAACAGTAGACTCATCCATTCGTTATTTATTACATTTATTCAGCTTCTAGGTGTCAGGCACTGTTGTTAGGTGCTGGGGGGATACAATGGCTTCTGAGACAGTGCGCTCCTCTCATAGGGCCTAAGGTCTGTTTGGGGAACAAATATTTAGATTTAATGACAAACTGATCCTTTCTGTAAAGGAAAAATATTATAATAGGAATTGATGTAGTGTGCAGAGTTGGGAGGACCTTCCTGAGGAAGCAGCGTCTGAGCAGAGGTGTATGATGAATAGGACCGAGCCAGGCAAGCAGAGGGGAGGCAGCAGCATTCGAGGTGGAGGAGTTAGAACCTTTGCATGGGGAAGATGTGATCTAAAATAGTCACGCAACCCACAGGCTATGAGAGCTGATGGTAATTTAGACACAGGAGAGGATGGATACGTTTGAGAAAGATTTAGGTGGGCTTGGTTATGGCTTAGCTGTGGGGAATGAAGGAGAATGGTGTGAGGCATGGCTCCTGTTAGATTTGCAGCTGGTGGAGGAAGGTGTTGTTTGTGCAGGTAGCAGCTGTGGAGGTCTGGACTTGGAGGGGGGAGATCCTGAGTTTAGTCTGTAAAATTTATTTATTCATTTATTTTTTGAGACAGAGTCTTGCTCTGTGCCTCAGGCTGGAGTGCAGTGGCACGATCTTGGCTCACTGCAACCTCTGCCTCCCGGGCTCAAGCGATTCTCCTGCCTGCTCCTACTCCTGCGTAGCTGGGACCACAGGCGTGCGTTACCATGCCTGGCTGTTTTTTATATTTTTAGTAGAGACAAGGTTTCCCTGTGTTGCCCAGGCTGATCTTGAACTCCTGAGCCCAGGTGATCCACCTACCTCAGCCTCCCAAAGTGCTGGGATTACAGGTGTGAGCCCCTGCACCCGGCCTGATTTAGTTTTAGAGCTGCGTTTGAGGTATTCCAGTGGAGTTGTTGAATAGACAGTAGGATGTGTGGGTTTAGAATTCAGACCAAAGAGTTGAAGAGGGAGAGTGTTCGCATGTGTCTGGTGCAGGGCACCGATGATGCTGTTACCTGGGGAGGAAGCACAGAGTGAGGAGAGAGGGCGGAGGAGGGCTCTTCACGGCAGAGGGTCTGAGTGAGAGCATGAGAGTGCAGGCGGGGGTGCGACTGTAGAGGTGGGGAAAGCCTGGAACAAGGTTTTCCGGAGTCTTGGAAGCCAGAAGATAGGAGCGCCTGAGAAGTGGGGAGTGGTCATTTTCCTCCCTAGTTCCTAAAAGATTCAGTAAGATAAAGACTAAAGATTTGTGAACGTGAAGAAAGTTGTGAATTTTTCAGTGAGCATGAGTCGCTAGTGGAACAGTGGAGGTGAAGCCACTGTGAACTGAAGGTGATGATGGTAGCTGACTGCAATTACTCCCCCCGTCAGTCAGGCTGCAGTAGCCATGGAGGGAACACGTGTACCTGGGCCTGGCAGACTGTTTCATGTAGGGCCAGATAATAAGCATTTGAAGCTTATCGGCCCGGTGCTTTAGTTGAAGCTACTGTGCCATTGTTGAGAGCTTTCTGCAAATAGTGGTGTTGTGTACTGACTATGAAAACAAAGATAAACAGCCCCTTTGAGAAGGGTAGCTGCATTCATCACATAAGCAAACCTGGCTGATGATGGTCCTGTGGCTTCTAACCTGGGCAGGAGACACAGGTGCCATCAGGGTCTCAGACAGCCTGAACAGAGTGACCTCAGAGGAGGGCACAGGAGACAGGGCTTATCTCTTTCTAGGCGGGTCATGGGAAGTCAAGTTTTTTCCTGCCCCAGGCTCTTAACTGCTGTACTAGTGAATAGAATTTCTCTGTGCCCCAATAGCCAGAAACCTTTCTTACCTACAAAAATAGAATAATTACCTTGGTATAAGCTATCATTACATCTTTTGTGATGCCTGCCACCTTTTGAATTGATTTTGAAACGTGTGCTCTTTCCTCACTTGACCATAAACTCCTGTGAGGGTGGAGACTGAATTCACTGAGTAACCTTAGCTTCACATGCAATGTGTGGCACAGTGGGCACTCAGCAGATGCCTACAGAGTGAATGATTTGATTAGATGGCATCCAAGAGTGGTGGTCCAGGCTGATTTCCACCAGCTGGAAGGCAGTGGCTGTATGAAGGACTGTTGTTATAGCTCCTGATAGAATCTCTCTGTGGTGTAGATAAAACTAGTAAAGAGAAAGCAGGATTCTCGGTAATACCTTAGACCTTCTTATTTTTTATCTCTTTATTCCTCTAATAGGCCAGTCCCAAGATAATGAAAAGGAATTAGCTGCCCTCTTCCAGCTATGGCTAGAGACCAAAGACCAGGCCTTCTGTAAGGTATGGTTTTTAAGAAATACCAGATCCTTCTCACTAGGTTTCCAGAGCTCTTAAGTTTGCCCAAATTCTTTAGTCCATTTACCTGTCAACGTTTTCTTTTTCTCCAGCAAGAAAATGAAGACAGCTCAGATGCCATGACACCTGTCCCTCGGGTGTGAGTACAATACTCTAGTGGTGGGTGGTGTCCCGGGAAACTAGTTCAGATACTGCCTTGGTTTTGTTGATACTTCTTGGTATGCTAGAGCTGTAATGGGCTTCAGAGCTCTGAGGAGTCCCCTGGTTCTTCCTGACTTGGCATACTGAGGCAGGCCGCACCCCCTGAGTGAGTGGGACTCCTTGTGGAATGGGGTCTGGTGGAGAGAGGGGCTGGCAGGAGAGCCTCTAAGGGGCATATAACCTCCTTTGTAGGTGGACATACTTTTTTAATGTGTACTTCTCCCTGGGTTCCTACTTGAGAATTATTCATCTAGGCCACCTTAGTCCAATAAATGGAAGCATGAAGTTAAGTGACTTGCTGAAGGTTAGCATTAGGACTAACCTTCTAGAACTTAGATCTCCTGACTCTTAGTCCTAGGCTCTTTATATCACATTGTCCCGTGTTTCTATTTCTGTCCTGGCATGGTTCCATAGTTTTCTGACACCAGACAGAGGCCCAGTCTTAAGTGCGGCAGAACTTTTTCTTCATGTAATAGAAGTATAGATCTCAAGCTCCTGGGTACTTTCCCTGGAGGTAGAAAAATAACCCTTATCTAACACACTTGAAGCCCTTTGTTCCTCTAAGGCCGAATTGTTTGTTGCCATTAGAATGGACCTACTTAGCAGCAATATTGAAAACAATAGGTAAAGATGTCAGCCTCTTGCCCATCTATCCACTCAGTACCTTTCTGGATTTCTAAGAACCAAGTGATTTTGTAAGTACCAACAGGAGTTCCTTCCTAGGAGCTGGAAAGTGGGCTCTTCTCCTTTGTAAGAGTTGAGTGCTTCTTGAGGGACATCTTTCCATGTCACAGTGGGCATGGTTCTGAAGCAGGGGCAGTGGGTCTGACACACATGCCAACTCTCAGGGTTGATATAGAGTTATTTATATTCCAGAAGAACTGACTATGTGGTGCGGCCCAGCACAGGGGAGGAGAAGCGGGTTTTTCAGGAGCAGGTAAGAAGTACCTGAAAGCCAGCGTGAGTCTCTGCCTCTGTGAGCCGTGCAGAGAGAAGCTCTCAGCCTGACTCTCCTGCATCTGCCTTCTTGCAAGAAGCTCATACCCTTCCCCTTAGACCTTCTGTTGGCTGGGATTACTTGTTGGGGGTGGAAACAGTGTGGGGAAGGGGAGTAAGAAATACTTGGATGATCTTGTCTTCCAGGTAGCAAAGTGCCTTTATGTTACCTCCTTGTCCCTCTGCTCAGTGACTGGCTCGGAGAGTCATCCTTTTCCACTGTGGTTGGCTGAGCATTCCTACTAGAATCACTTGTTCCTTCCTGTTTTCATTGTTCCATGTGGCTCTGCTTATATTGTAAGCAGGCCCAAGAGAGAACCCCACTAATTCTGACCTAGGAGCCTTGTCCCTTGTCTCTTGGTAGGAGCGTCACCGGTATAGCCAGCCCCACAAGGCGTTCACCTTTCGCATGCACGGCTTCGAGTCTGTGGTGGGGCCAGTGAAGGGCGTGTTCGACAAGGAGACCTCGCTCAACAAGGCTCGGGAGCACTCCCTGCTGCGCTCCGACCGGCCTGCCTACGTTACCATTCTGTCTCTTGGTAGGTAGCACATGTTGCTTATCAGAGATCCCTTTCTTCACCCTGCAGCTTTTCTCTTATCAACTCTGAACTCTGTCCTCTCCACACCCCTCCACTCAGGGTAGACTTTGAGAAGAAGGCATAGTGTTCTGAAGCGTTGGGAGTTTGGGAGCTGAAGGGGGCATCTTCAGCTCCCTGTCTTCTTCCTCAGGTCTGGGCTTACGTTTACGTTCAGTTAGGAGTTGCTCCCAGACCAGCTAAATAGGTTAAATATAGGAATTTGCTTCCTCCAGGCTGTGCTTCATTTAACAGTGAGGATTCTTACCTTTTTGAATGCCAGGAATCTCTTTGGCAATCCGGTGGAACTTGTGAACCCCTTCTCAGAATTATGCTTTTAAATGCATAAAATAAAATACAGTTACAAAAGAGACCATTTGTTTTGAAATAGTTATCAAAATGTTAAAACAAGTTTATGGTGCAGAAATACGTGTTGTTACTGTGATATTATATGACAAGATCTAGCATGAGGTCTGACATTTCTTGAAATTTCCAAGTAGTGATGAGTATAAATGATATTCTTAGCTATCTGCAGTAGCTGTAATATATGAAAATGTTTGATTTCCATTACACCATCACAGCACTGCCAGTATATGGTTTGTTCCCTTTGTTCATAATTGAAGGAAATGTTTAATTTCAGTTTAAAATGTAATTTTGCTTCCCACCTGAGTTCACAGGCCCTCTGAATTCTTAAGGTGTTACCTAAAAGTGACTCTTAAAAGTATATAGGGGCTGGATGTGGTGGCTCATGCGTGTAATCCCAGCACTTTGGGAGGCCAAGACACGTGGATCACCTGAGTTCAGGAGTTCAAGACCAGCCTGGTCAACGTGGCGAAACCCTGTCTCTACTGAAAATACAAAAATTAGCTGGACATGGTGGTGCATGGCTGTAATCCCAGCTACTCGGGAGGCTGAGGCAGGAGAATTGCTTGAACCTGGGAGGTGGAGGTTGCAGTGAGCTATCATGCCCTTGCACCTCAGCCTGGGCGACAAGAGCGAAACTGTGTCTCAAAAAAAAAAAAAGACAAGTGTGTAGGGAACACCAATGGTTGAGCTGCTGGAGGGCAGAGTGCACCTAATCTGGCGTCAGGGAAGGTAGAGGAGCAGGAACCCCAGGGAGCGTTGCCCACCACAGCAGGTAGGGGAGGTTGTACCTCTGTAGGAACCCTGCCTGACTTGAGGACTGTGTGCTTTCTCATGTCGTCAGTTCGGGATGCTGCAGCTCGACTGCCTAATGGAGAAGGCACACGGGCAGAAATCTGTGAGCTGCTTAAGGACTCCCAGTTTCTTGCACCAGATGTCACCAGCACTCAGGTAGGACGGAGAAGAGATTACTTCTGCTTTGTTCCAGAATGGATTTAAGAAAACTTATTAAGAAATATAAAATGTAACAAATTTTTAAAAAACTGAATGAAGTGAAAAATGTATCTTGAAAAATGCAAAGTGATCAAAACCCTTGCTGTTAGTGAAACACAAATTTGGCTCTAGGCTTTCTTTTAGTTTATGGTAAAGGACAGGCTGGTCACTTGCTTCACAGTATCCTTACAGTAAAAATAGATCAGTATCTCAGTAGTCTTACAGCATTTATTGTCTCGCCAAATGATTTGGTGAACTATTGGGAATATGCAGCTAGGCTGAGATAGAATCTGTATCAGCTGTGATTTAGATACAATGACGTGTTTTTTTTTCCCTGGAGTCCAGATAACTTCTGTTATCTGAACTTGACTTGTTTATTTCTCTTTGTCTGATTTGTAGGTAAATACAGTAGTGAGTGGTGCACTGGATCGGCTACATTATGAAAAAGATCCTTGTGTGAAATACGACATTGGACGAAAGCTGTGGATCTACCTGCATCGTGACCGGAGTGAAGAAGAGTTTGGTGTGTGAGGCCTCTGGGCATGGTGTCCAGCGCGACTGGGGATACTTTCTGACTTTCTGCCCCAATTCCATTATTCTTTTCATTGGCATATAGGTAGGGCAAGATGGTAGAGGCAGGATTCAGTCCACCAGCAAGGTGTTGGTTTTTAACAAAGCCCCTCCTTGTAGTTCGCTAAGGTTAAACTCTAGCTGAAGCTTGCCCCTCTTGTTCACAGAGCGGATTCACCAAGCACAAGCAGCTGCAGCTAAAGCCAGAAAAGCTCTTCAGCAAAAACCCAAGCCCCCATCCAAGGTGGTAAGTGACCTCAGGAGAGTGTCTGCCTTATGGATTCTGGGATGGAGGCAACTGAGAGTAGCTGCTCGCCTTTTACTTAGTGTGGGGCGTCAGGGGCTGTAGGGGCATCCCTTCCTGTAGGGGGATCTTCACAACACCTGCAGGTGAGTTTTCTTTGTCTTCTGTTCTAGAAGTCCAGTAGCAAGGAGAGCTCCGTAAAGGTCCTTAGCTGTGGCCCTTCTGAGCAGAGCCAGATGAGCCTCAGTGACTCCAGTATGCCACCCACCCCAGTCACACCTGTAACCCCCACCACACCAGCATTGCCTGCCATTCCCATCTCCCCTCCACCTGTATCGGCGGTGAACAAAAGCGGCCCTACCACAGTCTCAGAACCAGCTAAGTCTAGCTCAGGGTAAGTTCCTCCTTTTCTTCAGCTTTTTCGTTCTAGAGTCCTTTTGTATGCATGTCCCAAGTTTTTGTTTTTTGTCTTTCCCCAATGTTCTTCATAGTGTTCTTCTGGTGTCTTCACCAACAATGCCACATCTGGGAACAATGCTTTCCCCAGCTTCCAGCCAGACTACACCCAGTTCTCAGGCTGCTGCCCGGGTCGTGAGCCACTCTGGCTCTGCTGGACTGTCCCAGGTGCGAGTGGTGGCCCAGCCTAGCCTTCCTGCTATTCCCCAGCAGTCGGCAGGGCCAGCACAGACACTGCCACAGATGCCAGCAGGACCGCAGATCCGGGTTCCAGCCACTGCCACGCAGACCAAAGTACTGCCTCAGGTAAAGAGGGAAGCTGTGGTCACTGGGCAACAGGGATGCAGACCCATAGGTGGACTGATGAGTCAGATGGGCAGAGTCTGGGTAAGGACCTGGGGAGCCGTAGATGATTGCTACTGGTGATGACATTCGTCAGAATAAGCCACTTAATGTTCAAAGCTATGGAAGCATTTTTAGATAGTGTGTTTATGTGTTGAGAATCAGATCTTCAGAGGAGTGTGGTGGTTTCCCCAGAACCCTTTCATCAGGATCTTGGTAGAGGCGGATTGTAAATTCGGACCTTGTGAGTCTACATCTTAGGCTCCTTCTGCTGTGCCTTTAGTCTTAGCTATGCTATGAACTAGTTGTGTGAGTTTAGAGAAGATTTATATCCTCTTTGTCTCAGTTTCCTTTGCTCTAAAAGGGGTAAAATAGTATTTGTCCTCAGTGTGTAGGAATAAAATGAGATGTTAAATGTAAAATTCTGAAAATTAAGACGTACCCAAATAAGACATTTACAGTGTCCATTTTAGAGAGTGATGTGCCTTAAGTACTGTGGGGTTAGAAGCTCTTTGAGAGGAATGCTTCCTGGGCGTGGTGAGGGAGACTCTTGCTTAGAGTGCTGGTCTGCATCTTAGAGTCTAATTAAGCTCTTGGCCTCATGCCCTGAACTAGACAGTAATGGCCACTGTGCCAGTCAAAGCGCAGACTACGGCAGCCACTGTGCAGCGGCCTGGACCTGGACAGACAGGGCTCACGGTGACAAGTCTCCCTGCCACAGCCAGCCCTGTGAGTAAGCCAGCCACGAGTTCTCCTGGGACCTCTGCTCCCAGTGCATCTACGGCTGCTGTCATTCAAAACGTCACGGGACAGAACATCATCAAGCAGGTAGGTGGGGCTCTTTCCAGGGGGATCTCAATCCTTCATCCTGGAGCAGGGACCACTGGAGCTGGAGGTTCTTGGCCAGACTGCATGCACATGGGAAGAAGATTTGTCATCTGTGACTCTCAGCTTATAGATACTTAGGTGTGAGTTCCCACCAAAGGCAGTGCAGCCTTTATAGATGCTGAAGAGATTTCTTCTGTTTCTTTCCATTTAATTCAGCATTTAATAGTTGAGTTTCTGGATTTAGAGTAGACTCTCCATGAATTTATTTAGTTAAATTCCCATTGCCATATTTTATTGGCTTCTTAGTTTACCACTCGTAAAAGTAGAATTTGCTTCTCCTTTCTTGGTTGTGAATGTAAAAGAATAATCATTGAACTTCAAAGAATTGTTAAGCAGTATAGCAACTAATACTGATAGGAGTGCCTCCTGTGTGCCTGCACTGCGTTAAGCATTTTTTGCTTGTTAAATAGTCTAATCTTCTTAGCTCTATGGGGTAGGCACTCTTATTATTTACAGATGAGGAAATGGAACCACATAACGATAAAGTAATTTTTTTTTTGTTCAACAAACATTAAGTCAGACACTGTCCTGAGTATTGGGGATTTAATAGTACATTAAACAGACTTAAGTCCCTGCCCTCGCGGAACTCGTGTTCTGATAGGGCTAAGAGACAAGTACCTCAGTCTGAGATAGTAATAAATGCTATGCAGGTCGGTAGACAGGCTCAGGTGGAGAGCAGTAGTGTGTTATTTTAGCTGGAGTGATTGGAGAAGGCCTCTCTGGGGAGATGCCATTTGAAAGAGATGAAAGAAAGAGTGTGCCATGAAGTGATGATTGGGACATAAAACATTCCAGGCCCAGGAATGGCGAGTGCAGATGTTTTGTGTCAGGAATATGATTGAGGAACGAGAGGAAAATCATTGTGGCTGGAGCATGGGGAGCAAGTGTGAGGGTGTTAGAAGATGAGGATGGGAGAGGTTGCCAGTGGTTAGATTATGTGGGACTTTGAAGTTAATTTGAATGTGAGGGGAAACCACTGGAAGATGGTGAGCAAGGGTGACTTGATCTGGTTTGCATTTAAAGACGCATCCAGCTGCTGGGTAGAATGAACAGTGGGGGACAAGAATGGAAATGGGGAACCCCTGTAGGAGGCAGTGGCAATCGTCTAGGTGAGAGGCAAGGCTGCCGTAGATGGGAGTGACTGTTCATCGGAGGTGGAGGGGAGTAGTGGAGTCTGGATGTGGTTGAAGGGAGAGCCAGTGCAGTTTGCTGGTGGCTTGAGTAGGGGTCTGAGAGGAGGAAGGTGAGAATTACCCCGTCCATGGCTTTGGCTTGGGTGCTTGGATTGATGGTGCCATCATTTATTGAAGCAGGAGAAAATTGAGTTGTGGAGACTGCAAGAGAGAGAAAAGTGTAGTTGGGAAGGTGTGAGATGTAGTGGCAGCGTGAGATGAGACTCGGTGGATCAGGATAATGCATGGGCTTCACTGGTCCGGTGGATTGGTGGCTTTGGGGAATGGGTTCAAAAGAGAAGGTTAGGCGAGGAAGTGGAGACAGTACGATCGGCCTCTGTACCCGTGGGTTCCACATCCTCAGATTCAGCTGACCATGGATTATTTGGAAAAAACCCCAGTAAAAAATAACAGTACAGTAAACAATAATACAGATTACAAAACCAGTACAGTATAGAAGCTATTTACACAGGATTTACGATGTATTAGATATTACAGGTAATCTAGAGATGATTTCACCTACACGGGAGGATGCTTGTTGGTTTTATGGAGATGGTGCATTTTGTGTAAGGGACTTGAGCTTCCGTGGATGTTAGTATCTGCCTGGGGGCATCCTGGAACCAGTCTCCCGCACATACCGAGGGGTGACTGTATAGGTAGTTTTTAGAGGAGTTTTGCTTTTGAAGAGAGCAGAGAACTGGAGTTGAATGTGGAGTGCAGTAGGTGGAGGGAGGTGTAGAGTTAGCCAGGATTGGTTGTTTTTTAGGATGGGAGATATTACATGGTCCAGTAGAAGGGAGAAGATCGATCACGCCAGAGAGAGAGGAAGTCCCTGAGTAAGGCTAAAAGGCTTGCATCTGTTACACACGAGGGACTTGGCTTTAGGAGGTGGGAAGCCAGGCTCTGGTACACCTGTAGTCCCAGCTACTCAGGAGACTGAGGCAGGAGGAACATTGAAGCCCAGGAGCTCGAGGCTGCAGTAAGCTCTGATTGTACCACTGCGTTCCAGCCTAGTGACATAGCAAGACCCCGTCTCAAAAAGCCCTTTTCTAGGTTATAGATGTGTACAGAGATACTGATCAGTAAAATAATAGATCTTGGATTTACCTTTATATATTCTAATTCCTCCCTCCCCCACCACAGTGGGGAGGGATAGCTAAAACAAAGGATTAATTTTTGAAGCCGGGTGAAAGGTTATAAGGGTTTGTTATACTGTTCTCTACTTCTGTGAATGTTTGCAAAATGAAAAGTTTAAAAAAATACAAAACATCTACCCATGAAACGGAAGTTTGTCTAGTTGTATTTTGTAACCGGTTTACTAGTGTGAATCCCTGGTAAGTGCTGCTTCTCCCCTTCCAGGTGGCAATCACTGGGCAGCTTGGTGTGAAGCCCCAAACAGGCAACAGCATTCCACTCACAGCCACTAACTTCCACATCCAGGGTAAAGATGTATTGCGTCTGCCACCCTCTTCCATCACCACAGATGCCAAGGGCCAGACGGTTCTGCGAATCACTCCGGACATGATGGCCACGCTGGCCAAGTCCCAGGTTACCACAGTCAAATTGACCCAGGACCTCTTCGGGACAGGAGGCAACACTACAGGCAAAGGCATCTCTGCCACCTTACACGTCACTTCCAATCCAGTCCATGCAGCTGATAGCCCTGCCAAGGCCAGTTCAGCCAGTGCCCCTTCGTCCGCTCCAACAGGTACCACTGTGGTCAAAGTGACTCCTGACCTCAAGCCAACAGAAGCCTCAAGTTCAGCTTTTCGCTTGATGCCAGCCCTTGGCGTGAGTGTGGCTGACCAGAAGGGAAAAAGCACAGTGGCCTCTTCAGAAGCAAAACCAGCTGCCACGATCCGCATCGTGCAGGGACTGGGAGTGATGCCTCCCAAAGCAGGCCAGACCATCACCGTTGCAACCCATGCCAAGCAAGGGGCCTCGGTAGCCAGTGGGTCTGGAACTGTCCATACTTCAGCGGTGTCCTTGCCCAGTATGAATGCTGCCGTGTCCAAGACTGTGGCTGTGGCTTCTGGGACTGCAAGCACCCCCATCGGCATCGGCACGGGAGCCCCCACCGTGCGGCAGGTCCCCGTCAGCACTGCGGTTGTGTCCACGCCCCAGGCTGTGAGTAACTAGGGTGAAGCTTAGGCCTTCTTTTTAGAAAACTTAAGGTTCAGCTGCCCGTTGTGCGAGAGACTCCCTAAAAACTAGGAAACTTCTTCTTAGGAGTGGAAATTAGAGGCCCTAAATATCACCTCATTTACCCCAGAGAGATTGGTTTACTGATAGACTTTTGTTTTCCTTTGAAACACAATTTATCAAAGTGTGGTGCATGCATACATTCTTTTCAAATAGTAAAGAACAGTGCAGATGAAATAAAACCTGACCGTGTTCCAGTTCTCCCTTCATTAGATTAATTGCTGTTGGTAGTTCGGCATTTATCCTTCTAGTCCTTTTCTTGAGCATTTTCATACATGTACACCTAGTTTAAAAAACACCCATGAGAGACTTGATATATTCTGTGATTTGCTTTATTTATTTATTTATTTATGAGGCGGAGTTTCGCTATTGTTGTCCAGCCTGGAGTGCATTGGCGTGATCTCAGCTGACTGCAGCCTCTGCCTCCCGGGTTCAAGCGATTGTCCTGCCTCAGCCTCCCGAGTAGCTGGGATTACAGGCATGTGCCACCACACCCGGCTTATTTTGTATTTTTAGTAGAGACAGGGTTTCTCCATGCTGATTGCGAACATCCTGACCTCAGATGATCTGCCCACCTTG
This sequence comes from Colobus angolensis palliatus, assembly GCF_000951035.1. Classification (NCBI taxonomy): domain Eukaryota; kingdom Metazoa; phylum Chordata; class Mammalia; order Primates; family Cercopithecidae; genus Colobus; species Colobus angolensis. Next base: position 5,445,565 of record NW_012114455.1, on the reverse strand, counting down.
GCCTCCCAAAGTGCTGGGGATTACAGGCGTGAGTCACTGCCCCTGCCTGCTTTATTTATTTTTTATAAATGTCTTGATCATTCTAGGCCATACACAGATATTGACTGGGGTCTTTTTCATGGTAGAGCAACCAGTAGAAGGGGCTCTGCTCAAGGATGCGTTTCCACTGTTAGTCAGGCAGTGGCGAATGTTTCTGGGCTTATGTGTGAGCGTTTCTGAAGCGGAGAGTGCTAGCGCCAGCCTTGGGGGGTGCATACCTGGAGAGCTGAGATACTCCGGCGGCACCTCCTGAAAAGCCACATCCACGTGTGCCCCTATCAGCAAGCCTCCTGTTTCCCCTAGACCTTACCTTAACCGGTGCTGATACCACGGCTTTTTAACCTCGTATACATGTCTTACTGGTCAAAAGGGGGTTCTTTTTTGATTTCATATCCCTGATGTGAGTGAAGTTGAGTATCCATTCCTTTGGAGGTTGGCATGTGCTCCCTGGTGAGTAAATCTTTGCCACTTTTCTTTTGCGGTATTTGGCATTTTCATATTGTTTGAGGTGGCTTTTTATAACATCCTGAAGATATGGAATCTGTGGATGTGAATTCTTTATATGCATAGATAATATTTTTTTCCAGCCTGTCATCTTTTAACCTTATGTATGGAGTCTCTTGCTCTACAGAGCTTTGTAATTGTATCTAATTAGATCTATCAGCATTTCCTTTAATGGCTGGTAGGTTTTGTGTCTGTGTCTTCCTTACCCCAAGGTTATAAAATGTTAACCTTTATTTTCATAAAATACCTTGAGTTTAAAAAAAAAGTAGAATTGTTAATGCATTTGAAATATATTTTTGTGAATAGGATGAAGTTGAAATCTCATTTCCCAGTTTTCAAATTTGCCAGACTAATCAACTGTTGCTTCCCCCACTAGCTTGAAAGGCTACATTTATCATAAACCAAATCCTCATATCCACACAGGTGTCTGTGGATACATGTGTGTTTATGCTTTAGCCTCTAGGTAAGGAGCATTATTCAGAAGAGAGGTGTGTATGGACAGTGTAAAATACAGTTTCACTTTATTGAGCAAGCTATGTAGGGAAACCTTCATTAATTGGCATAAAAACCAGAGCAATGAAGAAGGATATAAACATAAGTCAAATGAACACCCAAAACAGAAAACCCTAACATAGTGTGGTTAAAAACGAAATAGTTGGTCAGGTGCAGTGTCTCACACCTGTCATTCTGGCACTTTGGGAGGCCAAGGCAGGCGGCTCACCTGAGGTCAGGAGTTCGAGACCAGCCTGGCCAACACGGTGAAACACCCCGTCTCTACCAGAAATGCAAAAATTAGCCGGGCGTGGTGATGGGTGCCAGTAATCCCAGCTACTCAGGAGGCTGAGGCAGGAGAATTGTTTGAACCCGGGAGGTGGAAGTTGCAGTGAGCCAAGATTGCACCATTGCACTCCAGCCTAGGTGGCAGAGCGAGACTCCGTCTCTCTCTCTGTCTCTCTCTCTGTCTCACACACACACACACACACACACACACACACACACAATAGTAGTTACTTAGGTTTCTACATCATAAAAGTTGAAATAAGGAAGCGGGGAGACTGCACTCACTTGATCCACTTTTGTTTCTGTTGAATCCCTCTAACATAGGTTGTATCAAGTGTCATCTGTCCTGTTATAATCAACCTGGGTAGGTGCAACTGGAGAGCATTTGGAGGGGCAGGAAGTATTGATGGTGCTTTTTCCCATTGTCTAGTCAGTTTTTTAGGTAGTTCCTGAGGGGATCATTCTAGGTGATATACTGGTCTGAGATGTTTTAAGCAACAAAGGCATTTTGAGGAAGAAAATAAAACCATAAGTAAATGTATCTGGAGGTACCATCTCAAGGTATTCTGTTGCCTGTTGCCCTCTGCATGCTTTTTTAATAGGCTCCACGCTGTGGGTGACCCCCATGGAGATAGGTGCAGGGACCTGCGGCGCAGTTTTGCAGCTGAGTGCCCGTCTCCTTAGAGTTAGCCTGCCTCTGTGGAATGCTGATGCCCTCTCCCAGCATCCTGTCAGCCAGCCCTCTTGAATTTTTTAAAACTCAGATTTAATTTACATAAGATTTTACTGCATATAAATTTTATTACCAGTCAAGCATTAAAACCAAGGCAGTCTGAAAACAGGTGACGCAGTGACCTGTCTTAACCATCCAAGTCCCAAAGACTCTAGGCCTTCTCAGTTTCTAAAAAAAAATTCTTTTCAGGCTTTATTAGCTTGGGGGTTGGACTTTTCACTTGATTGAGTTTATTATTAGTGTCCCCTAGCTAATCTCTCTTATCTCCGGGAGAAGTGGAAAGCACCAGAGAGCATGGCCTCTCCCTAATCTAGCACGCCCTGCTGTTTGTTCCTCACCAGTGGCCCTGCACTCCAGTGAGTAGTTGTGTGCTTTAGGTATTAACTCTTGAGGCCCTCTGTCCTTCCTCGAATTTATTTCACCAAGTAGTGATTGTGTGCCCAGCACTGTGCCATGTACTGAGGGATACAGAGATAAGTCTCTGTCCTCCAAGGAACTCAGAATCTTAGACTGTGCTAAAGCGAGGACACACCTGCCTTTGTGATTTAAATACAGGTTTTATCCTGTTGAAAGCAGATAGATAGGGTTGTTGCTGCTTTTGGTAGCATGAAAGAGGACGATAAAAGATCAGATACCACCTGGCTATGGTATATAAGTAGTTTCGTTAGGGTTTCCTGGGCCCAAACCTTAGGAGTCTGGAGACCCTGGTGGGTTCTGGGGACTCACAGCATCTGTAGTGCTTGCTCCTCAGTTCCTGATGCCCTGGAGGTGGCACTTGCTGGTTTTCCTTACCTCCTGTCTTACAAAACCTGACTGCCTTTTCTTTCTAGGGGAAGTTGCCTACACGGATCACTGTTCCCCTGTCTGTGATCAGCCAGCCAATGAAGGGCAAGAGTGTGGTCACAGCCCCCATCATCAAAGGCAACCTTGGAGCCAAGTGAGTGCTATGTCATTGTGAAGGAACCAGTTTCAGGGTGGAGGTGGCAGGCAGGGCTTACCAGTCCTTGTTACCGAATGGCGAAGTGGCTGGTCTTTCTGGGTCCCTCCTCTGACACCTCTCCTTTATTGTGCTCATCAACAGTATTTATTGAGCACCTAGTATTGTTTTAGGTGCCGTGATTAAAACAGATGAAAATCCCTGCTGTTCTCCAAGCATACGTTGTAAAGTAGAGAAGTAATAATAAAGCAGCATGCGTGGTGGTACATACTGGAGAAAAAAGGGTGTGGGGAGTGCTAAGATGGGGCTCAGCTAGATGTGAGGGCCACCTGCGGCCCTCCCTTTGACATTTGAGCTCTGAACCGAAGCAGTTCAGGGAATGAGGGTCACCTGTGGCCTTGATTTAAACAGGGATAAAGGGCACATTGAAGTCAGTCTGGCAGTCTCAGGGCAGCTTATGAGATGTGGCTATTAGGGGGAGGGTTTCTTGCAGACATGCATACCTCTCTGGGGCCCTGTCCACTATTCCTGCTGGTCAGGGCCAGGAGCCAAGGGCCATTTTATCCAGAGCACTAGGGGCTTCTGGGATTACTGTCTTCTCCTGCCATGGGAAGTGGAAAAGCTAGAAGAAAGGTGGTCTCAGCAATTGGTTTCCATTTCAATCTGAAATGCTGGGATTTTCATTGGCACAGACCTCCCTGTTGTCCTTCAATGCATGGCCTAAATCTGGGCCAGAGAATACCTGCCGATATCGTTATACCTCACCCCTGCTTTCCCTCCACAGCCTCAGTGGGTTGGGCCGCAACATCATCCTCACAACTATGCCAGCGGGCACTAAGCTCATTGCTGGCAATAAGCCTGTTAGTTTCCTCACTGCTCAGCAGTTGCAGCAGCTTCAGCAGCAAGGTCAGGCCACACAGGTAAGGCCCAGGGCAAATTCTTCGCCATATCGGGCTCCTCTCTGATTCCACTGCTGTTCTTAACTGGTGCGCCCACTTGCAGTCCATTGACCTGACCTTCTCTCTTTGCAAACAGGTGCGCATCCAGACTGTCCCTGCATCCCATCTCCAACAGGGAACAGCTTCTGGCTCCTCCAAAGCGGTCTCCACTGTTGTTGTGACTACAGCTCCGTCTCCTAAACAGGCACCTGAGCAACAATGATGATGAGAGAGGATGGCTTCCATGAAAGACCATGCCTGTTCTGTCCTGGCTGAGAAGGGAGCAGGGAGGTTGCATCATTCTTTTAAGCTTGCCTGTTCAAGGCAGCCAGGCTGGGGATGATGGCAACAGTGGCCTGGATTCTGCTGCCACGTGCCATAGTGGAGCACCCTGGGAAAGGTTCACTCCAGGGTTCCAGGGTCTGCTGTCGACCAATCTAGGAGAATATTCTGTTGGAATTGCAGGAGGTACCAGTTATGTCCTACAAGCCAGAGTTCTGAGAGTAAGACCCCCAGGGAAGGCTTACCAGTCGCAGAGTGCACAGACAATGAATAAGCTGGTTCTCCGTGAGGATTGTATTTTTTGGCTTCTGGTCTTCTCCATGACTAGTGGTCTGGATAGGAGTTTGCGTCCAGAAAATTTTATGTAATTTATTTTTTTAAAGAACCTGTTGTACATCTTTATCAAATATAAACTTGGGCTTTAGCCACCCTCTCCACCAAACTGACTTATTCTTTTGACTAGAATGAGAAAATGGCAAGAATCTTAGTAAGGTGGTAGCCAACTTGGTAACTGCATAGTAATCAAGAGGCTGTAAGATGGGAAGACAACGTAGGCAGTGGGGTAGAGTGGGTCCCCTGAAATGGGATTCTCTTGGCACTGCCTGTTAAAGATAGGGGTGTTGGGATCTTGATTGTGGCCCCCTCGGCTTCACCTGCCCGCTTCGCCCTTCTTGGCAAGCCTGTTCACATGGACGTCCAGAGCCAGCGGACAGAGAGGAGGGGAGTGACAGCAGAGGTGCTGCTTTTGCAGCACAAACTTTGTTGCAGTTCAGAGAGTACACATTCTGCTCTGCTCCTGAGCAAGAGTTGCAAACCAGGCTCTTGAGGCTGGCCATTTGTTTTTGTAAATAAAGTTTTATTGGAACACAGCCCAGACCCATTTGTGTTTGTTTTATCTGTGGCTGTTTTCAGATTCGAAGGCAAAATTGAGTAGTTGACATAGAGAGACTGTGTGGCCTTGAAGCCTAAACTATTGTCCATATGGCCTTTTAAGAAATTTTTTTTTTTTTTTTTTTTTGGTGGCTGGGCTCGGTGGCTCACACCTGTAATCCCAGCACTTTGGGAGGTCGAGGTGGGCAGATGACAACGTCAGGAGATCGAGACCATCCTGACCAGCATGGTGAAACCCTGTCTCTACTAAATTACAAAAAATTAGCTGGTCATGTGGTGTGTGCATGTAGTTCAGCTACTTGGGAGGCTGAGGCAGGGGAATTGCTTGACCCCAGGAGGCGGAGGTTGCAGTGTGCCAAGATCATGCCACTGCACTCCAGCCTGTGAGACTCCGTCTCAAAAGAAAAAAAAAAAAGTTTTTTGACCCTTGCTCCAGAGTAGAGATGGTGGAGGACAGTGGGGGTACAAGGAACAGGGATCTGTCTGCCTGGCAGTACCAGCCCCAAAAGAAGCCAGTCTAGATTTGCAGGTCATTTAATCCTGGCTATTTCATGCTTCTCAGCCTCTGTCGGCTACAAGGAGAGTTCAGGACGATACTTTAAAATGTGATTAATTCAAGCACTGGTTGTCAACAATGTATGTGTCTCTTGTTTTGGGGCAGCAGTGAGTGGTAAAGGGTTTCTGAGGTGATAGGGCTTCCATGACTCTCTTGAAAGTGCCCAAATTATTAAAAATGTATCTTTAATTTTTGGAGTGTATTGAAGCTCTTTTGTGGGTTCTGGGTGAAGAGGTGGAGCCGGAGGATGTGGGATGGAAGGAGCCTGGCTTAGCTGTTGGGTGGTTAGGCAGTTGCCGAGAAGTGGAGGAGGATCTGGGAGGCTGGCTGGCTCCACAGCTCTTTCACAGACATTTCGTTTAGAGCAATTCTGTAAAACCAGTGTCATCATTCCTCTTTTAACCGTTGGAAGACATGAGTCTGAGTTGAAGTTAAAGAGAAGCTTCTGATTCTAAGTCCAGTCTCTTTCTGTTGCCTTCCTCTGGGCAGGAGGGCTGTGATGTATCCTGGCGAGCCTGGGGGCGATCCAGTCTTAGGAGATGGGAAGCCTGCATTGCAGAGAGCAGAAGTGAATGGGCCTCCCGGGTTGAGCTTGTGATGAGCAAGTAGACTGGCACGGGATGAGGTTGGCAGTTGGGGAGAGGTAGGATGTAGTGTGGGGAAATGGGTCTTTCCACTTGAGAAAGGCGAGTGTGTCAGCGTTTGATAGTCCTTTGATATTTGCGTATCTTTGTTATTTTCAGGAATCACATTTCACCTGGAAGGCCATGTGGCAGTTTTTAAACAAGAAAAAAAAAAAAAAGAAAGTAGAAATTCCAGAGATCCTGTCTTAGGTATTTACTGCCAGCTACAAACAAACCCCTTCTGAATTTACTTAACAAGGAATTTCATAAAAGTAGCTCTGGCATTCAGCCACAGCCCTGCCTGCATTCCTGTTTGCTGAGGTCAACTGACTCTGCTTGTCGTTTTTTGCACATGCGGACATGTGCATTCTGGAGAGCAGGGAGTGAGTGTACAGTTCAGGTTGCTTCAGGATGCTGACTCGTCAGGACGTGTAACTTCGGCACTATCCAGCCTGTGGGTGGAATAACAATAGCGTAGAATGGAAACTCCCTACTGGAGCTGTTTACGGCGACAGCCCAGGATTTGTGCCACACTAGCTTCCTTCATATGCTGGCTTCAGGTTTGTGATAGATGAATGGCGCAGCTATGGTGAGTGTTTTGTTTTTGTTTTTGAGATGGAGTCTCACTCTGTAGCCCAGGCTGGAGTGATGCAGTGAAATCTCAGCTCACTGCAACCTCTGCCTCCTGGGCTCAAGATTTTCTCCTGCCTCAGCCTCCTGAGTAGTTGGGATCAGTCATAGGCATGCGCCACCAAGCCCTGCTAATTTTTGTATTTTTGGTAGAGATGGGGTTTCACCATGTTGGCGAGGCTGGTCTCCAACTCCTCACCTTAGGTGATCTGCCTGCCCCAGCCTCCCAAAGTGCTGGGATTACAGGCGTGAGCCACTGCATCCGGCCATGGTGCGTGTTTTGTAGGGAATGATTCCAGAAGGATTTCTGGTAGCAACGATTGAGCCTCTGGTTGACAGAGATTGGTAAAATTATTCAGAAAACACATCTAAGACAGGATGTGGAGAATAGTATTGTCATCAGTTTATACTTTAATACCACATCTAATAATGTTTATGATAGGGTTGATTACTTCCATGAAGGCATCACAAGCCTTGCTGTGTGAAGGGCATCTAAATACATTTTAATATATCTGTTCTTTACACCTCAGCCCCTCACTCTGGAGAAAATAGTACATTTTCTTAAAATATGGTACACTTAAAAGAAACTCATGTGGATCTTTTCTTTGAAAGTAAAACTGAATAGGTCCTTCTGCCCACCTCCAGTCCCCAAGGAAAGAAGACATTTCATGTTGATTGCCAATAATAGGTCCTTCAGTGTTTGTTGAATGAAGAATGCTTGTGTTTCTCTACTGGCCAACCAAGGTGGCTCCTGAAAGTGGAACCCAGGGTTCTCTAATAACTAAATTAGTGCTTTTAGTAGCTCATTTTGAATCCCTAAGCAGTGACTTCAACTCTGAAAGGCTGGCTAACCCTGGGAGGTTACCTTCATTTAGTGAAGTACAGCATTTCTTCCAAAGCGCATGCAGTGCTGGATGTAAATTCTCTTTCCTGGGTTTGTGTGACGTAGCAGGGTGGAATGGTGAGAGAGGCCTGGTTTTGGAGTCATACTGAAGACTGGCTTTGCCACCTGGCATCTGTGTGGTCTTAGGCCAGCCAACTTTTCTTTCCCTTTTTTTTTTTTGAGATGGAGTCTTGCTCTGTCGCCAAACTGGAGTGGAGTGGCACAATCTCAGCTCCCTGCAACGTCTGCCTCCCGGGTTCAAGTGATTCTCCTGCCTCAGCCTCCCAAGTAGCTGGGACTACCAGCACCCACCACCACACCCAACTAATTTTTGTATTTTTAGTAGAGACAGGGTTTCACCATGTTGGCCAGGATGGTCTCAATCTCTTGACCTCGTGATCCACCCGCCTCGGCCTCCCAAAGTGCTGGATTACGAGCCACTGTGCCCAGCTAGGGCTGCCAGCTTTTCTGAAAGACCTCATGCTCTTACGCATTACAAGCGGTTGTGAGAACCAGATGAGATCGGGCGCATCTCAGAATCTGAAAAATACTATGCACATAGAAAGTATTATTTGGTCTCTGAGGCCCATCAACTTGGTCCTAACCCACTTTTATCAGTTTGTAGAACTTAATCTTTTTAAGTTCTCCATATTTGTTATGCTTTCATTTTTCAATGTGCTACTCTCTCAGCCTGGGATGGGTTTTCTCTACAGGGCAAGTTCTGTATTTCCCCTCCTCTCCTTTTTGTCACCGTGGCTTGTCCTTGTCTCTCACAGCACCCGTCACACTGGGTGTGACTACTGGCATGTCTCTCCTGTTTGACTATAAACTCCTTGCTGGACACCTGTCTCAGGAGTCCTTATAGCCATCTCAGTGCTGTTGCAAAGTAGATATTTAATAAATACTTGTTGAAGGAAGTTTTTATTTTTTGAGACAGTCTTGCTCTGTCACCTGGGCTGGAGTGCAGTGGCGTGATCTCGGATCACTGCAAGCTCCCCTCCCAGGTTCACACCATTCTCTTGCCTCAGCCTCCTGAGTAGCTGGGACTACAGGCACCTGCCACCATGCCCAGCTAATTTTTTGTATTTTCGGTAGAGACGGGGTTTCACCATGTTAGCCAGGATGGTCTCGATCTCCTGACCCTGTGATCTGCCTGCCTCGGCCTCCCAAAGTGCTGGGATTACAGGTGCAGTGAAGGAAGTTTTTTAAAAAAAACAGATCCAGAAGCAAGATTAGGGTTTCAATACTTTACATTACTAATTCTGAATTCTTTATCCTTTGCTTTCAGCTATATTAAAATTGAAAGCCTTCCATACCTGATATTTTTCTCTCTACCTCATTATACAGCTTTCCTATCAGATCTTCTGTTAGGGTGACTTTGAGGAGTCAGAACATCAGGGCCCCAACTTTCAGTAGAGCCATTAACCAGCTTCCTGATTAAAAAAAAAAATCACCTTTGGCCTAATTTTGTCACTTACAAACAGTGGTTTAGTACCCTGGTATGATTAGTTATGATATGTTTAACAGTAGTTTAAAATACCAAAGCTTGTGAATTATTTTACTTTTAAAAAATATGTCAGTTAGAGTTAGAACTCTAAAGACACTGTCATTTGCTTACACATTCTAACATATTTCTAATAAAAAAGTACCTGCTTGCTTAAGAGAAAAAGGGATAAGTTACCAAAAGCAGCAAGTTCTCCTGCTGGACTCACATCCTGGATTCATCCATGAGGCCACTTCCATTGTAAAGCTTTTAGCATCTCTTGATTTCTCTTTACACTGAGGCACAGAGGCCTGCTGCTTGGAGGCCTTAATTTTTCCTTGTGAGGGGTACTATACCAACACAGACTTTAAATCACGTTAAAAATCCCAACTGCAAGATACACAGGATGCTGTAGGCCTGATTTCCTGTTCTAGAACCTCCAGCCTTGTGTTGAATGAGGAGGTGCAAATATATAGACCCTTAAGATCAGACCATGGCAGGCATTCAGGTGGGGGGATGAACTCCATTCATTCCAGCTGTTCGGTGGGACATCTACGCCCTCCACATCTCGGCTCATTCCTCATCTGAGCCATTCAAGAGGGCGGTCTGGTAAGTGTCACCTGAATTCAGTTTCTGAATTCCAATGATTTCTCCCCTTCCGTGTTTCTTCATCCGAGTCAAAAGGCTTTAATAGAGAAACAATAAGAGCCAATTAGCCAGAGATTCCCTTAATCCATTACCCAAGGATGTGAAGGCATCTACTGGTTCTTAAACTATTTTCTTTATATTTCTGTCAAATACTGTGATTACATGTCTATAAACTAGACTTCTTAGGAAATATCAGTAGATAAAGGGGCATCGGTGGAAACTACTGAATGTCATAATTAAGGCCAAGGTCTCCTGCCTATCTTGGTTTACTGTTTCAGTGGCTGGGCAGCAGAACTAGAACAAACTGACTTGAGCTCCCTTCTCTTTGGTCCATATGGAACTCTTTCTGGATGAAATAATGGCAAAAATCACAGTTACTTTTGCACCAACCTAATATTCTACTTGGGATCTAGAGAAATGACTTAGAAAGAAAGGTAGGGGCAGCCAAACAGCAAATAGAACTGGTAATACCATTTGCTAAAAGTCACCCTTGCACTGAGAGGCTCTGCCACTTATTAGTGGGGTGACCTTGGTCAAGTTACTCAGCTTTTTGAAGACTTTAACAGCGCATACTTCATAGAGCAATGAAGATTAAATGGGATAATAGAGTGTAGCTGCTTTCCACTGGGCCTGGGGTGCAGCAAGTGCATAGGAGTCCATAGCTGTTATCTATCTACCTCTAATGAGTACTTCAGTGAGGGGTGGAGTGCAGTTTGTCTTAACGTTCTGCTCTGGTTTATTTTTTGATTGTCACATGGTCTCTGGGAAGCAGGGAGGGCAGGTCCGGAAGTAAGATGATGGGTCCAGATTGAACCGTTACAGTGAGGACTACCATCCAGTACTGAGTCCCATTTCAGTTTTCCCCACCACACCACAGGCTTAAAATCTGTGAGGCCTGCATTTGAAACCTGGGTCCCTCAGGTTACTATGACCCAGACAGGTCATTTAATTTTGAAAAGCTTCATTCCCCTTATTTGCAAATAAGGGTAGTGACACCTTCCCTGCATGAGTACCTTGCACAGAATTTGACGTGTAGTCGGCACTCATCAGATGGTGCCAGCTAATCACATCAGTCCTGCTTAGAGCTAGGAGGAAAAGCTTCACTGAAGTCTCAGACATACCAGTAAACAAGAGAATAGCTGATGGCCACGATGCTGAGGGCAGCCAGGTAGTGCCAGCAGAAGCACATGGTGATGAACATGAGGTTGGCCTCATCCTTCTGGTCCCATTCGGGTGCTCCAAAAGGTGGGAACAGCACAAACCCAATCTAGGGGATTACGCAGAGAGGTTGGTCTTAGGGTTGGTTGTCCTGAGAAGCAACCTAGCAATCCTGTGGCCACCGAAGTGGCCCGTATGTTACCACCACCTCGTAGTTCCCTCACTTCGTTAGCATCGAAAGACCTTTTCACATAGAAAAATGGCTCTCGCCGGGCACGGTGGCTCAAGCCTGTAATACCAGCACTTTGGGAGGCTGAGGCAGGCGGATCATGAGGTTAGGAGTTTCGAGACCAGCCTGGCCAACATCGGGAAACCCTGTCTCTACTAAAAATACAAAAAATGAGCTGGGCGTGGCGGTGGGCGCCTGTAATCCTAGCTAATTGGGAGGCTGAGGCAGGAGAACTGCTTGAGCTTGGGAAGTGGAGGTTGCAGTGAGCCGAGATTGTGACACCTGCACACCAGCCTGGGCCACAGTGCAAGACTCCGTCTCAAAAAATAAAAAGGCCAGGTGCGGTGGCTCATGCCTGTAATCCCAGCACTTTGGGAGGCTGAGGTAGGCAGATCACGAGGTCAGGAGACTGAGACCATCCTGGCTAACACAATGAAACCTCATCTCTACTAAAAATACAAAAAATAGATGGGCGTGGTGGTGGGTGCCTGTAGTCCCAGCTACTTGGGAGGCTGAGGTAGGAGAATGGCGTGAACCTGGGAGGTGGAGCTTGCAGTGAGCCAAGATGCTACTGCACTCCAGCCTGGGTGACAGAGCAAGACTCCATCTCAAAAAAAAAAAAAAAAAAAAATGGCTTCAGGTTAATTTTAAGGCTTGCTTAAAAACACAACAGGGCCAGGTGCAGTGGCTCATACCTATAATCCCAGCTCTTTGGGAGGCTGAGGCAGGCGGATCACGAGGTCAGGAGTTCGAAACCAACCTGGCCAACCTGCTGAAACCCTGTCTCTACTAAAAATACAAAAAAATGAGCCAGATGTGGTGGCGGGCACCTGTAACCTGAGCTACTCGGGACGGTGAGGCACGAGAATTGCCTGAACCTGGGAGATGGAAGTTGCAGTGAGCCAAGATTGCGCTATTGCACTCTAGCCTGGGTGACAGGGCGATTCTCTCTCAAACAACAAAACAGAACTTCAGGGCCCACATTTCCAGTGGACAGTTCAGCAGGCAGAGCCTGTGAAAGGCATCAGCCCATCCTCTGGGGAGGACAGCTGAACCTCACTGTGCATGCTCTAAATTTTGGATTGCTGACGCATCCTCTGGATGTTAATGGATAAAACTAGAAGTCAAAGGGTAGGCATGGGGGCAAAAGGGTCATCTAAACCCCTTTGCATGACATGTTAGTGCTGCGTTTTCAAACCCCATATAATCAGGGATACACTCGGTGGGGCTGCTCCATCCATACCAGCGAGGGGCCTGGGTGTGGAAAATCACCTGCCAGAACCAGGTTCCCTGAAGAATGAGGAGACTGGTTCGGAAAAGTTCCAGCACGATGTGGTCCCGCAAGATCACTTCTAGGGAGATACTAACACACCCCACGAACAGAGCGTACAGCAGGAGCGAGTGGATGTGTTGGTCCAGCGGAGGCCGGTTGTGGACGTGGTAGTAGAAGAGGAAACCTGCCACAGACCAGATGGCAGCTGTCAGTGCCCCGCTTGGCCTTCACCATCACCGGTGTTTCCTCCTACACCTGTCTCAGCTAGACTCTTCAGCATTTAGGAAGTTAGTTTACGTAACGTTACAGGCAGCAAACCGATGCGAGTAAGTGTATTTCGTATGTTAGGAGTATAAAGCAGCAGGGGATTGTATCTTAAAATCTCTCTGGAACCCATGGTGGGTCAGTATAGGATGGGCCGGCTGAAGCATGTTGCTGACTCGTAACAGACTGTGTGTATACTTGAAATTCAGTTTTGCCCTCAACCTTTTTCGACTTGCCGAGGTACAGAAGTGAGGTTGTTAGATGACAAAATGGATTTTCATACCCCAGTCAGTGTGAGTCATAGTGGGAGCGCGCCCCTAGCAGCGGGGTGGGTCTCCTGAGACTTACAATGGAGGCAAGACGGTACCTCCCTGGGTGAAGGGTGCAGTGTGCTTTCGCTTCACCAAAGGGATGTATCCCCTGCATGGGGGCATTCAACCAGCTGGGGCATTGTGTGCACACGCATGTGTATGTGCACACATCCATCCACACTGAGGAGTATGCACGTGCGTGAGCAGGGACTGCTGGCGGCAGTGGGATGGCAAGGAGGACTCCTGCAGTGTTAACCGGGGGCTTTGGGAGCTGCCTGCAAGCCTCAAAACCTTCATGGGCTACTTTCAGGAATATGCCACCTGGCCCATCCAGAGCGGAGCACTAGGTCCTGTTCAGGTTTTGGCAGGAATATGCCACCTGGCCCATCCAGAGCGGAGCACTAGGTCCTGTTCAGGTTTTGGCAGCCCAGAGATGTGGATTTTCTGGGAAAGGTTATTATATTTGCAACATTTCTGGTCTTTTGTACCCTGATCCTTCATAAATATGGCTTGTCAGGCTATCCTTCCTCTCCATCCGTTCCACAGAATTACCTTCCATGAATACTGCCACAGCCATAACCAGTCTGTCCACCCCCAAGGGAACGTGGCTGACCAGATAGGTGAGCATGTCAACAATTCCTGAGACTGCGAAGAATAGGTACATGGTGCTGTGCTGCCAATTCATTAACTTGATCCAGTGGTTCCCATGGTAGAGGTGCAGGTGGGGCCCATCTGGAACAAACTGCTCTGCCAGGATCCCTGCAGGGAAATGAGAATGGCTGTTTTAGAGGGAAGAGTAACTCCAAGACAAATAGCAGCAAGAAACAACCCAAAGGCGAGAATGAAGCGGAGATGGGGTGAGGTGAGGGCGGCCTGCAGGTTAGCAGACCTGCTTTGCTGCCTCAGGTGCAGCTGCTTCAGTATAAAATAGGGTGTGTGCTGAGTAACCTGTGTAGACATCTTGCCATTGTTGTTCCTTTTAGGGGCTTGGGGTTGAGGGTAGAAGAATCAGCGAACGCAACCAGATCCCCAGGAGGTTTGTCCAGGAGTGGAGATGAGCAAGAATCATCACTGAGGTCGGAGTGTGGCTGATAGAATAATCCCTGGGCTTCCCTGCCAAGTGAGCAGTGAAAGAAATCCCAGACAGAAACAATTAGGTTGAAAGCAGAATCTGAGCAGAGACACACTGGTGATGAAGATACCTGTACATGCCAAGGGAGGCAAGCGGCTCCCAGGTGCGTGTCTGCAGAGCTGACTTTGAGTGCGTGTCCTTCCTGGGCACAGAGCCAGCTCTGCAAGCCCTGTGCCCCTCCCAGCTCTGTGTTTTAAAACACTGGGTAAACAAGGCAGAGGCCCCATGATGTGGGCCAGAAAATGACGAAACTGCGCCACAGGATAGCTCTTTGTTCTTACCCCTTCTACTTTTATACCTAATTTACAAGGCAAAAGATTTGTTTTTATGTCTGGTACCCAAAATGTTCTTGGGGAAGCCTAGAAGAAATCCTCCATGATGACATTTTGGACTCTGTTCCCCAGATATTTGTTTCTCAAGCCAGATCCTTTTTGAATTCCCACACAAAGAGTCGAGGAGTTGTGGAAATGACCCAGGAAAAGTCCCAGTGATGCTAGAATGGAAGCCCTGTGACAGCAGAGACTGTGTGGTTCCCCAGTGTGTCTCCTACGCCTGGAACAGTGACTTCCTGGCATGTGGTAGGCGTGCCAGAGAGCTGTTGAATGAGTACCATTTTCACCCAGTCAAGGGACCAAATGCTGTAATTGTCCTAGCTTTATTTAGGCAAAGGTTGATGCTGTCCTGACCCTTTAAGCCGCAGGTCCCTGTCACTTCTCACGGGAAGCCTCTCTGATGCGTGAATGGTGAGTGGGGAAGTTCGGCAGGATGAGGCCAACAAAGCTCTGTAAAGCTTTGCTTCCTCCAAGAGAAGCCAGCGATGTTGCTTCACTCTCTCCAAAAAACCACAGGCCACTGATGACAAGTGGTGATTGTCAGTTGCAGATTAAGACCCCTCATTCCCCCCAGGTGGGGCTGGTCCTGAGGAAGAACACCTGTTACTGTCATCCTGCTTATTCTTGGAGGGCCCCAGTGGAGCGGAGTGGATGCAAAGGAAACAGTGGGAGTGGGTGGATCTTGTTGGAATGGGGCAGAGTGAAGGAAATTCCCTCTCCAACAGCTCTCTGCTGCTTTTTCTCTCCCACTGGCTAATTTATTAATCTGCATAAACTCTCTCTACGCGCTTGAGACTTGAGGATGAGGATGAGCCAGTGGGTTGGGTGTCAACTACTGTAAGGATCTGGAGGGAGAGACGACTGAGGAAAAAGGTGATTTTTCTACTTTGTCACAGCTCAGGTACGTGAGCCCAATCTATTTTGTTTTTTTCTCTTTGTATTTGTGTCCGATCTTTTTCATACAGTGGGTGTTTTGCTCCGACGACTTTCCACACCTGCGTCCTTGTTGACTTGATGGTTTTTCACAGCGTGCTGTGATGTGAGAACCGCCAGCCGTTCGTATTATAAAGCTCTGTGCGCAATGGATGTTATAATAAAATAGTCTAGTGGCCATCTGGAAATTGTTGCCCTATTATCTCCGCCAGTGGAAACATCTATTTCACAGGGCTCAAAACACGAATTAAAGGTTCTGGGGATGAGGAGGAGATACCCTGGACCAAATGGCCCCTGCTCTTACCGATGACAGAAAACAAAGTCCTGACTGCGGCTTCAATGATCTCCAGACGCCGATAGTAATGCAGTGGGCTGTTCTTCCGTGTGTGGCTAAAGTACTTCAGTGGGTACTTCACTGACCAGCACAGTCCAATGATCAGGAAGAAACTCCCAGGGAGCGCATGGCCCTGGAAATTTGCCATCAGGACACCTGAAAAATTAGGGGAAGGCTGTTAGGTGACTAATGAAGAAGGCAAACAAATGTATATTTTGGCAGGAAATACAATATGTGCCTGAGATTGCAAATCATAAGCCACGTTAAGAAGGATCAACACATTCTCATAAAACAAGCCTTTATGTTACGTCACTGGAGTCTCATCTGTAAAGTGAGTTACATGACCAACTGGACTCCACTGTCTGTAATGCTTTAAACATGTGGGCAAAATAAAAGGATGAGGGTGGGGAAAGAGGAGGATAGGTAAGTATTTATTGATCTCAGGTAGAGAAACCTTCCAGGGCATAAACATAAAGGGGGGGACTAGAAAAGAAAAATGTTCAGCGATATAAGCATCTTTTAATATCAGGGACATCAAAAGGCAAACAACAAATCAGAAACATGTTTGTAGCAGCTGTATGGTAAACAGCTATTACATTAGAGTCTTGACAAATTAATAAGAAAAAGACCGTAGGAGAATAGGCAGAAGACATGAACAGATGATTCACAAAATAATACAAATCATAAATCTCCCAGAAATTAGAGATGTACAAACGAAAGCACAACATCATTTGTCACCTAACTGGAAAATAATTTTAAAAAGTTTTGGTGTGGTGGTCTAGTACAAATGAACATGGTCAATATGATTCACATTTTATAAAAATCAGCATAATGGTGTAAACATCACTTTATTCCAAAAATTTTCGGGCATGGTTTGCTTGTATCCCATTTACAGTAGCATGAGACTATAGCTAGGATTTATTCAGAAGTAGATTGATTATTTTCCTCACTGGCCTGGGTGGTTACCTAAAGAATATATAGGGTGGGAGAAAAATACCAGTCGTTGGTGATTGCTATGGTTTGAATGTGTCCCCTCCAAAATCCAGGTGTTGCATTAAGAGAAGGGGACTTTTTCTTTGAGACAGAGTTTCACTCTGTTGTCCAGGCTGGAGTGCAATGGCGCGATCTCGGCTCACTACAACCTCTGCCTCCCCAGTTCAAGCGATTCTCCTGCTTCAGCCTCCCGAGTAGCTGGCATTACAGGCACCTGCCACCACACCTGGCTAATTTTTGTATTTTTAGTAGAGACAGAGTTTCACCTGTTGGCCAGGCTCTTCTCGAACTCCTGACCTCAGGTGATCCACCTGCCTTGGCCTCCCAAAGTGCTGGGATTACAGGTGTGAGCCACCACACCCCGCCGAGAAGAGGACTTTTAAGAAGGGACTAGGCCATGAGGGCCCCTCCCTCCTGAAGTAGGAGTAGATGCCCTCATACAAGGGCTGGCTGGAGGGAGCTGGCACCCTATTTGTCCTCCTGCATGTGAGGATGCAGCCCTCAGCAGACACCAGATGCTGGTGCCTTGATCTTGCACCTCCCAGCTTTCAGAACAGTGAGAAATAAATTTTTGTTCTTTATAAATTACCCAGTCTGTCGTATTCTGTGATATCAGCACAACAGGGACTAAGAAACTGGTACCAGAGAAGTTTATAACATTTATAACCAGGTGTTATAACAAATATGTAAAAATGTGGGGGTGGCTTTGGAACTTGATAATGAATAGAAGCTGGAACAGCTTTGAAGTGAGTGCTGAAAAAAGCCTGGATTGCCATGAATGGAGCATTAAGGATGATTCTGTGAGGGCTCAGAAGAAGAGGAGAGCTGTAGGTGTGGGATATCAGCTGTGGGGAAAGCCTCGTTCTTCTTAGAGATGGCCTAAGTGGTCATGAACAGAATGTTGATAGAGATACGGATGGTGAAGGGAACTCTGATGAGGTCTCAAACAGAAATAAAGAACAAGGTATTGGAAACTGGAAGAAAGGTTATCCTTGTTATAAAGTGGCAAAGAACTTAGCTGAATTATGTCGTGTTCTAGGACTTTATGGAGGGCAGAACTTAAGAATGATGACCTAGGATATTTGGCAGAAGAGATAGAAAGCAACAAAGTGTTCAGGATGCTGTGTGGCTTCTCTTAACTGCTTATAGAAAAACCTGAGAGGCCGGGCGTGGTGACTCACACCTGTAAATCCCAGCACTTTGGGAGGGCGAGGCAGGCAGATCACCTGAGGTTAGGAGTTTGAGATAAGCCTGACAAACATGGTGAAATCCCGTCTCTACCAAAAATACAAAAATTAGCCGGGTGTGGTGGCAAGAGCCTGTAATCCCAGCTACTCAGGAGGCTGAGGCAGGAGAATCGCTTGAACCCGGGAAGGGGAGGTTGCAGTGAGCCGAGATCACGCCATTGCACTCTGGCCTGGGTGACAAGAGCAAAACTCCATCTCAAAAAAAAAAAAAAGAAAAAGAAAAAGAAAAACTTGAGAAAAGAGAAATGATTTGAAGGCAGAATTTATCATCAAAAGGAAAGCTGAACGTCAATATTTGAAAAACTCTCAGCCTAGCCATATACAAGATAAAAACGTATGTGTAGGAGAGAGAACCACGGGTATGGCCACATGACCGATAAGGAGATTAGTATGTGTAGAAGGAAGCCAGGTGCTAGTTATCAAGACAATGGGAAAATGACCCCAAAGGCATTTGGGGCTGCCTTGGTCTTTAGAGGTCCAGAGGGTTAGGGCCTTGGGGCAGAACAGTTTCAGGGGAAGGGCCCAGGTGCCTGTGGGGTCTCAGAGATCACTACCCAGGGCCACCTTGGTCTCTGCTTCCCACATTCCGGCAGAGCATTCCTCAGTCACCCTAGCTGTGGCTCAAGCAGGACCAGGTGTAGGCTGGGCCACTACTCCAGAGGGCATAAGTTATAAACCTTGGTGGCATCCTTGTGGTGCTAACTCTGTAGGTACGCATACTGTATGAGCTGTGGGAGCATGGCTGCTTCCACCTAGATGGAAAGGATTTCTTTGACCTCAGGGCCCAAGCAGAGATTTGTCACTGGGTGGAGCCACTGCAGAGAGCCCCCCAGTAGGCCAATACTTAGGGAAGCCTTGGAGGTGGTATCACCTGGAACCTTGGGGGCCCAACACCCATCCCAGTGTGTCCAGAAGGTGAGATGTGGAGTCAGGTAACATTATTCTCAAGCCTAAGGTCGAATGTTGAGTTTTGGACTCACTTGAGACCTGTGGTTACTCTTTCTTCCTTCCTGTTTCTCCCTTTTGAACCAGAAACATCTGTCCTGTGCCTGCCACACCATTGTATTTGAATCAAAGTAGGCAAGTCATTTGAATTCACAGGCTCACAGCTAGAGAGAAGTTTGCCTCAGGATGAAATTTATCTCAAAGTGAATGAGTCTCTCTCATACCTGATTTAGATAAGATTTTGGACTTAGATTTTAAAGTCCCTGTTGGAATGATTTAAGTCTTTTGGGGGCAATTGTGATGGAATGAATGTATTTTGTATGTGAGAAGTACGTGAATTTTGGGGGACCAGGATTGGAATGCTATGGTTTGAAAGGGTCCCCTCCAAAATTCAGGTGTTGCCAATGTGATAGTATTAGATGTGGAGCCTTTAAGAGATGATGAAGACATAAAGATTCCTCCCTTGTGTATGGGATTAAGCACCCTTATAAAGGGCTGGATGGAGGGAGTTGGTTCCTTTTTTTGTCCCTTCTGCCGTGTGAGGCTGCAGACTTCAACAGATACCACAGGCCAGTGCCTTGATCTTGGACCTCCAAATCTTCGGAACTGCGAGAAATAAATTTGTTCCTTATAAATTACCCGTTCTGTGGTGTTTTGTTACAGCAGCACAAGCAGACTAAGGCAGTGATCTAGAAAAGACCATCCTGGAATGTAAAGCATCTCCCGTCTGCACAGCATATTCCAACCTTGGACACAGACCCGCCTCTCTAGCACCAGCTACATTGTCAGGGCTGTTTCACATCTTACACATTGACAAGAACTTTCACAAGCTTTAAAAAAAAATGTTTACAGTTTTCAAAAACTCAAATCGTATTAAAGGCTTATAGTGAAAAGCAACAGCCTCATGTTCTATTCCTCCTCACCCCCATCAAAGCCACTTTCAACCCTTTCAGCTGTTTCCTCCAGTATTTACCTGCACCATTGTAGTTGTTGGGCTGGTGCAAACATAATGGCAAAAACCACAATTACTTTTGCACCAACCTAATACTTTGTGCATGCGGCCATTTGTTAATTCATCATTGTCAGGTATTACCTATCAACTTCCTGGAGCTCTCTCACAGCCTCTCCCTCCTCCCCACCCTGCTATTTTCATAGCAGTTGCATTATACTCACTTACTGAAATCATTAGTTTCATTATCATGGCTCTGTAAATCCAAAGTCCTTACCAGGGCCATCTCTTTGATTTCTCCCAGCACTCATCCCTTGCCACAGTGGATCCCTTCCATTCCCTTAAATGGCTCAGAACACTCCATTCCTGCTTCAGGACATTGCACTGTCTGTGGCTTCTAGAACAGTGTTCCCACAGGGAGCCAACAGTTGTCTCCTTCACTTTACTCAGGTCTCTGTTCAAATGCCACTGTATTCCGTGACTACTGCATGTAAAATACAGGCCGGCCCCACTTTTCAATCTATATCAATTTGTAACTTTTCTGTAAAGTATGAATCACCATGTGATATTGCAGACTGATTTTTTTTTTAAGCATCTGTCTTCATCCACTAAAATGTGGGCCTCTGGAAAGCAGAGATTTGATCTATTTGCTTACTGTGGTTAGTCCACAGCTTACTGCAGGGCCAGATACAGAGTGAGCACTCAGTAAATACTTGTGGAATGAATGAATGCGGATCCAAGTATTGTATTATGGGTGGTTATGTTTTCTCTAACACTGTTTTTTTTTGACACGGAGTCTTGCTCTGTCGCCCAGGATGGAGTGCAATGGCATGATCTTGGCTCACTGCAACCTCCACCTCCTGGGTTCAAGTGATTCTCCTGCCTCAGGCTCCCGAGTAGCTGGGATTAAGGATGGCGCCACCACACTTGGCTAGTTTTTGTGTTTTTAGTAGAGATGAGGTTTCACCATGTTGGCCAGGCAGGTCTCGAACTCTTGACTTAAGGTGATGCACCTACCTCGACCTCCCAACATGCTGGGATTACAGGCATGAGCCACCGCGCCTGGCCTAACACTTTTGTTTTATTCTGGGGTTAATCATTGCTTTTTATTTTTATCACATGTTTATCTTCCTGAATATCGATCACTATCTTTTTCCTCAAAAGAGCTAAAAGATCTGTCAAATGTTGACCAAATTAAATTCTAGACATTTTAACCTCAGATAACTTATTTCTGTTTTATTCCTAGAGACCTGTTTTGAGAATCTTCTCTTCGAAATTGAACTGGTTGTCTGTCCTCCTGAAGCATTCTGCACCATCTTACAAATTCCCTTTGCCTTTTGCTTGTTTTCTGCCCACCCTGCCTTTTGCTGCAGCTTCCAAAAAAGCCTTTTCCTTGTTTTGGATCCCCTGTTTCTTGGATGCCATTTATTTTTCTTTCTTGGCTTACTTCCATTAATATAAGCCCAGCATTCCCAAAACTATGCATAGAAGGGAGATTCCTTGAGAATCTGCATGGTTGACAATCTTTGCCTTTTTATTGGAATGGACTTATTTAGTCCATTCATATCAATGTAATTATTGGTGTGGTTATATTTACAGTTGTCATTTTGCTATTTGTTTTCTGTCACACATGCATTTTTTGGTTCCTCTGTGCCTCATTTCCTGCTGTCATTTATGTCTAACAAGTAATTTTAGTATACCATTTTAATTACTTTTTTTCATATTTTAAGTTATATATATATTTTTCCTACTGCATGCTCTAGTCTAGGGATTACAGTATGCATCTTTAAGTTACCGTGGTCTATTTTAATAGTATTTTAATTCTGATAAAATATAGTGACTTTGTTCCAATATATAATAGCTCTAATTCCTACCCCTTCATGCATATATAATATATATATACATACACTAAATGAGCCATTAATATGAATATATATGGACTAAATAAGCCACTCCAACAAAAAGGCAGAGATGTGTATGTGTGTGTGTGTGTACACATATATGTACATATCATATTTATGTTTGGGCTTGTTATAAAGTTTTTAAGTTTAAGATTTAAGAATATATAAAGTCTAGGTTATAAATTAACAGTGTGGCAATTATTTCTTGAAGCAATTTTACATTTTTCAAAGATGAATATATATATTCTTTGATATTTAATCACATATTTACCATTTCCAGTGTTCATTTATTTCTGTCATTTTAATAACTCTAAAATCCCATTTTCTTTCAACATGAAGGATGGCCTTTAATATTTTTTCAGCTTTATTGAGGTATAATTGACAAATAAAAATTGTATATACTCAGGGTATATAGCATGATGATTTGATATATGTATACATTGTGAAATGACTGCTATGATCAAGCTAATTAACATAGTTATCACCTTACCTGGTTACCTTTTCCTTTCCTTTGTAATGAGAATCCTTAAGATCTACTCTCAGCAAATTTCAAGTATACAGTTTATTATCATTACTATTATTTTTAGAGAGAGGGTCTCGCCCTGTCACCCAGGGTGGAGTGCAGTGGCATAATCATAGTTCACTGCAGCCCTGAACTTCCTGGGCTCAAGTGATCCTCCGCCTCAGCCTCCCAAGTAGTTAGGACGACGGGTGTGGGCCACCACCCCTGGCCAATTAAAAAATTTTTTTTGTAGAGACAAGGTCTGACTATGTTGTCCAGGCTGGTCTTGAATTTTTGGGCTCAGGCTATTCTCTTGCCTCAGTCTCCCAAAGTGCTGTGATTACAGACCTAAGACATTGTGCCTGGCCAGTATATTATTATTAATGATAGTCACCCTCCTGTCCATTAGGTCTCCTAAATTTACTCATAACTGCAAGTTTGTACCCTTTGACCAACATCTCCCCATTTCCCCCCCTGCTCCAGCCCCTGGTAACAGGCATTCTATTCTGTTTATGTCCAGTTTGTTATTTTAGATTCCACATATAAGTGAGATCACACAGTATTTGTCTTTCTGTGTCTGGCTTATTTTACTTAGTATAAGGTCTTCAAGGTTTATCCAAGTTGTTGCAAACAGCAGGATTTCCTTCTTTTTTTAAGGCTAAATAATATCCTATTCTATATATACACCACATTTTTTTTTTTTTTGTCCATTCACCAATCAATGAACACTTAGATTGTTTCCATATCTTGGCTGTTGTGAACAAAGCTGCAGTGACCATGGGAGGGCAGATATCTTTTCAAGATAGGGAGTTTATTTCCTTTGGATATATACACAGAAGTGAAATTGCTGGATCATAGGGTAGTTCTATTTTTAATTTTTTGAGGAACCTCCACACTGTTTTCTATAATAGATGTACCAATTCACATTCCCACCAACAGTATGTAAAGGTTACCTTTTTCCACATCCACACCAATCTTGTTTTGTTTTTTGTTTGACTTTTTGGCAATAGCCATCCCGACAGGTGTAAGGTAATATCTTATTGTGACTTTGATTTGCATTTCCCTGATGATTAGTGATGTTGAGCATCTTTTCATAAACCAGTTGGCCATTGTATGTCTTCTTTAGAGCAACATCTATTCAGGTCCTTTGCCCACTTTTTTTTTTTCTCAAAGCAGAAATTTATTGCCCACATTCTTTGACTACAATGCTGTAACAACAGAAATATTTTCTTCTACAAAAATCTCAATCACCTTAAAATTTTTTAAAGTCACTAAATAACTTTGCGTCAAAGAAGAAATCAAAACTGCAAATAAATAAAAGCAAATATTGGCAATGTATACAGTAGAACATATGAAATAGATTACAGTAAAAAATTCTTAAAACACAAAGAATCCAGGATGTGGAAAGCTGGGATGAGTATTACACCCTAACAGCAACGATAGCAGATAAACTACAAAATCATAACTTTTCCTAAACTCATTAGAGAACTGAGATCATAGGGCAATCAACAAGTCTAAAATGGGTTGGGCACCATGGCTCAAGCCTGTAATCCCAGCACTTTGGGAGGCCAAGGCGGGTGGATCACCTGAGGTCAGGAGTTCAAGACCAGCCTGGCCAACATAGCAAAACCCCGTCTACTAACAATACAAAAAATTAGCCAGGCGTGGGTGGTGCATGCCTGTAGTCCCAGTCACTCGGGAGGCTGAGGCAGAAGAATCACTTGAACCTGAGAGGTGGAGGTTACAGTGAGCTGAGATTGAGCCACTGCACTCAGCCTGTTGCCTACTTTTTAATAGCATTATTTGTTTTTTACTATTGAGTAGTAAGACTTTCTTGTATAGTTTGGATATGCGCTCCTTATCACATATATGGTTTGCAAATATTTTCTCCCAGTCTGTGGGTATCTTTACTCTGTTGATGGTTTTCTTTGCTATGCAAAAGCTTTTTAGTTTGATGCAATCCTACTCCTTTATTTTTGCTTTTGTTGTCATATCAAAAAAGAAATCAGTGCCAACACCAATGTCATGTACCTTTCCCTGCATGTTTTCTTCTAGGAGTTTTACCATTTTAAGTCTTACATTTAAATCTTTCATCCACTTTTAGTTGATTTTTGCATATGATGGAAGATAAAGATCCAATTTCTTTTTTATTTTTTTGCATGTGGATATCCAGTTTTTCCAGCACCATTTATTGAAGATACTATTCTTTCCTCATTCTTGTTCTTGACACCTCTGTAGAAGATTAGTTAACCTTATATGAGTGGGTTTATTTCTGTGCTTTCAATTCTGTTCCATTGCTCTAAGTGTGTTTTTATGCCAGTACTGTACTGTTTTGATTGCTATAGCTTTATAATATAATTTGAACATAGGAAGTGTGATGTTTCTGGCTTTGTCCTTCCTGTGTGGTTCTCTTTGTGTTTTTTAAAAGTCAGTGTTGGTTGAACTTTTTTTTTTTTTTTAAATCTGCAATTCAATATTTTTCATCAAACCTGGGAAGCTTTCAGTCATTACTTCCTTATTTTTTTCTCTCTCCCTTTTTGGGGTTCCCATTACATGTATGTGGGGACATTTAACATATCCCATGTGTGTCTGAAGGTCTGTTCATTTGTCTTCATTTTTTTCTCTCTGTTTTTCAAATTGGATCATTTCTATTGGTCTATTTCATGTTCACTGGTTCTTCCACTATCTCACAATCTGCTATTGTGCCCATCTAGTGAATTCTTAATTTTGGTAATTGTACCTTCCAACTCCAGAATTTCCATTTAATTCTTTTTATAGTTTGTGTTTCTCTATTTAGATTCTCTATTTGTCGAGTCATTTAAATCATATTTTCTTTTAATTCCTTGAACAGTTTTCTTTAATTCTCTGAGGCCAGGCACAGTGGCTCATGCCTGTAATCCCAGCACTTTGGGAGGTTGAGGCGGGCAGATCACTTGAGGTCAGGAGTTCAAGGCTAGCCTGGCAAACATGGTGAAATCCTGTCTCTACTAAAAATACAAAAAATTAGCCGGGCATGGTAGTGGGCGCCTGTAATCTCAGCAACTTGGGAGGCTGAGGCAGGAGAATCACTTGAACCGGGGAGGCGGAAGTTGCAGTGAGCTGAGATAGCTGCACTGCACTCCAGCCTGGGTGACAGAGGGAGACCCTGTTTCCAAAAAAAAAAAAAAATCAAGCCCATTACACTTCCAGCCCCTGTCAGTCGATCTGTGTGGGGGCTGGAGAAGGCCAGTTTTCAAGTCTCCCTTGCCGTTCACTTTTTGCTGGGCTCTCTCAGGTCTTCTCCATATATGCATAGTTTTTTCAGTCAGTCAGGGATGCGTGAAGAGCTCGCTTCAATACTTCTGTGATTCTCATTTCCAGAACCTCCCTGTTAAATTCCTGGTTGGCCTGCTGCTTGCCCCAAGTGGGGCTGCAACTTCAAGCTAGCAAAGCTGTGGATTTTCCCTGCTCATTTCCAGGTGTTCATTCCCATGTGAAGCCAGCAAAGCCAAGGATTTTCAGCCCCCCAGCCACTGTTCTCAATTGAATGTTTGTGTGGCAGCAAAGCTACTAGTTTTCATGGCCAGCCCCAGCTTACTTAAAAGTCATTGGCTGAGCTTGGGGGTGACGGGAGCAGCCACAGGCAAAGAAAAGCCACCATCTCCTACTTGCCTGAAGATCTATAGTGTTTCAAGAATAAATGCTGTTCAATTTTTTCCCGCATTTTGTCAATTTCCAGTTCTCTCTTGGTTTTGATAAACAATTTTGACTAGTTTTATATATTTTTTGGTTGTTTGTTGCTTTTTTTTTTTATACACAGAAAGGAATTGCCTGTCTCTTTGTGCTGCCATAACTGGAAGGCCTTCTCCTCGTTACTATTATTTTTTGAGATGGAGTTTCGCTCTTGTTGCCCAGGCTGGAGTGCAATGGTGCAATCTCGGCTCACTGCACCCTCTGCCTCCCAGATTCAAGCGATTCTCCTGCCTCAGCCTCCCAAGTAGCTGGGACTACAGGCATGTGCCACCACGCCCAGCTAATTTTTTTGTATTTTTAGTAGAGACAGGGTTTCACCATATTGGTCAGGCTGATCTCAAACTCCTGACCTCAAATGATCCACCTGCCTTGGCCTCCCAAAGTGCTGGGATTACAGGCATGAGCCACTGTGCCCAGCCTGCTTCCTTTTTAAACCCTCCTTTGAACATAAAAAATTTACATTTTTGTTTAATGTTTAACACAGGTCCCTTTTAATATCAAGTTTGTTATACTTCATTTTCCTAGGCAAAGGTGCAGAAAAACCAGCTTTGCAAATGTATGTCAAAACTGGCCACTGACTAACCGGCTTCCCTCCTTCCTGCCCTTCCTCATTTTTCTCAAAAGCAGTACCTGAAATAAGGCAGAGTCCTTGTCTGCCTCTATGTACTTGATATCGGCTTGTCAAGACCCACCCTTCCCTTTTACCTCATCTAAAATTCACACTAGTGGACAGCAGGGCCTGCAGCATGTCTGTAGAAATTTCTTTAAACTTATGTATGATTCATAGAAGACTGAGTACTTTGATTTGATGGGGATGGGCTATATTTCTTCCATTAACAAATTAATGGATTAGTTCATTAGATTAGCTACATTATGGAACACGTGGAGGAGATGGAGGATGAGTCAGTTTTAGTTACAGGAGGAATAAGGTAAACTAACTTCAAGTAGAACAATAAAAATTTTGACTTCTATATAATTTAGATAACCCATTATCTAAATATAGGCTAAGCCCCTGCTGTGGTTTAGCATTAAAAAAATTTAAATAAAATAAATATTAAATACAAAAAATTTAAGGAATGTGTTTTCTAATATACACAACTGGTGTGGGCAATATACAACAAAACCTTTCAATCTAAGGATTAACTTACAAATAGGAAGACAAATATCAGATAGTGCTTTTAGGCCAGGTGCAGTGGCTCACACCTGTAATCCCAGCACTTTGGAAGGCTGAGGCAGTAAGACTGCTTGAGCCCAGGAGTTCAAGATCAGCCTGGGCAACATAGTGAGACCCCTGTCTCTACTAAAAATAAATTAGCTGGGCATGGAGGGGCATGCCTGGAGTCCCAGCTACTTGGGAGGTGGGGGTGGGAGGATTGCTTGAGCCTGTGAGGTTGAGGCTGCAGTGAGCCATGACCACACTACTGTACTCCAGCCTGGGTGACAGAGTGAGACCCTGTCTCCAGGGGAAAAAAATAAGTGCTTTCACAAAGGCAAATTCCCCAACTTTCTTATTTCAATATATTTCCTCTTTTTTTTTTTTTTTTTTAATTTCGCATGAGATATGATGGGAGTGTGAGGGGAGAACTGAATGTTTTGGACAGGTAGTAACTTTGCCTTTCACTTTCTGCTGGGCTGTCTCAGGTCTTCCCCATAGATGCATAGCTTTTTCAGTCGGCCAGGGATGTGTGAAGACCTCATCTCAACACTTCCATGACTCTATTTCCAGACTCTCCCTATGAAATCCCTGGCTGATCTGCCGCTATGGCCTAGCATTAAAAATAGCAACCAAGCTGGCAACCAAGAAGACTGGAGGTTTGGGCAACTATTCCTTTTTATTTCATATCTAGTGAGCTCATTGGAAAAATAACACAATTTAAGTAAGAGATTTGACCTTATTTTCCTTGTACTTCTTGTTTTTAGATGATTTCCCCCTATCTACATTCTATCCCCCATTCTTCCCTCCCTCCCTCTCTCCTTCCTGGCAACAAGAGCGAACCTCTATCATAATACCACAACAGCAGGCTCATCCACGGATCTTATCAGACTTCCCGTTTCACTGCTACTCACATGAGTATTAAGCTCCATCTATGTCATCGCTAGCGTAGTCCTGTCTCTAGCATCACAGCCAACATTTTGAACAGCTCCAGCACGAGGATGCCCAGGGCCTTCTGTAACCACAGCCACCTCCCTCCTGTCCCCCACCCCTTCAGCTCCACAGTTGCTCATCCATCCTCTACTACTAACATGGTGTCATTTCAAAAATTATGTTATATAGGCCAAGTGTGATGGCTCATGCCCGTAATCCCAGCACTTTGGGAGGCTGAGGTGGACGCATCACCTGAGGTCAGGAGTTCAAGACCAGCCTGACCAACATGGTGAAACCCTGTCTCTACTAAAAATACAAAAATTAGCTGGGTGTGGTGGCACATGCCCG
>NW_012114455.1:5413505-5414096 GCF_000951035.1 Colobus angolensis palliatus | reverse complement strand
TCACCCAGGCTGGAGTGCAGTGGCCGGATCTCAGCTCATTGCAAGCTCCGCCTCCCGGGTTTTACGCCATTCTCCTGCCTTAGCCTCCCGAGTAGCTTGGACTACAGGCGCCCCCACCTCGCCCGGCTAATTTTTTGTATTTTTTTAGTAGAGACGGGGTTTCACGGTGTTAGCCAGGATGGTCTCGATCTCCTGACCTCGCCCATCTCGGCCTCCCAAAGTGCTGGGATTACAGGCTTGAGCCACCGCGCCCGGCCCCTTTTTTTTCTTAAAAATTCCTTTTTTAGTTTATCTCTAATATTTTACTATGAGCAGCAAGAAGAAACCAGGCCACCTTCAGTACTTTGCTTACGAATCTCCTCAGCTAACTATCCAAGTTCATCATTTATAAGTTCTGCTTTCCATGAAACATGAGAATCCAATTCAACAAATTTCTTTGCCACATTATAACAAGGTCCATCTTTCTTCTAGTTTCTAATACCATGTTCCTCATTTCTGTCCAAGATCTCACCAGAAGTACCTTTAACATTCATATTTCAACCAACATGCTGTTCCTGATGATATATGTATTCTCTTTTTTTTTTTTTTTTT
>NW_012114455.1:5412458-5413455 GCF_000951035.1 Colobus angolensis palliatus | reverse complement strand
CCCAGGCTGGAGTGCAATGGTGCCATCTTGGCTCACTCCAACCTCTGCCTCTTGGGTTCAAGTGATTCTCCTGCCTCAGCCTCCCAAGTAGCTGGAATTATAGGCATGTGCCACCATGCATGGCTAATTTTTGTATTTTTAGTAGAGACAGGATTTCACCATGTTGTCCAGGCTGGTCTCCAACTCCTGATCTCAGGTGGTCCACCTGCCTCAGCCTCCCAAAGTGCTGGGATTACAGGTGTGAGCTGCCGCAACCAGCCCAATTCCAAGGCTTGAGAATAATCCTCTTTGGCTCAATGTTCTGTTGTGTGGGTCCACAGGGTGGCCCTGCCTTCCAGGGCCATCACCCTGATTCCTCTACCTTAAATGGCGGCCCCACCCCTTGGTCCTGGGCTGGGGCATCCTGGCCTGCTGAAACCAAGGAAATGACACCAGTCCTGACCCCGAATCCGTGTGCCCTGGGCCCAAGGTGGCAGTAGCAGCCTGGCAGGTCTTTGAACTGCCTTCAGGGTCATTCTTCCTTTCCTTTAAGGATAACTCATGATCACAGTCATATCGCTGTACTGGCTGGTCCCACAGAATTCCAAAAGTCTGACAATCTTCCTTCATTTCTTCCTATTTCTGTCTCATTTGGTCCAAACTGGCAATGTCTGCTGGTATAAATTCTCAAAAACCTTGTGGCCTCCTATGCAATCCATAGGGGGCGAGGCCATTTGACAAGAGGGCCCTCCACAGATGTTCCTGGGCAAACCACATCTCTGTTCCCAACTTGCTGAGTTGGTTGACTGTATCCATGCATCACATTGGCCATCTTTTCAGATGGGGGTTCAGCTACACCCTTGGTCTTTTCTCCAGAAAGTGCTTTCTCATTTTTTGTAGAATGGATAGACTGAGAATTTTCCAAATCTTCAAGTTTCGGTTCCTTTTTTTTTTTTTTTTTGAGACGGAGTCTCGCTCTATCACCCAGGCTGGAGTGCAATGGTGCAATCTCGGCTCA
>NW_012114455.1:5408780-5410398 GCF_000951035.1 Colobus angolensis palliatus | reverse complement strand
AGAGGTTTGCTGTTGTTGCCCAGGCTGGAGTGCAGTGGCACAATCTCAGCTCACTGCAACCTCCGCCTCCTGGGCTCCAGTGATTTTCCCACCTCGGCCTCCTGAGTAGCTGGGATTACGGTGTTTGCCACCACGCCCAGCTAATTGTCTGTATTTTTAGTAGAGACGGGGTTTCACCATGTTGGCCAGGCTGGTCTGGAACTCCTGACCTCAGGTGATCCATCCGCCTCGGCCTCCCAAAGTGCTGGGATTACAGGTGTGGGTCACCACACCCGGCCCTAAAGTTCCTCTTATAAGGATACCAGTCATATCGGATTACTGTCCTAATGACCTCATTTTAGCTTGATTACTTCTTTAAAGACCCTGGCTCCAAACACAGGCATATTCTGAGGCACTGGAGGTGAGGACTTCAACATATACACTTGGAGGTTGGGGGGGACACAATTCTGCCCAGAACGCCATGTTATTTATCCATTCATCAGTTCACACTTATATTTCCTTTTGTTTTTTATTTTTCTGTTAATTTTTGAGACAGAGTCTCCTCTGTCTCCCAGGCTGGGGTACAGTGGCGCAACCTCAACTCACCACAATCTCCGCTTCTTGGGTTCAAGCAACTCTCCTGCCTCAGCCTCCCAAGAAGCTGGGACTAAAGGTGCGCCACCACACCCGGGTCATTTTTGTATGTTTAGTAGAGATGGGGTTTCACCATGTTGGCCAGGTTGGTCTGGAACTCCTGACCTCAGGTGATCCACCTGCCTCGGCCTCCCAAAGTGCTGGGATTATGGGTGTGAGCCACCACATCCGGCCAATTAACACTTACATTTCCTTTTATAGATTTAATTACTAAATCACTATGAAAAATAACTCTCAGGTGTATAACAAAGAAGCTACAAAGATTTCAACAACCTTACTAAGTTTTTTAACTTTTTATTTCTGTGACAGTTTTTCCTGATGGCTCTGAAAGTCACCCTAAGATGGTTCTCTGTACTTTCTTGCCATTACTCTTCTACTTAAAAAGAATCCCACTCTTATTGACATGTAATTTACATACCATAAAATTCATCCTTTTAAGGTGTTCAATTTCATATTTTTTGGTTTACTAACAGTTATGCAACCACTATTGCTATCTAGTTTTAGATAAAATTACAACTATTCAATTTTAAAATGCTTTTATCAACCCCCAAGAATTCCCATACACATTGGTAGTCATTCCCATTTCCCGCCAGTCCCCAAGTCCCTGGCAGTCACTAAAATGCTTTCCGTCTCTGTGGATTTGCCTAATTTAGACAGTTTATATAAATTAAATCATACAAGATGCAGCCTCTTTCCCTCAGCATAATGTTTTCAAGATTCATCCATGATATAGCATGTATCAGCACTTCATTTATTCATTTATTTATTTATCTGAGACGGAGTTTTGCTCTGTCACCCAGGCTGGGCTGGAGTGCGGTGGAGCGATCTCTGCTCACTGCAAGCTCCGCCTCCCAGGTTCAGGCCATTCTCCTGCCTCAGCCTCCCCAGTAGCTGGGACTACAGGTGCCCGCCTCCATGCCTGGCTAATTTTTTGTATTTTTAGTAGAGATGGAGTTTCACTGTGTTAGCTAGGATGGTCTTGATC
>NW_012114455.1:5397755-5407520 GCF_000951035.1 Colobus angolensis palliatus | reverse complement strand
CTGAAAGTTCTTAATAAGGAAAGAAAAAAAAATAGTATGCTGAGGTTGCTAAGATCAACAGTAAAAATAAATCTTCATCCATGAAATGGTAAGCAGTATATTGTAATTGTTCTAGTACACATATAGTTCTAATATAGTCCTACTATTATTGTTAATCTCTTACTATACTTAATTTATATAAGCTTTATCATAAGTATATACATCTAGGGAAAAAAATAGTGTATAAAAGGTTTGGAACTATCTATCCATGGTTTTAGCATCCACTGGGGGTCTTAGAACATATCCCCTGCAGATAAAGGGTGATGACTGTATACCTAGGAGTGGAATACTTGGTCAGATGGTAGCTCTATGTTTAACATTTTGAGAAACTGTCAGACTTTTCAAAAGTGGCTAGAGCCTTTCACAATCTCACCAGCAATTTCTTCACATCTTTGCCAACACTTGTTATGTCTTTTTTCATTTAGCCATTCTAGTGGGTATGAAGTGGTATTTTGTTGTTTTGTCTCCTTAATGATTAGTGATGTTAAGCGTCTTTTCATGTGCTTATTGGGCATTTGTAAATCTATGGAGAAATGCCTACTCAAATACATTGCCCATTTTAATTGGATTATTTGTCTATTATTGAGTTGTAATGGTTCTTTATTCTAGATACAGATTTCTTATCAGATATATTATTTGCAAATATTTTCTCCCGTTCTGTGAGCTGTCTTTTCATGAGGTCACCAGTTCGAGATCAGCCTGGCCAATATGGTGAAATCCCATCTCTACTCCTTGAAGCACAGAAGCTTGTAATTTTGGTGAAGTCCAATTTATCTTTTTTTTTCTTTTGTTTGTGCTTTTGATGTCATATCCAAGAAACCACTACTTAACCAAAGGTCAGAAAACTCACTTCTACGTTTTCTTCTAAGAACTGTATAGTTGTAGCTCTGTATTTATGTGTCTGATCTATTTATTT
This sequence comes from Colobus angolensis palliatus, assembly GCF_000951035.1. Taxonomy (NCBI): domain Eukaryota; kingdom Metazoa; phylum Chordata; class Mammalia; order Primates; family Cercopithecidae; genus Colobus; species Colobus angolensis. The sequence continues at coordinate 5,406,565 of NW_012114455.1, read as the reverse complement.
ATTTTTTGAGACTGAATTTTGCTCTTGTCTCCCAGGCTGGAGTGCAATGGCACGATCTCAGCTCACTGCAACCTTCGCCTCCCAGGTTCAAGTGATTCTTCTGCCTCAGCCTCCTGAGTAGCTGGGATTACAGTCATGTGCCACCACACCTGGCTAATTTTGTATTTTTAATAGAGACAGGGTTTCACCATGTTGGCCAGGCTGGTCTAGAACTGCTGACCTCAGATGATCCAGCCTTGGCCTCCCAAAGTGCTGGGATTACAGGTGTGAATCACTGCACCTGACCTCTGATCTATTTTTACTTAATTTTTGTATATGGTATGAGGTAGGGATCCAACTTTATTCTTTCACATGTGAATATCCAAGTGTCCTAGCCATTTGTTAGTAAGACTATTATTTTCCCCTATTGAATTGTCTTGGCATTTTGTCTATCTTTCTACTCGTAAAAGTAAATTTCATCAACTCTTTACAGAAGGACCTTGCCTATAACCAGCTCAAACTGTGAATCAGAAAACTGATTAATTGAACTATTATGATTAATATAAAAATACTTTACTAGAGTATACAGAGAATAGTCATAACAATGAAAACAAAGGGAGGATTCCTATTCAGCCTGGAGGAGATAGGAGAAAGATTATAGAGGGTAGAGTCATGAAAGCTTCCTGGAAAAACACACAGGCATTAGTCAGGTAGTGTGGGTGGAGTTCTAGTCAGAGCAAATAACACATGCAAAGGCTGAGAGGCAGTTGCAGCCAATCGTCTATACGGTGGGAGTGAACTAGATAATGTCACTTACTCTCTTTACCCTATATCATTTCCACCTTTTTTAACAAGCAAAACCACATGTAATTATCTTGCATGGATAGAATGCATTAAATCTTAAAATTTTGTTAGATTGGGACTGACCAAAAGAATATACTTAAAAGTAAAATCAAACAGACATTATGGTCCTATGTTCCCAACAGTCTCAGGGAAAGGATAGAAACTGACTCACACATGGGCCTGAGGGAGGCTGAGTTAGAAAAGACTTAAGTCACCTGTTATCTTAGTTTCAGTACATTCTATTTCCTACATCTTCCTAAAGGAAACTGAATTCCTAAATTTTCCTTTAAGGAGGAATATAGTCACATAATAGAATATGAACTATGTAGTGTCAGATCTAAGTTCAATCCTGGTTTTGCCACTTTTACTGGTAAGACCTTGGACAAGTTCCCTAATGTTTCTGAGTCTCAGTACTCCTCCTTCTAAAGCAGGGACATTAATACCACCTTGGAGGGATCCTGTGAGGCTTACCAGAAAATGTCTAGCAGCTGACTAGAATACATGTTTAATAAGTGCTAGCTTCCTCTCTAGTCTGGTGCTTGTACACTATCCCGCAATAATGGGGGAGAGACTTGGGCTTCTCTCCTAGGAGAATATACTTTTGACCTAAAGTTGCTGTTCTTTGCTTTTGAGTAGCTGACCCTAAATGGGCAAAAGTACTGTCTAACATCACATAATCCTAGAGAGGGTAGTGGCTGAGCGTAACTTTTTAATGGGAATGAGACGTGTGTTTGGTCAGTAAGGAAGTAGGTTATGAGGTGATCATAGAATATTATTTTCATCGTTTTTATACATTCTGAATCTGTCTTTGCCGGCAGGAACTCTCAGGTGGCTTCTGGTCTGGGTTTGCTTTGGAATACAGCCAAACCTACCTGACTCAGCTTTTTGTAACTCTGCAAATAACAAGGTTAATACCTCTTCGCATTCTATGAGCTGCTTAGTAACAGAATGCAGGGGAAGCAGAGGGTTCCGTGTTGAAAGTCCTCCATTGCTCACAGGTGGATGTGACTGTGGCCGTAGTCCTGAACTTCAGTTAAGTCACGTCCCTGCTCTGCAGTGGCCTCAGGGGTCTGAGGAAGTCCAGAGTCTATCCCCGTCTTTAGAATTTGACAGCTACTGCCATCATTGTTATATGCTGTATGGGAGGTTCTTTGGAACAGCACGGTCAGAAGGAGTAAGACCAGAAAGAGTCTGAAGCTTGTGCTGGCACGATTTCACCATGATATGGAATATAATTATTATGAAAAAGAACTCTGTTATCTCCCAGCTCGTTTTGGTTCCTGAGCAGAAGATAGTCTCAGCCCTGCTGTCGCTCTCTTTCTAAAATTTTTCATATGAGCCAATTAAATACAGGATTCTTCTGGGTGCTAAGGAAATAATATAATGGACAATGATAAAATGAGTAGTTTTATCTGCAAGGAGTTTATAATCTAGTAGACAGCTGTATACAGTCAGGTGCCACATAATAACATTTTGGTCAATGACAGCATGTATGATGGTGGCCCCATAAAATTATAATACCTTTTTTTTTTTTTTTTGACACAAGGTCTCACTTTGTAGCCCAGGTTGGAGTGCAGTGGCACGATCTCAACTCACTGCAACCTCTGCCCCCAGGGTTCAAGTGATCCTCCTACCTCAGCTTCCTGAATAGCTGGGAGCACAGGTGTGCACCATCATGCTCGGCTAATTATTTTATTTTATTTTATTTTTGAGGTGGAGTTTTGCTCTTGTTGCCCAGGCTAGAGTGCAATGGCACGATCTTGGCTCATGGCAACCTCCGCCTCCTGGGTTCAAGCTATTCTCCTGTCTCAGCCTCCCGAGTAGCTGGGATTACAGGCTTGCACCACCACGCCTGGCTAATTTTGTATTTTTAGTAGAGGCGGGGTTTCTCCATGTTGGTCAGGCTGGTCTTGAACTTCCCAACCTCAGGTGATCTGCCTGCCTCCGCCTCCTGAACTGCTGGGATTACAGATGTGAGCCACTGAGCCTGGCCATAATACTGTATTTTGAATGCATGTTTTCCATGTTTAGATACATACTTACCACTGTGCTGTAACTGCCTACAGTGTGAGTAACGTGCTGTACAGGTTTGAAGTCAATTCTTGGAAAAAGTGCTCACGCCTACAGACTCCTTTCAGCATCTGCTGACAGGGCATACGCTCAGTACTGACAGTATACACCGCATAGCCTCGATGTGTAGCAGGCTATGCCATCTGGGTTTGTGTAAGTATACTCTAGCATGTCTGCACAACAAAATCGCCTAACGACACCTTTCTCAGAACATATCCCTGTCGTTTAGAGCCACATGATAATACTTGTGAAAGACTGATTGTCCTGGGACGTACTGGTAGCAGTCCTAGCACATAGCACACAAAGTGGGTAACTCTCACCTGAGAAACCGGGCGGGCCTCACAGAGGAGGTGGCATTTGATTTGGGCCTTTCTTCAAACTGTCACGAAAATTAGGCAGTTTTGCTGGATCCTGAATTCGAGATTGAAAAACAAATTGGACTAAATTCTATTTTCTCACTATCTAACAAGAACACTGACCACTGAGTCAGAATACCTGGGTCCTAGCCTGAATGCTGCTAGGAATTCACTCTGCGACCTTGAGCAAGACACATAGCCTCTGAGGGTCCTCATTTCTTTATTTGTTAAATAGGGAGTTTGGAAGAGGGACTCTGCATGGCTCTTCCGAATTCTGAAGTCCCTTTACGTCTTTGCTCCTTATTAATACATCACAAAAACAAAATGTAGAAGTTGGAGCAAGTTTCAGTCATGGAGAAGAGAGGATGAAACTAAGGCTATGGATATTACCTACAAAGAAGCAGTTACCAGTTGTCACCTCAGCATACATTAGAGTGAAAGGACATCTCTGGACTTCAAAGGTGGGCTTAGTTTTCAAACAACCAAAAAAAAAAAAAAAACCCTTACATATATTTCAGTAATTAACACTATTCTTAGCCGTGTGAAAGAATACATTTTGTTCATAATTTTCTTTCTGGGTGCTCAAGGAAACTAATAATGGAAAGATCTCTCCAAAGTCATGGAGTCACATTTCCGAGATGCCAGGCCACTAAGGAACATTTCTTCAAGGCTTGAGCTCTCCGCCTTCTCCACCTCTTAGAAAAAGTATTCAAGTTTACAGACAGTTTCCTTTCTTCCTTCCCTCAGCATCCACTGCTAGTGAGCTTGTTCAGCATTGACATTAGTGAAGAGGCAGAGGCTGGGATCTTCCACTTTACTCAACAGTCCTCCTTGCACAAGCCCTTATTTCCACTTCCTCTTTCCCTTGCAAGAACTCTCACACACACCCATGGATTAATCACCACTTGTACACTGGTGACTCCCACAGCTTCACCTCCAGCTCTGACCTTGTCTCTAAGTCTCAGACTCCTAATCCAACAGCCTGCTGAATGGACAGACATGCACAGAAACATATAGATGTTTCTTAGACATCTCAAATCAGTATGTCCAACACTGCATTCACCACCTTCTTTCCCCACCGGATCGGCTTCTCTTCTCATATCCCAAACTTGGGCAACGGCTTAAGGTCCAGTCACCCAGAAAGCCAGAATCCTGGGAGTCATTCCGGACTCTCTTCTCCCCTCATTGTTGCCACCAAAGACACCAAAATTCTGCTAAATTCACTTCCTCAAGTATCTTGGTATTTTTTCTTTCCCTTCTGTGCCTGCAGCAATGATCTCATTTGGGCTCTCATTGTCTTTTTCCTAAACGACTGCGAGGCCTCTAGTCCTGCTGTCCATGAATCCTTCCACCCTGCAGCCAGTCCTCCACCTTCCGTGTACATGTGACTACACCACTAGAGAATGGAAAATGTTCCACTGGCTAACCAGCAGCTCGTGGAGGGGTCCACGTTCCCTTGCATTAGGTATACCTGGATGTGGCTCCTCCCCTGCATCACCTTCCAATTCTCCCTGCCGTGAACCTGACGGTGTCCCCTTTGCTCATTGTTGTCTCTCTAAATTGCACATCCTTTTCATTCCTCTTACTTGTTTCTGTATTTAGGCCTTATCTCCTCCAGGAAGCCTCTGTAAATCTCCAGGCTGGGCTAAGTGCCCCACCTCTGTGTTTTCAAAGGACCTTATACATACCATGATTTTTATCACTTATAATGTTATATTAAAATTATATAGTGACATATGTCTTGGCCATTAGTCTACAGAATCTTCAAGAGCAGAGACCTTATTATCTCCATCATAAACTAGCACAAGCTTGATATTATATAATAATAGTTCTTGAACTGAACTGAACTGATAAGGCTTAGCCTTAATGTTGAATCAAGAGAACACTGTCTCCTAAATCTAGCCATTGGTAAAGTTGTTGGTACCATCACTATTTTCATGCAATTCTTAGCACTAGATAAGTCCTTTGATTTCTACTACTGTGTCTCACAGACTGGCATATATGTGAATCCTCTCCCCCAAGATGATAACTGAAATCACAAGATGAACATAATACTTGAGTATCAATTTCACCTAAAGATTCTGGAAAAATGATTTTCATTTTAAAACAGATACAGACATATTTTGGTGTAGCATACAGTTTTTAGTATTAAGAGAGACTGCACTTATGCCAGGCTGTTCTCAGCCAAGTCTCCAGGTCCTTGAGAGTTTAGATTCTATCGTTAGTGCTGATGATTGAGAAACACTAATCTACAGACCACTGTTTTGCACTGTAGTTTAGTTACTGTTCTAGAACCTCCCACAGAGAAATAAACAGCCCCAGTGAGACCAAAGCAGGAGCTATCTCAGTAATGGCCAGAAGAGAGAGACTCTCATCGTGGGTCTGAGTTAGGTTTGAAAGATGTCTGTTTGATTGACAGGTAGGTATTCTGAAACTGGTGCAAAAATATGCTTTGTATAATGTATAAAATATGCTAGATGGTAGATCGATGTAGGGGAGGAGGCAGAAAAATGACCATTAGAACAGATCAAAGAGAAGCTCTGGATCAAAGTGGAGGCCAATCGAAGACACTGGAAGGAAGGGAAGGGCACTACAGTCAAGGGATGGAACATGAGGAAAAAATAATCCAAACTGAACTGTGACTCAGGAGGGACTCAATGCAGGCTGGCTGGTGATAACCTAAGAAATAATTAGATATTTAATAAGGTGATATGGGGAGTTTTCAATCCTGGAAATTCTACTTAGAGTCCTAGTAATTAGAGATCTTCCAAGTTTGTTTTCTTATAGCTATTCCATACCATCAGATTTGAGAATGAGGTAGCATCATCCAAGAGGTGGTGACATAAAAAGATATAAGAGAAACAGAGGAAATAGCAAGGGGACAGGTAGGAAGGGCTACTTTAAAACAGATAATAGGGTCAATTTAAGTCAACTAACATTTATCAAGTGCCTATTATGCATAAGGCACTGTTCTGGGTGATGGAGTTGCAGAGGTGACAAGCCTGGGCCCCTGCTGTCAGGGAGTTTGCAGTCTTTTTTGAAGGCATCTAAGAAGGAAAAGCTAACAGCAAAAAATCCAGGGTCTAATGGGCAGGCTTTCCGAGAGAGGCCTTAGGAAGCTAAAGCAGGAACCATTCCTATCATACGTACTACCTGTTCCCTTCACCTGATCTAAACCTTTCCCAGAAAAAAAAAATAAAGATGAATCTGCTCCAAGTTTTGATGATCACTGTTGGGCTGCACAAGGGAAAAACTGCATGGATTTGGAGGGTAATCTTCAAGGACAGAAATTCTGTCCCAAATTCTAGAGGTACTAGAAAAGTGTTTTCCCAACATAATCCAGCAAAGAAAAACACTGTGCCAATTGTGCTTTTCCATCTTAGCTAAGCCCTCCACCTACACAACTCGGAAAGAAAAACACTGGCAAGACACGAGCATCTCCAGAGGCCCTAATTTATTCTGGATTAGTGACTGTTTCCTTGTAGGTGGGTAATGAATATTTTGCAAATAGTTATCAAAAAGTAATTAGTTGTACATGTATTCAAAGGGTTTTCATTCCCGAATATCTTGGAGTTTTTTATTTTTATCTTTCAATAGAAAAGAAAATGTGGAGAACATCAGGAACTTCAAAGTGGAGGCAGAGTCAAGGACACATTTCCCATTTTGAATCCTAGACTTCGACGTATCCACCTTACAACAAGAATCTCTGCTATTAAGCAGATGACATAATAAATACATCTAAGTTATTATTTGACTTTTTTCAAACAGGAATAGACGCCTAGAAATGAGATCTTTCTACAGAGAAACCCATTATATGTACTAGAAAGCACTAGAGACAGACAATGATAAGCCATCAAAAAGGCCTTCTCTGTCTAACCACCCTACAATGAAGCCCACCAAACTACAAGCCACGCTCACAGACGACGCTGCCAAACTACAAGCCACGCTCACAGACGACGCACACCATCCCTAAACACATACACGTGAATAAAGCTTCCAATGTGAAAGGCAGGCCAAAAGCAACATTAAAAGTCACTTTGAAAATAGACACAGACATTGTAGGTAGCTGAAGAAAACTTTTAAAATGTAGAAAAAGTACTGAATGAATATTCTCAGAGAAATAATAGAAGATACTGCATTCATGAAATGAGAACACGATACTGTAAAAACCATTTAGAAGACCACACCTCTCACCAATAAATGCTTCTGAGAATTAAAAATATAATGGTAGAATGTAAACATTTAATAGCAGTGTTGGAAGATTTATTAGAACTAAAAAACATGGGATTTTTTTTAAATAAAAAAGGTGAAATTACAGGACAGATCCAAGAGATCCCATTTTCAGATTCAGTCTAAGTAATTTAAGCTTCAGAAAGAAAGAACGAGAAAATTATATAACAGAAGAAAACCACTCAGAACTGAAGAATGTAATTTTTGGATTGAAAAGGCCTACAAAATACCTAAGACAGTGACCAATACCTCCCTGTTTCCCCTCCGCCAAAAAACCCCACCCCGACATTAAAGAACAACATCATGAAGTATCAGAATATGAGCAATAAAGAAAACCCTACAAATGCCCAGAGATGAAAACGAAATCCAAGGGATGAGGAATTAGAATGGCATCAGCTTCTCAACAGCACCATAAGAAAGTAGAGCGATGTTTTCAAAATTGGGACAGGAAATGATTTCTAATTAATGTCCCATACCCAGCCAAACCAGCAATCAAGTGTGAAGGAAGAAAAGTGACATCTTAAATGGGCACAAGCTCAAAAAGCAACCGCATCTTATGCGGCCTGAATCTTAGACACTTTTGGGAGCCTTCTTCAAGAAAAAGGCGTAAAATTACAAAAACTGTACATAATTGGGTATGAAAGTACATATGTATTCCACAAGAGATGGCCTATATAGAAAAAAAAAAGTATATATGTATTTAGCATGAGAAAATAAATCACAACAGACAGGGACCGTGGAGGTTCTAGACTCTTGCTTTTCAGATGTGCTTAGAAAATTTACCCCAAATGTTTCTTGATGGCGGCCTGGTTTTTCTTCCCCACTCAACAGCTCCATGCAATTAGCAGCACTCAGAGGGCCCCCATGAGTTTCCTTGGCTCCAGACAATGTCTCCTTGGTGATGAGTTCTCAAACAACTAAACAACTAAAGAAAATGTAGCAATTCCTACACCCCGTTCCACGGGGTGGGGGAAAAGACTGGTCAAGAAGGGAAATGTAAAGATCATGGTGTATCACGTGCCTTAGTTGGGAAAAATATATACATGGTCATGATAATGTAAACGCCAAACATTGACGTATCAGAAATTTAGGATATAACCATATTGGGAACTTAAAACAAAGGGATGTGGCCGGGCGCGGTGGCTCAAGCCTGTAATCCCAGCACTTTGGGAGGCCAAGGCTGGATCATCTGAGGTCAGCAGTTCCTATTTTAATACCTGTTTATAATACGGCTTTGCATGCCTAAAGATGAAAGAAAAGGCAGTATTTCACAGTTTTGAAGATAAGGCAACAGTGACATTTTAAAAAAAAGGACCAGGCTGGGCGCCGTAG